>NC_091156.1:50850941-50990941 GCF_040958095.1 Procambarus clarkii
ATCTGAAACAAGATGTTCAGTATATCCCTGGTTTTCCTATTCATCATGAAATTAAGATTCCCGAAGGGAACATCGATCATATATATATATATATATATATATATATATATATATATATATATATATATATATATATATATATATATATATATATATATCGATGGTTTAGTGGGCGGATGAAATATATGGATGAATATAGTAGGCATCCGTCAAGCCCTCGGGGCTATGGAGTTGTGCCCTGGGTGTCTAGTTGGATGCAACGCCTGCTTTGGCTGCGAAGGCCAACCCGAGAATGACAGTCCCGACTGCAGTGAGCGCTGATAAACGCCGAAGCGGGTGCGTCTGACAGTGGTCGAGACCTCTGAAGTCTCTTATCCTCCGCCTGCCTCTTTAGTTCGCCCTAGAATTGGTTGAGTCCCTTCTGCACTTTGCTTATCTAGGCAGATCTATTAGCAGCGGCTACCTCCCAAGTATTGATGTCGATGAGTAGTTGATGGATGATTAGAAGAATTGATACATGGATGAATAGATGGATAGATTTATGCAGAAGAACAGATTTATAGATGGATGAGGAAGGATTGACGGTGTCATGGCCCCCAAGTAAGGCTAATGGTGCAGGCTTCCCTTTCTCAGTATTAGCACTCATGGCCTCAGATAGTATATCACATCTGTTACGGACCCGAGTCCAGCATCCGAGACCGGAGCAGTGACGACCACGCCATCTGTGGGTCAGCTCCCGAAACCCCTTCCAAATGGACGACGCCATCTAATGAGGACGAGATATACAGGCCACAAGGGCTAGTTTCCCGTCCTAATCAGCTCGTGACGCAGCCGCTGCTGACCTCTGGTGAGGTGACGCTTGGACAGCAACGCCATCTATGGAGTGGATAGGTGGGCGTTTGCGTCTAAGCCTGTAAGTGAGGTGCCCTAGAGTGTCATTAGTACTGATGACATGTCTGATTAGAGTCGACCTGGGACTGCTGAATCGGACATTGGATCAGTCTACCCAAGGCAGCCGTAGAATCTCCAAGTGTTAGCTGCAGAAGTTGTGAGTCACCCCCCCGGATGAACACTGTTGTGTTAGCCTGCCTGTGATGTGGCAGTTGAGGATTTGTCGTACCCGGGGCTGACTCCTGGAGAAGAATAGCCACTGGGGTGTTATGGTGAGGAGAGTGATCTGTGGAATCACACAAGACTCCTGCCTAGGGCTCGCAACCCTTGTATCGGTCGTGGAGTGGCCTACGCAGCGTAGCTGATTGGAACCTGCCAGCTACAGGCTGGATTTGTGGTTGACGGCCTCCACGACGGTGCACCCAGTGGGATTGTGTTTTGGCTTGCCTGTGGCCGAGGTAGACTCGCTAAGAGAATCTAAGGATTCGTCGAGAGGCCACAAGAAGAGAACCAGGGCTACTTGTCTTGAGCACCGTTAAGCAGAGCATCCTGTGTCTTCAGAAGAAGACAAGACGTGTACATACGTGTAGTTATAGTAACAGCGTGTGACTGTTTGTTTATATATTTATTGGTGGTGGTGAATATATATTTATTTCTGAGCAGTTTTATCCCTTCCCCTTTAATTTACTTGCGTTACAGAGCACACCCCTTGAAAGCCACTACTAGCTTGGGGCCGGATACCCAAACTCTACTAACATCAGAGAAAGAACCCAGTTGCGACTCAAGAGGGCCGTAGGGGTTTGTTAGGGGTCTCGAGGAATAGTAAAAGTCTACATTATCCTCCATTAGTTTCCTGGGGTTAACTTATCACACATAACAACAGATATTTACATTGCAAGACGATGAATCACAATAACGTGGCTGAAGATATGATGACCAAACCACATCGGAATATGAAGAAACGACGACGACGTGGACCATTATCAAGTCATATGTGATATGACATACGACTTGATAAGAGTCCAGGACGAACTGAAACGTCGTCGTTTCTTCATCTTCTTGTGTGTAGTTTGTTCGGCTATTTACATTACTTATAATACATTAAAGGTAATAATAACCCTGGCACTCTTCACTGAAACTAGATGCTGCTAAGTTAAACAGGTCAAGTACAGGTTTAATGTACATGAACTTAACAACATTGGTGAACTAGATCTGCTAGATGCTGAAAACTTAAAACTAGTCACTAGTTTCGTTTCCATAAATTTAGGAACATTGGTATTTCAACTGCCTTCAACTAGACAACAGTTGAAGTGCATCTAAGTTGTGTCTAAATGTCACATAATGTAATGTTATCCACCTTTAAAGTCCCTAAGAACTTTCCGATATCAAACTCTATATAGACTCGACACCATTATGGTATCCAGTAGCTGGGCAACTAAAATTCACTAAGCATTACTGGCAAAGTCAGTACTCACTACAAAAGTTAGAGTCCCAAATGTCTTGAAAAAACGACACATGGAAAACGTCCCCACACACAGGAAAAATATATAAAGTCACTTTTAACCACGAAATTTTACAAGTAAAAAATATACACTGATTACACATAACAAATCCACAATAAATCTTACTTTACCCCTCATGGAAATATAAAATGTTATACTGGCTCCTCAGTCCTCAATACTCTGCAACCTAACCCTTCCATGTTCCCCAGACTAGTGCTGGCAGGCAACTCGTCTGCCCCAAAGGTCAACTTAGGCATTATCAACTGTGAATAATAAATTCTAGCCTCTCTGGGTACTCAAAGAATTGCTAAAATATCGTTGTTCGTTGTACTCATGCTACTATGAGCAGGGAGAGATACCAGAGGGCCAGAAATGAGTACCTCAGAGTGAGGAGGGAAGCAGAGAGACAGTTTGAAAATGACATAGTGAGTAAAGCCAAGACCCAACCAAAGCTGCTCCACAGCCACATCAGGAGGAAAACAGCAGTGACGGAACAAGTGATGAAACTGCGAAAAGGGGAGAACAGATACACAGAGAATGACAAGGAGGTGTGTGAAGAACTCAACAAGAGATTCCATGAGGTCTTCACAATAGAACAAGGAGAAGCCCAAGAACAAGGAGGGGAGGCAAACCAAGCAACCTTGGAGGAATTTGACCTCACCAGTGATGAGGTCAAAAGGTGTCTGCTAGAGCTGGATGTGACAAAGGCTGTTGAGCCTGACAGAATCTCACCATGGATACTAAAGGAAGGTGCAGAAGCACTAAGTGTGCCACTCTCTATGGTGTGTAACAGGTCACTGGAAACAGGAGAATTACCAGAAAGTTGGAAGACAGCTAATGTAGTCGCAATATACAAGAAGGGTGACAGGCAAGAGGCACTGAACTACAGGCCAGTTTCCCTAACTTGTATACCATGCAAGGTGATGGAGAAGATCGTGAGGAAAAGGCTCGTAGAGCACCTGGAGAGAAATAACTTTGTAACGAACTACCAACATGGGTTCAGAGATGGTAAATCGTGCTTCACAGGTTTAATAGAATTCCGTGACCAGGCAACAAAAATTAGGCAGGAAAGAGAAGAGTGGGCTGACTGCATTTTCCTGGACTGCCAGAAAGCCTTTGATACAGTACCCCATAAAAGGCTATTAAAAAATTTGGAGCAGCAGGCAGGAGTAAAAGGGAAGGTGCTCCAGTGGATAAGGGAATACTTAAGCAACAGGAAACAGCGAGTAACAATGAGGGGGAGACATCAGAGTGGCGAGATGTCACCAGCGGAGTCGCACCGAGCTCAGTACTTGGTCCCATCCTGTTTCTAATATATGTAAACGATCTTCCAGAGGGTATAGACTCGTTCCTCCCTATGTTTGCTGATGATGCAAAAATTATGAGAAGAATCAAGACTGATGAAGATAGACAGAGACTACAGGATGACTTGGACAAACTGGAGGAATGGTCTAGAAAATGGCTGCTAAAGTTCAACTCAGGAAAGTGTAAGGTAATGAAATTAGGCGAAGGGAGCAGGAGGCTGAACGCAAGGTATCATCTGGGAGGTGAAATCCTGCAAGAGTCTAATAGAGAGAAAGATCTGGGGGTTGATATCACACCGAACCTGTCCCCAGAGGCCCACATCAAAAGAATATCATCAGCGGCATATGCAAGACTGGCCAACATAAGAACTGCCTTTAGAAACTTGTGTAAGGAATCGTTCAGGAACCTGTATACCACTTATGTAAGACCATTCCTGGAGTATGCAGCTCCAGCCTGGAGTCCATACCTAGTTAAACACAAGACAAAGTTAGAGAAGATTCAGCGGTATGCCACCAGGCTCATCCCGGAACTGAGAGGATTGAGCTACGAGGAAAGGCTAAAGGAGCTGAACCTCACTTCCCTGGAAAACAGAAGAGTAAGGGGAGACATGATAACTACCTACAAAATTCTCAGGGTAATTGACAGGGTGGAAAAAGACAAACTCTTCAGCACGGGTGGGACACGAACAAGGGGACACAGGTGGAAACTTAGTACCCAGATGAGTCACAGAGACGTTAGAAAAAAAAATTCAGTGTCAGAGTAGTTAATAAATGGAATGCACTAGGAAGTGATGTGGTGGAGGCTGACTCCATACACAGTTTCAAATGTAGATATGATAGAGCCCAGTAGGCTCAGGAATCTGTACACCAGTTGACTGACAGTTGAGAGGCGGGACCAAAGAACCAAAGCTCAACCCCCGCAAGCACAATTAGGTGAGTACTAGAACCTAAGCAGATTTTTATCACATATAATAATAACAACCCATAGTAATAATTCAATAAACACTGGCAGTACACACCCACCTCGGTTCGCTGCCTTGAATCACGACTGTCACACAAATACGCACTATCAGGAACCGTAATTACAATGGGGAGACCCTCCCAGACAGAGCCACAGCAGCTTATCACAAGTACAAATGAGTGAGGAACATCCAGGAAAAAGCCCCAAAAGAGGCCTTTTGGGTTTCTGGTGATGTCAAAGAGCCTGGAACGAATTTCTTTGAGAAATCTCAAGGCACTCCTACCCCAGGGGCTACTGTCTCCGCTGATATGGGAACTATTGACCTTCCTATCGCCTGTATTTGACTGATTTTGCTATTTCTCTGTGGTTGGCCGCCCATCTGCTTGATTAGCACCGAAGTGTATGTAAGTGTCAGCCTGGGTGTATACACATGTGTATTCCCACACCAGGTGATTGCCCCTTTTCCTTGAGCATATTCTGAGGTCATCAGGGCAAAGTGCAGGGTCATCTGGATTTTGGTCCCCAAGAATGCGAGGTTTTCTCTCCGCTGGGCACTGAGCTGAAATAAGTCTCCTCTACATGTCATTAATCTCGTTGTGTATTGCATGCCAGCCCTTGGAGCTTCTGCAGTGCAACCCATGCAATCCATATTGGTCTGCTTCCACCCTGTTGCAAATACACTTGTATTCAGTGTGAATTGGGGCACCAAGGCGGAGAACCACTGCTACATGAAGGGATTTTGGATCTAAATGTGTTCCCATTACCGACATATATACTGCCAGAAGGAAGTCTCCTGCTTTGGGAGGGTGGGGGGCATGCACTGCTCTGAGGCAGGCTATCTCCTACTCTGATGTTGCAGCGCTGAGCATGGCATCAATTTTTTTTCACTAGTGGGTGGTTCCAGCTGGACTGTTCATGTTTTTAAGTTGGTGTTATGATGTGGCTGCAATGGCATCCCACTGATTTGAACATTCAGTGAGATCGCGTATTCCTGATGAATCACTCAGGGGTTCAGGTAGGATATCTCTTACAAGGTCGTACAATGACTGGGAGGAGGAAAATATAAATAGTAAAAAAATCTGGGAGGCTGTGCGGACAAAGTGAGGGTTGCTTGCTCCCATTGAGAGTGTGCAATACACCATCACCAGATCTTTAAAAGGACCGTGCATCAGGCGGCTAATTCACGACGCTCCGTCCCCAAAGACGCCAGAGTTCGATGATTCATAGGAGAAGTAGTCAGTTTACATATGTATATGTATATATATATATATATATATATATATATATATATATATATATATATATATATATATATATATATATATATATATAAGCCTATACTTGCATAAACCACAAGTGAAGATAAACAATCTTTGGACAACACCCACCAGTGGGACAAACCTAACCTAACCTAACCTGTCCATATAAGCTGGACACGAGTTCTCTCACATTGACAGTGGCTTGACGAAAAATGCAGACTGACCCCTCACTCATCTGGTGCCTTCGGGAGGTAGAGATGTTTGAGATATATATCTCGAACTATCTACTTCTTTTGTAAGGTCTGATGGCGTAGTGGGTTAAAGCATACTAGTTATGCCAGCTACTGGAAGGTAGTTGTGCTTTCTGGGTTCGAGTCCCACTGGTGGGTGTTGTCCAAAGATTGTATATATATATATATATATATATATATACATATATATATATATATATATATATATATATATATATATATATATGTCGTACCTAATAGCCAGAACGCACTTCTCGGCCTACTGTCCAAGGCCTGATTTGCCTAATAAGCCAAGTTTTCCTGAATTAATATATTTTCTCTAACTTTTTTCTTATGAAATGATAAAGCTACCCATTACATTACGAATGAGGTCAATTTTTTTTTATTGGAGTTAAAATTAACGTAGATATATGACCGAACCTAACCAACCCTACCTAACCTAACCTAACCTATCTTTATAGGTTAGGTTAGGTTAGGTAGCCGAAAATGTTAGGTTAGGTTAGGTTAGGTAGGTTAGGTAGACGAAAAACAATTAATTCATGAAAACTTGGCTTATTAGGCAAATCGGACCTTGAATAGTAGGCATAGAAGTGAGTTCTGGCTACTAGGTACGACATATATATATATATATATATATATATATATATATATATATATATATATATATATATATATATATATATATATGTCGTACCTAGTAGCCAGAACGCACTTCTCAGCCTACTATGCAAGGCCCGATTTGCCTAATAAGCCAAGTTTTCATGAATTAATTGTTTTTCGACTACCTAACCTACCTAACCTAACGTAACCTAACTTTTTCGGCTACCTAACCAAACCTAACCTATAAAGATAGGTTAGGTTAGGTTAGGTAGGGTTGGTTAGGTTCGGTCATATATCTACGTTAATTTTAACTCCAATAAAAAAATATTTACCTCATACATAATGAAATGGGTAGCTTTATCATTTCATAGGAAAAAAATTAGAAAAAATATATTAATTCAGGAAAACTTGGCTTATTAGGCAAATCGGGCCTTGCATAGTAGGCCAAAAAGGGAGTTCTGGCTACTAGGTACGACATATATATATATATATATATATATGTCGTACCTAGTAGCCAGAACGCACTTCTCAGCCTACTATGCAAGGCCCGATTTGCCTAATAAGCCAAGTTTTCGTGAAATAATATATTTTCTCTAATTTTTTTCTTATGAAATGATAAAGCTACCCATTTCATTATGTATGAGGTCAATTTTTGTTATTGGAGTTAAAATTAATGTAGATATATGACAGAACCTAACCAACCCTACCTAACCTAACCTAACCTATCTTTATAGGTAAGGTTAGGTTAGGTAGCCGGAAAAGTTAGGTAATCGAAAAAACATTAATTCATGAAAACTTGGCTTATTAGGCAAATCGGGCCTTGCATAGTAGGCTGAGAAGTGCGTTCTGGCTACTAGGTACGACATATATATATATATATATATATATATATATATATATATATATATATATATATATATATATATATATATATATATATATATACATATATAAATATATATATATATTATTAAATATGACCGAAAAAGTAAGATTAATAATTCTAACACGAATTTTCTCTATCTTTCGTACATTTCTTTTCACTGTTGGTGGTAATTCAAAAATCATATTCAATTCAAAATTCAAAAACCCACACCCACGTACAGACTGGCGAAGCGACTCAACGGCCTGCTGACTCCTTATGTCCCTTGCGCCTTCAGCCTGAAGTCGCCAAAGGAATTTGTTGACTTACTGCGGGGCACACGGGCCACAGGGATAAGAGCCTCGTTGGACGTAGAATCACTGTTCACCAACGTACCTGTGGACGAGACAATCGGGATGATAGCCGACAGAGTGTATCGTAATCCAGCCTGTACTCCTCTTGACATACCAGAAAATATCCTAAGGAAACTACTCCAAGCTTGTACTAAAGAGGCACCCTTCTTGAGCCCGGATGGGCACATGTATAAGCAAGTAGATGGGGTCGCCATGGGTTCTCCCCTAGGTGTCCTGTTTGCAAACTTCTACATGGGTACCATCGAGCAAAAAGTCTTAGTCGACATGAACTTGAAACCGGCCATATACTGCAGGTATGTTGACGACATTTTTACACAGGTACCTGATGTCAGACATCTGCAGGAGCTGAAGGAGGCATTTGAGCAGAGTTCCGTGCTGCGTTTCACTTACGAGATGGAAAAGGATGGGAATCTGCCCTTTCTAGATGTAACAGTCATGGAAAAGAGCGGAGGTTTCCACACTGCAGTCTACACTAAGGAAACGAACATAGGAATGTGCCTAAATGCCAACAGCGACTGCCCTGACAGGTACAAGAGGAGTGTTGTTAACTCATATGTCGACCGTGCTCTCAACCACAGCTCAGAATGGAAGCAAGTCGACGAAGAACTCAGTAGGGTAAGGCAGGTCCTAGTCAACAACGGTTTCTCCAATGGATTCGTCGAAGACATCATAAGAAGGAAAGTGAAACGCCATGCAACCTCTAAAGAGACAACTAACACAACACCTATACCCCCTATTAGACTATTTTACAGGAACTTCTTTTCCATAGCTCATACAACGGAGGAAAGGGTCCTGAAAGACATTGTTAATAGAAACGTTATCCCTACAGACAAAAATCTGAGGATACAACTGACGATTTACTATAAAACCAGAAAAACGGCCAGCCTACTCATGAGAAACTCTCCAGACACAAAGCAGAACGCTTTAAAAGAGAACAACGTCGTCTATGCCTTCAAATGCCCTCTTGGGGACTGTAAGCTTCAAAAAACCCAGTATATAGGCAAGACAACAACATCTCTTTCTAGGCGTTTAACGATGCATAAGCAACAGGGCTCCATTAAGGAACACATAATCTCTTCCCACAACCAAACCATCGCCAGAGAAATCCTAGTAAACAACACAGAAATCATCGATAGATACAGCGATAGCAGGCGGCTTGACGTTTGTGAGGCACTACACATTAAGAAGTCAACACCAGCAATCAACAGCCAATTAATGCACAACTATATTCTACCCATCTCAAGACTCCGCTCCAATATAGAAGCATCAAGAAATATGGACCAATAGGCTTTTTACAATTACTTCTATTCAATACCCATTATTTCGTGTGCTGTCTTGTGTTGATGAATTTAATACCCTATTAAATACCACCTCACCCCATCCACCTCACTCAAATGTAGATATAAACAAATCGGAGATGTGTAAGTTCTATTCAGTTGTGTATGTGTAAACTAAAGTCTTTGAAAATGTAATAAGTTTTACGAAACGCGCTCAAGTGTCGCGTCAGACTAGAAATAAAAAATTTATTTTGGAGAATTGATTTTTGAATTACCACCAACAGTGAAAAGAAATGTACGAAAGATAGAGAAAATTCGTGTTAGAATTATTAATCTTACTTTTTCGATCATATTTAATAATATATGTCTACAGGAAAGACTGCTACCAAAATATACTAATATATATATATATATATATATATATATATATATATATATATATATATATATATATATAGAAGGGGTACCACCTCTGGTGCAAATGTAGGGACCCATAGCCTCGGAGAAGAAAATAAAGAGTATTCAGAGAAGACCTTGTGGATCCTCACTGAACACTTTGATATTTTCTTCTCCTACCACCCCTATTCTTTTGTTAAGTGTATATATTTATCTAACTTTATTTGAAAATGTCATTACACAAAAAAAGTTACAATATTGATTACATGCAGGGTACAAGGCTGCTTGTCACAAGTTGGATAGCTCCTCCAGCTCCTCAGATGGCGGGCAGGAACCATGGATGCAGTGAGCATTTCCTCTCTGGATCGCCACACTAAGGCGCTGAAAAAGAAAACTGGCAGCTCTAGTTGTTTCGATTAGCTTAGACCCCAACTCCTTTAAAAAGCTAGCAGCACTTTTACCCCAGGCACCAAGTGTCTCTGAGGCAATGGGGACAAAATTGTAGTGGTGCTCAAGGTCTCTGTATTTACGTGACTTGGCCGCTTCCCGGTGATTGGCAGCTCCTCCTGCTTGTGTAGCACTGAAGTCAACATAGGTATTGGCTAAAGTTGAAACGCAAGTGTAGTCCCACACCAACTGTCTACCATTCTTCCAGGGGTTCACCGTAATTCCGTCTGGGCGACCGACAGGCTCATCAGAGTTGCGGGACATTAGGTAACGGGGCTCTCTCTCTGCTGGACAACCGGCTGTGGTAAGGCTTCTCTTAATAATGTCATTAACCTCGCCGTGTCTTGCATGCCATCCTCCCGTCCTTTGGCAAAGAAGGCCATGCCGTCCATATCTGTCGGCCTCTGCCTCGCCGCAAATACACCTGTATTCGGTAGTTGAAAATTATTTTTCAACTACCTAACCTAACCTAACCTAACTTTTTCCGCTACCTAACCTAACCTACCCTATAAAGATAGATTAGGTTAGGTTAGGTAGGGTTGGTTAGGTTCGGTCATATATCTACGTTAATTTTAACTCCAATAAAAAAAATTGACCTCATACATAATGAAATGAGTAGCTTTATCATTTCATAAGAAAAAAATAAGAGAAAATATATTTATTCAGGAAAACTTGGCTTATTAGGCAAACTGGGCCTTGCATAGTAGGCCGAGAAGTGCGTTCTGGCTACTAGGTACGACATATATATATATATATATATATATATATATATATATATATATATATATATATATATATATATATATATATATATATTTATATGCAATTGACGATCACAAAACACTGATCATTTTATGCGGAAAATCCACAGAGAAATATGAAATGAGGTGAACGTTTCGGCTTGTTAAAGCCTTTGTCAACACCAGACTGACTAAAGGAGAAGGGAGAAGGGGGGAGGATATATAGGCCGACACCTAAACAACCCATCCCTAGGGAAAGAATTAACCAGAAACAGGTATAGCTTAGCTTAGAATGGTCAAAGAGGATTAAGCGGTCAGAGAATAAGTTATTATAATAGAATAAGAATAAGTTATCCATTTTTAAGTTATAATATTGCACAACAGTTTAAGAAAAACTTTGATAGAGGCTTACAATGTCTCATTATAATTTTATATTCATATATTGTGTGTTCATGACGCTTTTCTTTAATCTTTCATCCTTATTCTCTGACCGCTTAATTAATCCTCTTTGTCCATTCTAAGCTAAGCTTTACCTGTTTCTGGTTAATTCTTTCCCTAGGGATGGGTTGGTCAGGTGTCGGCCTATATATCGTCCCCCTTCTCGCCTCTCCTTTAGTCAGTCTGGTGTTGACAAAGGCTTTAACAAGCCGAAACGTTCACCTCATTTCATATTTCTCTGTGGATTTTCCGCACATATATATATATATATATATATATATATATATATATATATATATATATATATATATATATATATATATATATATATATAATATAATATAATATAATATAATATAATAAACGAACAATCTTCATTGGGTTCCCCAAGCCAATCTGCAACCCAAAACTCCTCACTCCGGAAGGATTCGTCTGTCCTAAAATTTTGTTTGTCCTTAATTGTTCCTATTACCTTGAGAACTTGTGAGGGAAGAGTGTGAGGCTGGAGGTGAGGGCGAGGCCTCGGTGGGGCGTCCAGGAGGCCACCTTCAGCGTCTGGGCTCCCCAGGGAGTGTACGGCTCCTGGAGGTACACTCCACACCTGTACACAAACACCTGGTCACCAACAGTTCCACAACTATTTCTTATTTATTTCTCCCTCTCTTAGTAATCTTTTATAAAATTTCATTGTTCTGATCATATAGAAACGGGATAGTTTTATTTCCTCATAGTGTAACTTAGCAATGAGTAACTTACACGGTACACGGCAAGTAACTTAACACAGAGTAACTTTCAAAGTAAGTGGCAAGTAACTTAACACAGACTAACTTACATGATACATGGCACGTAACTTAAGACAGAGTAACATATATGGTAGGCAACAAGTAACTTACCTCAGAGTAACATACAGAAAACGCAAGTAACTTAACACATTTACAGTTAAAACACAAATAACACACAGTTATAACACATACAACACCCAATTATAACACATATAACACCCAATTATAACACATATAAGACACAGTTATAACACATATAACACACATTTATAACACATATTATAACACACAGTGTTATAGGTGGCCTGTTGTAGGGGCCTGGTAGCCTGATGGATAGCGCGCAGGACTCGTAATTCTGTGGCGGGGGTTCGATTCCCGCACCAGGCAGAAATAAATGGGCAAAGTTTCTTTCACCCTGATTGTCCCTGTTACCTAGAAGTAAATAGGTACCTTGGAGTTAGTCAGCTGTCACGGGCTGCTTTCTGGGGTGTGTGTGTGTGTGTGTAGTGTGGAGAAAAAAAATTAAGAAAATAAGTAGTTAGTAAACAGTTGATTGACAGTTGAGAGGCGGGCCGAAAGAGCAAAGCTCAACCCCCGCAAACACAACTACGTGAATACATGATGGGACATGATATATAATCATGGAATACATGATTATATATAACATATATAATCCCAACAAACTGACAGAAGACCCAGACATGAATACTATAGAAACAACATGGCTACCATTAATATAACAGAGAGAGCAGCTTATGTCACTAGCAGGAAAGGATCCAGACTACTAATCATGGGAGACTTCAACCGAGATTGGGAGAACAGAGAACCACATGGAGGGCCGGACACATGGAGAGCTAAGCTGCTGGCACATGGAGAGCTAAGCTGCTGGCACATGGAGAGCTAAGCTGCTGGACGTGGCAACAAGAAACTTTCTATGCTAACACATCAAGGGCTCGATAAGAATGAGAGAAGACGAACCAGCAATCCTTGACCTGATATTCACTCTGAATGAGTCCAAGTGGTTGAGCACCATTCTTTCCTCCTGTCCCATCATGGATCCTTATCATGACCACTTCCCCATGCGATATAGTCGTAATGGCTTGGCACGTTCTCCTGAT
This sequence comes from Procambarus clarkii, assembly GCF_040958095.1. Lineage (NCBI taxonomy): Eukaryota > Metazoa > Arthropoda > Malacostraca > Decapoda > Cambaridae > Procambarus > Procambarus clarkii. The sequence continues at coordinate 50,864,144 of NC_091156.1, forward strand.
ATTTCCCTTTCCTTCACCCTGAATGAGTCGGATATAAAGAAAGTTTAGTTGGAAGCCTCCTTGGGAATGAGTGATCACAGTGTACTAATATTTGAGTACCTGATTGAGCTAGGAGTAATCTCCCCCAAAAAGAACTAGTGTGTACCGAAAGGGGAAGTTATGTTCGGGGTGGTGTACCAAAAGGGAAGTTATGAGATAAGAAAATTCCTAGGGGATAAACCATGGGACACAAAACTCAGAACTAAGACAATACAAAACATGACTGACTATGGCACCCATAAGTGTCAGGAGACAGTAAACAGTGTTTATTTATTTATTTATTTATTTTATTTATTTAAACAGATATTCTGTTTCTGATATACGTAAATGATCCGAGAGGGTATAGACTCATTTCTCTCAATGTTTGCTGAAGATGCCAAAATTATGAGAAGAATTAAGACAGAGGACAGCTTGAGGCTTCAAGAAGACCTAGACAATCTGAAGTAATGGTCCAACAAATGGCTGTTAGAGAGGAAATTTGAGAGATGAAATTCTTCTAGAATCAGAGAGAAAGACTTGAGGGATTGATATCATGCCGGACCTGTCCCCCCGAATCAATATCAAGAGGATGCCCTCAGTGGCATATGCCAGATTGTCCAACATAAGAACGACCTTTAGAAACTTTTGAAAGGTTTCATTCAGAACCTTGAATACTACGTATGTAAGACCAATCCTGGAGTATACAGCTCCAGCATGGAGTCCATATTTCGTTAAGCATAAGACTAAATTGATAAGGTTCAGAGCTTTGCCACCAGACTAGTGTCCGAATGAACTATATGGAGAGACTACGGGGATTAAACCTTACGTACAGAAGAGTTAGGGGGGGACATGATCATCACATACAAGATTCTCAAAGGAATAGATAGTGTAGACAAAGACAGTTTATTTAACTAAAGTGGCACAAACAACCTAAAGGACACAGGGGAAAATTTAGTGCCCAAACGAGCCATAGAGACATTGGACAGATTTTTTTTTAGTGTCCGATTAGTTAATAAATGGAATGCGTTAGGCAGTGTTGTGGTGGAGGCTGACTCCATACAGTTTCAAGGGTAGATATGATAGAGCCCAGTAGGCTCAGGAACCTGTACATCAGTTGATTGACAGTTGAGAGGCGGGACCAAAGAGCCGAAACTCAATCAGCACAAACACTACAAAGAGAGCTCCAGTTATGTACTCACCTAGTACTCTGTACTCGGTGCGTACAGAGTAACTTATACGGTAAACGGCAATTAACTTAACAGAGGGTAACTTATACAGTAAGCGGCAAGTAACTTATGTTATGATCTCAGCCTGCAGGAGAAACGAGTCTCCCCCCCCTTGAGAGTTATTCAACAAGCCTGACCTAACTAGGAAGTATAGGAAATATAGAGGCAAAAACACAGATGTAAAATAGTTTGTTGGATTTAATGAACAATTTGAGATTATGGGCATTAAATAAGGAAACAGATAATTGACTGGTTAGGAGATGTGGATATTTTGCTGGAGGTGTGAGGCTCACTTCTGGAGGGCTTTGAGCTCACTTGAGCGCCAGACATCGCAGGGAAAAGACGCGCTCCGTTTGAGCTCCCGTCAGACAGGAACCCCTAGTGATATATCTCCAAGAGAAGAGAAGTGTGTAGACGTGCCAGCTGTGGAATTGAACTGGGAACGTTGTGGTCTCAAGTCCTAGACGGCGAGGAGAGTATTAAGCCGCCCAGAGAAATTTTCGTGGGCTGTGTGGAGCACCCTGACCAGACGCCGTCAGAGAGATAGCGCCCTCGACTAGACAATCTGTGGATTCTCTTTGGGGAAGAAGTTGCTGAGAACTTCGAAGCCAGCACAGAGGGAGTAGTTGATGAGACTCCAAGGTAGTGGAGGAGAGGACCTCGAGCTGTGAGGAGAAGCAGTGAAGAGGAGTGTCACGTGCTTCTGTAGAGGTGGTGAAGCACCATAGTTGCTCAAGGAAACTTCATGGTGTAGCAGCCAAGAGAGCTGTGGAGGAACCTAGCAGAAGGGTGAAGCACCGTAGTTGCTCGAGGAAAACTTCATGGTAGCAGCCTGGAGGAGCTGCAGAGGATCCTGGTAGTTAAGCCCGGAAGAACTTGAAGATATCAGGGTAGTAAACTTCCAGAGGTGGAAGGGAAGTTCTGGTGGGTTACTTGTAGGGAGTTGATAGTGTTTGGTTGTCATTAGCGTGCAAGACGCAGTGAGAAGTGAGTGATTGTTTGCATTTTTATGTCAAGGAGTGTTTTATACTGATGTTTAGAGTTACAGTCGTAGGCTGGATTACCTACAGATGTATGTGTTCTAGGACTGATAGGGTGATCGATTGATCATTGTTGTGTATCAAGGAACATTTATACTGACATATATATGTTATTGCATTCAATGCTGATTTTCCTTGTACATGTTTATAGATATATTCTCTTGCTGATAGTGCAACATTGTAGTATAAGACTTGATCTACTTGAAGAAGTAGATAGTATCAGGTGGGGAATCAGAAGATAGGATACCACTTGATAAGCTGATGATAGAATTCTGATTGTGTTGGAGTGCAACCTGATTGTAATAGTATAGAGTATAGGATTCATTATTATTATATGTGTGTATGTACTCTGTCCAGTAAATGTATTCCAATTTGCTGGTGTTTGCCCTTGTCCTAGTGAGGCTTCCCAGGAAATAGTAAAGAAGGAGAGAGAGAAAGAACCAAGAACCACTGCTGTGGACAGGGTAGAAGGTAATACTAATAAGTCAAAGGGGATTGAGATCATATCACCTAAGGAGAGAGTGGGGAGTCACAGCGGCTCGAGTGGGTATGTGCACATGACAACGAGGCTGAGTGTTGGAGTCGCATCCCCTAAACGTGTGACGTTGAGCCCCTCTCCAAGAGCCAGAAGCGCCTAGTGTGATCTCCTAGTGAAGTATAAGCACTCTACCGAGTTGTGGGTTGGGTTGTCCATAAAGAAGGATTAACGTCGACAACACCACCAACCCACGCTATAATACTTAACCTAGAGTAACTTACAAGTCAAGTAACAGTACCTGAAGTTGTCATGTGAGTCTTCAATAATTAGCAGCATGGAGTTGGTGATGAAGAGCAGCCTGTGGAGGACCTGCAGCTGCTGGAGGGGCCGGCCGGTGACGACCAGGAGCCTCGTCGACCACACCAGCAGGTGCTCGTTGAGGGACCACTGGGCGAAGGCCGCCAGGAAGGCCAGGTCGTCACTCACCACCACCACCGTCACGCACCTCGACTCCCGCCGCACCTGTTGAGGTGGCATGAGTGAGTTACCCTCGACTCCCACCTCACCTGTTGAGTTGGCGTGAGTGAGTTACCCATGACTCCCGCCGCACCTGTTGAGGTGGCAAGAGTGAGTTACCCACGACTCCCGTCTCACCTGTTGAGGTGGCGTGAGTGAGTTACCCACGACTCCCGCCTCACCTGTGACCACAACATGGTAGACGTTATGTGTCAGTTATATATCCATGTCAGTAATGTGAGAGTGACCTACCCACGTCAGCTGTAATGTGAGAGCAACACAATATAATACTTAACTTAGAGAATAAATGTAGAATTTGGTAAGGGAAAGAGATAAGGAGGAGGAGAACAGAGTCCACAAGGGAAGATGTGATCACCACAACAGCCAGGACCAGAGAGAGGGAGAGCACAGCCTCCTCCGCTCTCTTAAATATGCTGCCGGGAAGCGTGCCTAGCTGATCGTACAGCCATAAACATACAAGTCTTCACCAACATTCATTATTAGTTACTTTAACAGTTCTAAGAATAGCTGATAACTAGTTCAATATTATATTTAATAATCAACAAGCTCACAGTCTGGATGCTCTTTGAGAAACAAGATTCATGTTATGGGAGGGGGGTATGTTGGGGGGGGGGCAACCACATGTTATGGGGGGGTATGTGGTTGTACTGAGAAGGCCCAATAGCTAGAGTCAAGATGTATAAAAAATAGTGGGATAGATAGGCCCGGCCCCAGCTCACAGTCTGGATGCTCTGTGAGAAACAAGATTCATCTTACGTCTGGCAAGGAAGACGAGGACAAATGCATTACCAGGTTTTAAGGAGCCATGAATGTAAATGTTATTGTTAATTAAATATCCCTCTCACAGGAGTATTTGGAACTCAATTTGACCTATGGTTTCCAACTAAGAACCCTGGGTCGTAACACCTACCTATGTCATCAGTAATGTGAGAGTGACCTACCGACGAGTAGTAGAAACCGGACCATAGACTGACCGATTTGATTTTTCAGGGGTCGGTCTATGGCTCCTAATTTTTTCTGTGAAACACAAAGGTCTATGGGCCAGGATATATTCCCATGCGGTTTAAAAGGCTCCCTCCAATCATCCTGAAATGTGCTCACCTCGGCAACTGGCACAGACAAAGTCATCCCTAATTTAAAGGATTAACTTTGTCATCCTACGTTAGACGTGTTCTAGTGAATTTATATCCATTCTAAAGTATAGCGACCAAAACTGAACGGCATAATCTAAATGGGGCGCAACAGAAGCAAGACATAGCTGAAGAACAACACCAGATGTTTTATTACTAACACTTCAATAATTAATTCCAGTGCCCTATTTGCTTTATTACGAACATTTATGCATTGATGTTTTTGTTTTAAATTCTTACTAATCATAACTCCCAGATCTCTTTTGCAATCAGACCTCGCAATCTCAACATTATCTAGTTTGTATATTGTAACTCTACCTTCATTACAGTGCCTCTAAACCTTAGATTTGTTCGCATTAAACTGCATCTGCCAATCTTTTTACCATTTGAAAACCCTAGTTCGTCTTGAAGTGATAGTGTGTCTTTTTCCATGTTTATTTCCCTCCCGATTTTTGTATCATCAGCAAATTTGCAAATAATGGTGCTCAAACCTGAATCTAAATAATTTATATATTATGAATAACAGAGGACCCAGGACAAAGCCTTGAGGCACTCCATTTACAACATTTTCCCACTCAGACTTAACTCCATATATATACTAACTCTCTGTTTCCTTTCGTATATCCAATCACTAATCCAACTTAATATAGCACCCCCAAAACCGTGAGCCTCTATCTTTTTAATCAGTCTATCATGTGGCATTGTATCAAAAGGTTTGCTAAAGTTAAGGTACACAACATCACAAACCTTACCACTATCAACTGCCCCAACTATACTGGAATAAAATGATAGCAAATTTGTTAAACATGTGCCGCCATTAGTAAAACCATGTTGTGAATGTTGACCAGACCACACACTAGAAGTTGAAGGGACGACGACGTTTCGGTCCGTCCTGGACCGAAACTTCCGACCGTCCTGGAAACGTCGTCGTCCCTTCACCTTCTAGTGTGTGGTCTGGTCAACATACTTCAGCCACGTTATTGTGACTCATCGCCTGCATGTTGTGAATCATTTATTAATTTATGTTTTTCAAGATGAAGACAAATGATATTTGCAATTATCGATTCAAGTAACTTGCCCACATTAGACATTAAGCTAATTGCCCAATAGTTTCACGCTAGTGATCTATCTTCTTTCTTAAAAACTGGAACCACATTTGTAACCTTCCATGACTCTGTCACTCTGCCTGAGTATTGATTTATTACCTATGGTAGACAATAGCTCGCAAAGATCCTCTTTACATTCTTTAAGCACCCTGGCGAACACTTTGTCCAGTGTTCTTTGGGGATTTCTATGGCTTGAGTTTCAATGTTTGTTAAATAACGTCCTCCCTGGTAACTGCTAAACTAGTCAACCTGTTCTCGTCCCCACCCACATAGACATGTTCGGCTGAAGGCATAATATTATGTTACTATTTAGTAATTACAGAGATAAAATATTTATTAAAAATGCTACTCACCTCTTCTATCTCATTATCAGTTATCTGACCTGTCTCAGTTTTGAATGGACCTATCTTTTCCCTAATCTTTCTTCGATATTACTGAAAAACCCCTAAGGATTTGTCTTTGCTTGCCCTGCTATGTGAACTTCATAGTTTCATTTTGCCCTCCTTTTCTCTTTTTTAACATTTCTAACCACTTAGACGAATTTTTGTTTTGAAGTGACTAACTCATTCCTAATCCTTTTGCACAAAGTTCTCTTTCTACTGATAAAATCTCTCTTTCTTTCTTTGGCTGCGGCTTGCTTCAATAGCATTGGACAGTGGGTATTATAGAGGCTCAGAGTTTAGTGAAGAAATGTTTGTACATTAAGGTTCATGTTTGCTATGTTACATAGTTCTGTCTCTCATGCAGTTTATCTTACCAGCAGCATCAAACATAGTTGCTCATGGAACCTTCATTGTGAAGTATAATGCATCAGTGTGTCTAAGACTGGTTTTATAAGTATATGATAACTGCTCCAGTGTAGTCAATGAACTGATTGATTCAAAGATAAACGTTAACATTGATGTCAAATCTGCTGTCAGGATATTTTTCTTTTACTTACATTATTGTTTATTACATTTGAAAAGCTATTACTCTAGAATCAACAATTCCTATTTCCAAGCTGGTATGTATTTCGCCTTTCTCTATAAAGGCGAAGAGTTAAGAGTGACATGATAGAGGTGCACAAGTGGATGAATTGAGATAACAAAATGGATATTGGTAGGGGTTATCTTGAGATGATTTCGGGGCTTTAGTGTCCCCGCGGCCCGGTCCTCGACCAGGCCTCCACCCCCAGGAAGCAGCCCGTGACAGCTGACTAACACCCAGGTACCTATTTTACTACTAGGTAACAGGGGCATAGGGTGAAAGAAACTCTGCCCATTGTTTCTCGCCGGCGCCTGGGATCGAACCCAGGACCACAGGATCACAAGTCCAGTGTGCTGTCCGCTCGGCCGACCGGCTCCCTGGAAGTACTGGAAGAATCAGCACAAGACAGAACACGAAACATTGGGTGTAAATTGGATAAGTTTAGATTTAGGAAAGAGCTGAGTAAATACTAATTCTGTAATATGGTTGTTGATTTGTGGAACCATTAATGGGTAACGTAATTGACATAGGATCAATTGATTGTTTCAAGTGTAGGTTGGACATAACATGAATAAATTTGAGTGGATTTTAACAGGAACTGCCCCGTATGGGACAATAGGCCTTCAACAGTTTTCTGGATTCTTGTTCTTAACTTCCTACGTTCTTATACATATTACAAGCTATGGATTGTTTATCCTTTAGGCTGCAATTTGCTTCATTAACATTGGACAGTTTTTACTTTAGAGGCTCAGAGATTTGTGAAGAAATGTTTGAACATCAAGGTTTATGTTTGCAATGTTTTAGGTCTCCATCTCCCAAGCAGTTCATTTATGTTATGTTGATGTTTTGCATGTTAAAATATTTTTGTTGATTTGTTTCTATATTTTCATAAATAAAGCATGCTTACTGTCTAATTCCAAGTTTTACCATAATTTTACAAGGTTTAAAATATAAAGTTTAATACTTCTGAATTTTTTATACATGCATTAAATGTTAATATAACTCCATAATAACGTAAAGATTGTGTTTAAATAACGTTATATTGACGACATACAAATGATATATGATGTTAAAATGACGAAAATTGGATAGTATACATAATGTTGACTGATTTTTTTTATTTTTAAATATAACGCATGATAATTTTTAATTGGATAGTATACACAATAATTTATAACATTTTATATAAATCTAAATAAATTGTTTCTCAAGAATATGTTTTTAGTTATCTCTAATGATTTTAGCAACGTCAGAAAGACGTATTTCATTCAACAGTTACAGAGTTATCTTTCTGCAACCATTTGAAAACCTTCACAAACGTGTTGTGTTTCCTGGGTTGCAAGGTGAAGTGCGTGTTTCAGGGTGAGGGTAGTGTTGGAGGGTGAAGGGAGAGTTGTAGAAGGAAGGTAGTGTTGGAGGATGAAGAGAGTGTTGAAGAGTGAGGGGAAGTGTTTTAGGGTGTGATCAGTGTTGGGGGGTGCAGGTGTGTAGGCAACTGGCACTGCCAGACCACGTCTCCCAGGTGCAGGTGTGTGGGCCACTGGCACTGCCAAGCCACGTCTCCCAGGTGCAGGTGTGTGGCCCACTGGCACTGCCAGGCCACGTCTCCCAGGTGCAGGTGTGTGGGCCACCGGCACTGCCAGGCCACATCTCCCAGGTGCAGGTGTGTGGGCCACTGGCACTGCCAGGCCACGTCTCCTAGGTGCAGGTGTGTGGGCCACTGGCACTGCCAGGCCACGTCTCCCCATTTTTTCTACTTCAGACGTCGCCACACATTTATAATGATAACCACCATATAAACATTTTCCTCTGTCTTCCATGGACTGGGTTAGAGATCTGTTAAACATATAATTTATTGAAAAATCCACCACAGAATGTGATTGTAGTGTTTATAAAATGCTAATCTAACCTACACACAAAAATACATAAATAAACAGATTTACGTCTGCCCTACATAAAGTGTTCGATGTGTCTTTATACATAGTGTCATTAATGTGCGTTTACATGGGTGAAATGCAATTCTGACCAGCTTCCACATATCCTGTATATACGTACAAACATACATTTATGTACAAATCCACGAGCGCCGTGACGAGGGTTCGAACCTACGTCCGAGAGGCTCCCAGACGCTGCCTTAATTGATAGAGCTACGACATAGTTAAAATAATTGTAACCGGAAGTTCTACTGACCATATTCGGATTCTGCAGCCTCTCCGAGACACAAACGGTGTCACGGCCCTTTTGGATTTGTTCATTTCATGCATCACACTATTGTGATTTCTGTGTGTAATACATTTATGTCACTCCTACTTTGACAGGATAAGGTAGCTCATATTTAAATTAGTATGTTATTAAACACCCTAATCACTGAAGGTGATTAGGGTGCATAGTAAACTAATCAATGGAGGTGATTATGGAGTTTTTACAAGCTCAGGTTATATAGTTACATCACATACATTGAATAATTTATACATTACATGCTCAATCTTGGCTACAAGTTTAATATATCATCAAGTGTTCCAGTACTCATATAGTAGTTACAGAGTTCAGCATACCTCAGCCCGGAAGGGCGAAAGTCAGTCAATATGGGACATTTTACAATATAATGGTCGAGGGAGTGCATGTTTTCTCTTTCACAAAGTTGACACATTGTGTATTCGACACTTTCACAAAGTTGACACATGATGTATTGGACTCTTTCACAAAGTTGACACCTGGTGTATTGAACACTTTCATAAAGCTGACAAATGGCGTATTGGTCAAAAAGTTGGCACATAGTGTATTCGACACCTTTACAAAGTTGACACATGATGTATTCGACGCATTCACAAAGTTGATACATGGTGTTTTCGACATTTGGGTTTTGAGAAAGCTGCCAGATACGTCTATATCCCAGGCGTATTCTGGCCACCATAACATCACATTGCCGAGTTCTTGCCCTATTAGTTCTATACATGAATGTCTCCTCACGATATCTATCATAATATTTAATGATACAACTTTCAGGTCTCTGTAAAGTTGTTAGTTCGGTGAGTTTTTCATTAGATACTGGTTTAAGTATCCTCTTTGTCACTGCTAATGAAACACCCATATCAATGCCTACTACTGATCTACTACAGGCTGCCTTTGCTGGTGCAGGTGTGTGGGCCTCTGGCACTGCCAGGCCACGTAGCCCAGGTGCAGGTTTGTGACTCTTACCTTAATGGTGAGGGGCACAAGTCACTCTTACCTTAATGGTGAGGGGCACAAGTCACTCTTACCATTAGCGTGAGCGTGACTTGTGTTCCTCACCATTATTGTGAGTGACTTGTGCTCCTCACCATTATGGTGAGTGACTTGTGCTCCTCACAATTAGCGTGAGAGTGACTTGTGCTCCTCACCATTATGGTGAGTGACTAGTGCTCCTCACCATTATGGTGAGTGACTTGTGTTCCTCACCATTATGGTGAGTAACTTGTGCTCCTCTCAATTAGCGTGAGAGTGACTTGTGCTCCTCACCATTATGGTGAGAGTGACGTGTGCTCCTCACCATTAAGGTGAGTGACGTGTGCTCCTCACCATTAAGGTGAGAGTGACTTGTGCTCCTCACCATTAAGGTGAGAGTGACGTGTGCTCCTCACCATTAAGGTGAGAGTGACGTGTGCTCCTCACCATTAAGGTGAGAGTGACGTGTGCTCCTCACCATTAAGGTGAGAGTGAACTACCCACAACATCAGCAGCAGGTAAAGCGTGACATAATATCATGAAGGTGATGACAGCCACCAACCTTCCTAGCGTGATGAAGCAGCTGAGGAAGCTGCCAGCGTGTACCGTTACTATCCAAGACGTCCATTGTTGTCCTGAAGACGCCCACACCTCCTCCCACTCCTGACACCTTTGTTAACTGCATCAAATTAAGTCATACATGAAAAGATCATTCCGTTAATGACTGCTGATTTCGGGCAAAGCATTTATAATATATTAATATATCACTCACGTTTATTGCTTCTAATTCACCATCCTTACATCCATAACTGATTGGTGTGATGAGGCGGCGTCTGTGATGAGGAATACAGAACAGCGCTGATGCTCATCTGTTGACAACACAGCATCCAACACTCCGGCCGTTGCTCTTTGTATGAGACGATCATCTGTGGAAGGTGAGCATCATGTGTAATACTCAGGACATCATAAACTACTGACCAAATGATTTTATATCATAAGGTATCTCAAATGTTTTGTTGTGGTTCCGTCAACAGAAATCATTATGTGTTTAAAGATTTTACAACAACATGAAATGATAATAATAATCATTAGACCAGTATGATAATTCGAAGCAGCGTTTTCGGTCACCCCAGCCGTTTGCCTTATCCTGCTGGACCAAAAGATGCTATAAGTAATTTAACTTGAGATTCTCCTGAATCCATTATGGATCTCGAGGAACCAAGCTAATACCAAATCAAACTTTCACAAATTACCCGCGGCGATTCTTCAATGCAATGATGATACATAACTTACAAAAATGTTGGTAAAGGAAAAATTATTAAGGAGGAATTTCTAACTTGTCTGTGAGCCAGAGAAGGTGAACAGAAGTATTAGTGTAAGAAAAGAATTTAATTTCATTGTGTCAATAAATCGTCAATATGTCATGAAAAATATAAATTATATAAATAAAATAACAAAACTACAGGTTTATTTATTTATCTAACGATATTATGAGTTGTATAGCTTTACAGTTAAAAGATTAGCTCCGACATGTAGTTCTTGATGTTAGTTCAGAATTCTTTTCTATGGTCTCACCTAATGCTGTAGGGTGAAATCAGTTACATTCAGTAAGAAGCAAGCAAATGTTCCCGGCTCAGTGCATTTGGATTACATCACAAAACTGTCCAAACTATTAGTGATTATCAGATAGAGATTTCCCCTGTGGGAAAAGATAAAATTGGTTTAGGTAAGTGTAATACAGAATGTGTTTCATTGTATGTAGGTTGGAGGTTGTGGGAAAATCTAACTCCATTATTTGTAAATAAAATGAAAAGATACTTCAATAGCTACGAAGGACCACCACTTTTTTAGAAAAAGTGGAAAACAAAAAAGAGCAAGTGGATTAGATTGATACCAAGAACCAATGTTCTATGGATCTTAGTGAAACTGTATTTATCATGAAATAAGAGTCAGATTTACTTTCACAAATTGGGGGATACGAGCGCTGGGATACAATTAAGTTCTAGCACCAATAATCCGACGCTGGTTCAATCGTCAAAAAGAAATATGTATGGAAATTCAAATTATTAGTTCATATATAAATCAAATAAATATAGTTAGTAAATAATATAAATTTCATAAATAACAAGTAAATGGCAATTTGGAAGGAAATCATTTATGTAACTAGATGTTAGTATATCTAATACTACACTACTAGAAAATTAGGTCAGCTTAGCTGTTTGACTGAATTAGTTGGAAACGTGTGGGGCGATAACGACAGCACACTCGTAACACGGTGTCGAGCAAGCACATAGAATGAAATTAATTCTTCTCCTTCTCGACGCTCCCAGTCAAGTTGAAAGGCATATTAAATGTAAAGGTTGTCTAGGCTATCGTTAATATCACTACTTCTCATTGAGAAGTGAAAATCTAGATTCTGTTCAACGAAGTTTGTTTTGTTGATTATTGTGTGGCATAACGAACGAGCAACGTACATATGAAAAATGTTACTAAGTGCACTTATATAACAAAAATCAGAGGGAACTGGAATTATGCTCGCCTAGAATTGTGTTGCATGCAGACGTAGACCTCCACGAACTCTGGTACCCGCTGATGGTAGGATGACGTAACTATGAGTCGTTAATTTGGAGTTCTGCAACGCAATAACTTGGCAAGATAGATGCCCACGCTTCCGTGTAATGGCGTCGGAGAAGCAAGTGTTGATGCGTTCTGTAGTACGCTGTTAATGACGTCTCTCTCGCATAGAGGCACGTTGTTAATGGCGTCTCTCTCGCGTGGTGGCTAGCGACGCTCTCGAGTTTTCTTCCCCCTCCCGATTGCTCATGCGCTGCTCTCGATAGGCATCTCAAGCGTAATTGGATTTATATATATATCGGAATTAACTAAGGAAAGAAGAGATTTTAACGAGTATTTATGTCACGTTTAATTCTTTCATGTTATAATACTACTCCTCATAGCGTAAGTTGGTTTATTAAAGCTACGTAAATAAATGAGGAATATAAAATGGAATTATTTTACATTCGAATAATTTCCACTGGAATGTTTAATATCAACTAAACAAGGGAGTTCCATAGAGTGAAGGCATGACAAACATTACCACTGACAATTCTACATAGAGAACGCAGCTCTTGTCGGAAAACCCGACACCATTTACTAATATTCAATACAATATGCAAATAATATTGCTGCTGTTGTATATACATGTTAACCCATAGAAAATGTAGCTTGTATTGGAATTTTCCATCAATAGAAAACGTGATATCATTGCCACATAGTGCTATAAATTCATCAGCAATACTGTTGGGAATTATTCTTAAATACAGTAGTGATTGGACTTATTACATTATAAAAACATCTCATTTGAAATAACTTAATTATCAGTATCAAAATAGTGTAAATGTGACCCTTCTATCACTTATTGACATCTGGACAAGGAGAGCCAGGTGTCAGTGGTGAGGGAGGTCAGCTATTGTTAAAAAGGACCGAGTCGGAGCAAATTCCGCTCCTATAATTTTCTTGGACGAAGTGTAATGGAGATCAAATTAGTGCTTCTACCATTATCAACACGCTGTCAAAAACTCCAAGGGAAGTGTCTTTCCGAAATCTTATCTTTTTCATTTCTGGCAAGTAATGTAAAAGGTAGATAGGATTAATTCCGGTTAGATCACGAACGAACGACTCAACCCAGGTAATTAAGCCTTGGTCCTTATCTAATAATAAATAAATGTTTCATCTGATATAGCTGTCATATATTAGGATTCCAGCTATACAGCTAGTGCCCTTTGACAGGAACAAGAAGAGGAAACAAGAATTAATCTTGGTACATCGGTTACTAGGGTGTTAGAAGCTAGCCTCACATGAGGATTATATGGTGTCTACATCCTAGTTATACTTGGTGGACTAGACCTACCATACAATAAGATAAGGCACCTCCAACATTTTTTTTTACTAATATATGTAGTTTAATACTGTAGTTTTATTGGCTGCATATATAAAAATTAAATATAACCCCCCCCAATGTGTAAGGATCGATTTGTGAGAATTATTGCAGAAATACAGTCCGCTAAACATCATACAAATTGCTATCGAATTATATAAATTAACATCAATATAGATTCTATATAAATCCATGTAAATTAAATAAATATAAATCTCACAGGTCGGTTCCCACAGCTCTACTGACGGAGATGTGTGGACAATCATTCAAATAGAGGAAATAATGATAATATAAATTTTAATATTCTTATAAATAACTGAGATGATAAATCTTTTCGAGAAAATGTTTTCTTATCTGAATTTTTTAGCAGAAATTTCACCTTCTTTCCTTCTCACGCCATTTTCTCTCATTCTCTTTATGCCTCTTATTGTGGAAATACATAAATGTCAATGCATTTAAAATGTCCTTAACACGATTTACTCACATGAGGTTTTTTACAAGTCATTACAGATTTACACACACTCTTGCCTTCGTATACGACAGTTAAACGCCGATGTATTTAAACTGCACCGAGGCTGCAAACGGGATTACAGAATTATAACATGAGGAGTAGAGTAATTCGTGGAAGTAATGATCTAATTGGCCTCAAATCACGCAGGCTTTCATTAAGCAAAACCTGCCAATATTTTTGAGCCCAGAATTGATAAGACCTCATATGTGTGGACTTACCATAAGGAAGAGGCGCTCGCAGGAGCCCTGCAGAGGCGCAAGCAGCGACCAGCAGCAGCAGTGACGTCATACCCATTTCTGTGTGAGTACAACATTTTATTGAACAAATATGCAGGAAAAGATGACAGTTAAATTACATTAATTTTACTATTTGCTTTTTTGGAAATCTGCACAAAGAGCTTGGACCAAATAAAATACAATATGGTGAGAGGTTTTTCAGTGATAAATATATTCAGCTATGGGGTAAACTGTAATAGTTGGTTAAAGGAAAATCTTGCAAGAATCAGACAAAAGGTCAAAGTGAGAAACATTAGAACAGAGGAAGGCAATGATTGTTGGAACAAGGCGATACTAAGCTCTATTATGTTCCTAATATATTTAAATATTTTTACTTATTAAGTATATTAATTCATATAAATGTAAGCTGATTATTCATAGCTTATTCGAACGGTCAAAACAAAAGAGAACTTTGAGATGGAAAAATATGTCAATTAGTGCAGGAAATTTACCAGTGGGATTTAATATTTATTTATTTACATATTTATTAAATTAATTAAGTTGAATTTTATTGTTAAATTATTTAATTAGGCAAGTGGACTGTATAGAGAAATTTATGTTACTAATAAATTCCTCACCTACTTGGGGAGGTTTATATTATATAACTTCAACTAGATAGGAAATAACTTGTTAGTTGTAATAATTTCTTTATCATAGTTAAAGTCAATTAATTTTACTGAACTCTACTAATTATTAGTTATATTATACGCCACAGCTTAGCCGTTATAGTAGTAGAAGTCCTAGGTAGCCAAGCTGGACTTGATTTGGTCACATGGTCTATGGCATCTCTAGTGAGTAGGGTTGGACAAGATTCAGTCATGTGGTCTAGCATCTCTAAGAGACGATCCACAAGCTGTAACCTCCATACATCTCAACTTACTTGCAAACCGATTATATAATAAAACCTACTACAAACAATGTGCTCAAATTACATTTAGAATGATTTATGATCACATTAAAATTTACGGTGATATTAAATGCGTTCATAAGGCTTTTGATGTCTGTCTCTCTAACACTGCCTGATTTCTACTTAGAAGTGGAAGTGTTTTGTTTGGATTTATTATTAGTACCTTTGATCTCCTATGATTTCGTCATTTTAGCCTTGTCATTTGAAGAGCTCAGTGTTGGTACTATTTACTCATGTGTTCTCAACCGATTCACCATCATCCTCAAACCCTCAAAGATTTCACCTAGGGAGAGGATGTCTTTCTTGTAGTGAGAAAAGATAGATTCCATGATTTCCTCGGGTAATTTGCTTTTAATCTCTAATTTTAACACCTATTCTGCACGAGACACAAAATCCTTAGCAGCAAAAGCTTTAACTAAAGACTATACTTAGAGTCTAAAGTCTTATATAGCCTCAGGTGTTTTACCTGGTGTAGGTATAGCTCTCAGTTTATATTAGAGAATGACCATAGCAATCTCTTTGTCACAATAGTTGAGTTGTGACAACTGTATGACAGTATCGTGGTTGTCATCACTAGGATCAGATTGTCTATAACTGCCTTTATGTTACCTCTGAAAGTACTTCGCAAATAAAGGAATGTATAAGTTTTGTTAATGAAACCTATAGAGTTCAGTAATGAATTAAAGGTGTGATTGAATTAAACGAATTAAACATTTTGAATGAATTAAAAATGAGTTAAACATATAAACAAAGTTTATATTTAATTGTTCTAAAACTTGTATTAATTTATCCAGACGATCTTGGACCTCCTCCTTATATCGTGCTGTTTTGGTGAGGAAGTAGTCTAGTCTGTCTGCATGAAGCTTTTCTTCGATGAGGCTTTGAACATGTTTGTCCACTGCCTCACCAGCCGTTTATAATATTTGGTATTTGACCTCTATGTGGCTTTCTAGTAATTTGGAGGTCACATTTGATTGGGCTACCTGCTCACTGTAGTTCAGTTGCCTGGTCACATATTCTTTATAACTCATGAGTGACCTGTAGTACAACGTACTGGTAGTAAACATTTCGTCTGTCATACTGGCTGCTTGATTTTGCTTTGACTGGCCCATAATTTCTGAGCTGAAATAACTGGGATAGTTACTCAAAAATACTGAGCAGATGATTGTAGTAGCCTAGTGTGATTAATTTCAGTCACTCGACTGTAATGCTACCTCTCCTGTAGGTTGGCAAAAATTAAATTGGTAATTTTATATTATTATATACAAGTAGATGATATCCCTCAGGTTAGCTCATTATTATTTCTGTTGGTTGGTATACAGTGATACATTTCACCACTCATATGTATAATGATTATATAGTAGGTATATGAGATTATATGTAATAATGACAGTACGGTAATATATGTACAACACAACTTATGTTGTTAATAGTCCCACCCTAATCAGGGTCGGCACAATAATTAAATAGGTGGCTAGGTTGGTCACTATTTAATACAACTCTAGTCAATGGTAATTTATCCTACCTTAATGCAGGTTGGCACTAGCTACTAGTATATATAATTGTGCAATAGGACGAGTGCAATATATTTTATAGGTTTTTCATTATTTAATTTAAAGTATTCTCATGTTAAGAGTAAATATAGTTTTAACAAATGTTGGTAGCCTCTCATCAATCTCTGGTTATATTGGTTAGAATTTATTAATTTATTTGCTACCACTCCACGGAAATAAAACTCTACATATTTCAGTGAATAAAATTATGCGAAAGTGAAGCTATAATTGTTGTAGTTGGTACGTATGTTATATATCAAATTTATTTGTAGCATTTATTTAGTTCCTTAATCACCTATATTGTAGTTTAGAGCAAGTAGTACTCCTGTAATTATTTGATTTCAGTTAATAAGTACCAAATTTTTATTTGTGTACTTAGACTGTAGAGACTTGATGAGGTTAGCTACTGCTTTAATTTGAGTCATCTGTTCGACTGGCTGTATTATTTTTTCTTTTTAAGTGGGATCACTTGTGTTTTTTTATTAATACACTAGGTACATCTGCATTTATGCAGCTACCCTAGACTATGTGAAGGGGAGTACAGTGTGTCAAAAAGCTAGCTACGTGATGCTAAAAAATCCCCATCACATAGGATGGTTAGTCATACAGAGCCAAGTGATAAGTAGTCTGCAGTGACAGACTCTAGGGTCGTTATAAGGATATCATGAACACAAGAGTGAATAAGGTAGCAGTGATACTAAAAGTCCCCATCTCGCAGGATGGTAAGTCTTACAGGGCCATATATGTTTAGTAGCCTGCACTGGCAAATTTTGGGTTCACTATGAGGATATCTTCATGAATACGAGAGTGAATAAAGTAGTTGTAAAGCTCCAGGTACTTCATGCCAACTGGTCTGAAAGGTCTAATAACTGGGTATTCGGTGATGTAGTGTGGGAGATCATGCCCCAGTTCCTGCTCACAGAGTTTGCACCTGGAGTGCTCAGGATTGGGAGATCCGTCACCTGTAGCCACCTGCCACAGGTAACGGTAACCCAACCTGATCCTGGCTACCACTGTGTCGCACAGTGTGGTGGACGTTTAGTGCTGCCCATAGATATAGGTTTCAGATCTGAACAAATCATAGCTTAAAATACTAGTACTTTCAGGTTGTTGGGAGTCAGTAATTTCTTTCATATCAGACCTGACTGTTTGAACCAATACAGTTTTGACAGTAGAGATGGGGATACCTAGATCTAATTCAACTTCATCTTTGTTGCACGCTAATTTGGCTGCAATGTCTGTCTCATTATGATGAGTTATATTTATGTGTGATGTTATCCATATAAAAGAGATTCGAGACCCTCTACTCTGTGCAGCAATTAGATCATTTATAATTGGTAGTATGAGGTTCTTGCTGTCGATCTTCCAGGAGAAGTTTTCGATTGCTTGAAGAGCAGACTTTGAGTCACAAAATATTTTTCCTCCTCCAATGTTTTTTTAATGTACTGGTAGCTAGTTGTAGTGCCGCTAGTTCTGCTTGTGTGGAGGTCAGCCAGTTGTTTAACCTGACACTGACAGTCTTTGTGCAAATATTATTTCTATAAAACCTACATGCTGCTGCAGTCCGTCCAGTAGAAGATTGGACTGAGCCAACGGCGTAGACACAGTGCTTGTGAGATCTTAAATTCTCAATGGAGGAGGCAATTGTTTCGAGTGTTACAGCTTTGAGAAGAGTAAGATTCTCATTATCTTTCTTGGTGACAGGTGTGTATGATACTTGAATGGTGGGGTACAGATAAAGAGGAATATCAGAGACAGGTAGATTGCACTTGAAAGGAATGTTGAGTTTAATAAGATTGTAGGCATTTTTTCACAGCCATTTATCATAAAAGGAGTGAGTTGGTATGTCGGCACCAGTCAATAGGGTGTTAACAGCACTAAATAATTTGTTTCTGAGCTATGCAGGAGATGTAGAGTCTCTCATGACTTTTAGACAAAAGGTAGTGTTGACTTGCATGATTCTCTCTAGTATGGTTGGAAGCTTCAGTTCTTCCCTCATGTTGATGATTCATGTGCATCTTGGGGCACCAAGAATTATCCTCATGGCTTCATTCTGTACTACTTTAAGTTTGTCCAACACAGAGAAGGGGAAATTAATTAAGTGCAAAGCATTATAATCAACGCGAGATCTAACAAACATTATATAGAATAGTCTAGCATATTTAATATTGATACCAATATTCTTACCGGTAAGTGTTTACAGTGATTTTAGTATTTCTTTTAACCTACGGTGTAGATCGTTTACAATGCCACTATTAAATACCTTGGAGTTGGTATTAACTCGGTCCCCAAATCCATTCTCGTTGCTTAACTGAGTGGACTAAACTGTGAAGACAAAATTTAGGAAAACGAAACATATCACCACCTTGGGAAAGAAGTAACAGAATAGACTTGACACCAACATAAAGGATTGTTAGAGCAAATGAGAATGCATAGAAAGAAACACTGTTCGAAGCCAAGTTCAGCGGCTCGGGAGTATGTGGATGTCAAGAACATCTAATGTAGAGAGAATCTTAAAATTGGAGATATCATAAGAATCCATTGATAAATTTACTGCTCGATAATGAGCTGACTACAAAACTTAAGATATTATCACCATATTTGCTGCATATGTTTGGCTATATTAGGACTCATACAGACATTAATCCAGCGAGACCAATTGTTACCTTACAAATTTGTATAAGTGGCTAGTGCACATTCTGACCCCATTAGCAAGTACTGTATCTTATTCCCATATTCAGAACAGTGCTTATTTAGTGAATAAATTAACCAATATAAATTTGACATATAATTTAATAATTTAGTGAAGTTTGATGTGACAGCTCTATTTATAATAGTTCCGGTGGCTGACGTATACACATAGTTGCTAGAAGAATTCCAATAAATACTTCAATCAAGTATTTATTTGAATACTTTATTCCAATAAATGGTTCAAGTAAGATTTATTGGAATACTTACTTGGAGAACTGCCAAAATATAGCATAAAACTGAATTCGTCCACTATTGCTGCAATGATTAGACTGTGTATCATGAATAATACTTCTGTGTTTAATGTTATATTTGTTGCCCAGACGCTTGGTATGACAACTGGTAACCCTTTGTCTCCAGTGCTTAGCAGTTTACACACTGAGTTCTTTGTCTCCAGTGCTTAGCAGTTTACACACTGAGTTCTTTGTCTCCAGTGCTTAGCAGTTTACACACTGAGTTCTTTGTCTCCAGTGCTTAGCAGTTTACACACTGAGTTCTTTGTCTCCAGTGCTTAGCAGTTTACACACTGAGTTCTTTGTCTCCAGTGCTTAGCAGTTTACACATAGAGTTCTTTGTCTCCAGTGCTTAGCAGTTTACACACTGAGTTCTTTGTCTCCAGTGCTTAGCAGTTTACACACTGAGTTCTTTGTCTCCAGTGCTTAGCAGTTTACACATAGAGTTCTTTGTCTCCAGTGCTTAGCAGTTTACACATGGAGTTCTTTGTCTCCAGAGCTTAATAGTTTACACATTGAGTTCTTTGAAACTATGGTTTTGTCAAGTATTATATCTGTTAATTCAAGGTGGTTCAGGTAAATGGGTGATGTTTCGCTCCTTCGGCTCAATAACCTCGACCAAAATTATTTTCTTGTGACTCAATACTTTTGTTCATTTGATTAAATTCCTCATTACAAAAAATCAATGGAGCCAATCTGTTTTTAGCTATTTGGGTTCATTTAACAAAATATTCATATATGTCATAATATCAAAAAATAGTTGGTCTCTGTTGATTTAACTTTGTAATGGTAATTTAATTAATAGAATGAACCTTAGGCAAGATCCGTGGTTTACGTTAACATCAAACCAAGAAGTGTATGATCATAAGCGCATTATTTTGTAAACCATCATATTATATTTAAACATTAATTGTTCTCCTCGATGTTTCTGAGAGTATTCTAAGTACATTGTCCTCCAATTATTGATGACGAAATTCAAAAGATTTTTGTCATTGCATCAAATACAATACAGTTACAGTTTGGGATATTTTACAATATCCCAAATATGTTATACATACAGCTTTTAAGCAATCTATATAAACATTTTATAAACCCAACCCAAGGGAATTACTGACTTTCAAAAAGTCACTTGTTCTTTCTTAAGATAAAAAATTAGCAAAAGTCTTCAAAACACATAATAATAAATCTCATATAAAAAAATGTACTTTTTATAATATATTCATTTTGAAATAATTTGTTCAGAATCTCACCAAAATTTTCGGCTGGTTGTGTGTATCTGAGTCCTTGTAAAGAGTGTAATTATGTGTATATTGGTCAAACGGAAAAATCCTTGTCTAGAATGCTGAGCATCATAGATGTTTCGTTCAAACTGGCCAAGTGTCTAATGATTGGTGCTGCCATTTACAGTTGAGTGGTCATATCAGGTCATATCATTGATTGGTCCCATACAAAGTGTTTAGCCCAGAGTAATTTCTTAAGTGGAATAAATATAATAGAATTGTGCCTAATAAGACATAAACATAATACTTTAAACATTTGTTCTGGGTTGTATAAAATGGATTAATTTCAAGATGTACAAATTGCTTCAGATTTAATGTTAACAGGGCAAATAAAATTAAATTTTATTCTTTCAATAGAATTGGACCGTTTTTGCCAGATTTTGTTTATTAGTTTGTTTACATTTTCTTTAAACCCAATTGCAATTTTATGTTTAAGTAATTTAATTATTAATTACTGTCTATTTGCTAAAGAACACCTAGTAAACATTTAGGCTTTATTGCACATAAATTGTCACACCAAGATACAAGGAATTTGGACGGGTTAGCTGAGAATGTTAATTATTTCAGTGGTTCCATCACCTGCCAGTGTGGGGGAATCATCTTTGTTTGTCACATAAAGACAAATACAAGTCTTAAGTAGAATTTTTTTATTATTCTTAAATACATGATTCATGTTGCTTTGTTAGTTTTCCTTTGTTGTACCTATGACCATGCAGTTTTTTTAGTCAATTAGGAGATGAAATGAAATACATGATTTCTCTTGACTCACCTCTGGGCCTTTTATGTGCAGGGTGCCATCTCTCTCTCCTTATCCTTTGACAAGGCAAGAGTGAAAGTAATTAGATTTCTCTTCTGCTCAAATATGTTTTTTTTTTTAATTTGTGTTGCAGACATGGCAGTCACAGGCACGCGTGTAGATCGAAAGACACTCCTTATTCCAGTGGCCCTCCACCTTGGAGCCCAAATTTACAATTAATACAAGTGTATTTGCAAAAGGGTGGTACGTGACTAATATGTATTGCATGTGCTGCACTACAGAAGCTCCAAGGGTTGGCATGCAAAATACAACTAATTTAATGACAACATCAAGAAGAGCCGTGCCTCAGCCCCATTCACAGAAGAGAGAGAGACCCTTGCGTCCGAACGGTACAAATCCAGGATGATCCAGTGCTTCACCCAGATGGCATCACATCATACCCATAGAAGAGAAGCAGTCAGCTGGTTTGAAACTACCCAGCTGATACTGAGATGGAGAGTTCCAAAACTTTCCAATCTTTGCTCAAAACAAGCCTGGTCAGAGACTGGCTTCACGTCGTCCCGCCAGGAGACTGAGTATCACGTTGTCTAGCCAGGAGAGTGAGAGTCACGTCGTCCCGCCAGGAGACTGACCATCACGTCGTCCCGCCGGGAGACTGAGCGTCACGTCGTCCCGCCAGGAGAGTGAGAGTCACGTCGTCCCGCCAGGAGACTGAGCGTCACGTCGTCCCGCCAGGAGACTGAGCATCACGTCGTCCCGCCGGGAGACTGAGCGTCACGTCGTCCCGCCAGGAGACTGAGCGTCACGTCGTCCCACCAGGAGACTGATAGTCTCGTCGTCCCGCCAGGAGACTGAGCGTCACGTCGTCCCACCAGGAGACTGATAGTCTCGTCGTCCCGCCAGGAGACTGAGCGTCTCGTCGTCCCGCCAGGAGACTGATAGTCTCGTCGTCCCGTCAGGAGACTGAGCGTCACGTCGTCCCGCCAGGAGACTGATAGTCTCGTCGTCCCGCCAGGAGACTGATAGTCTCGTCGTCCCGCCTGGAGACTGATAGTCTCGTCGTCCCGCTAGGAGACTGATAGTCTCGTCGTCCCGCCAGGAGACTGAGCGTCACGTCGTCCCGCCAGGAGACTGATAGTCTCGTCGTCCCGCCAGGAGACTAAGCGTCACGTCGTCCCGCCAGGAGACTAAGCGTCACGTCGTCCCTCCAGGAGACTGATAGTCTCGTCGTCCCGCTATTAGACTGAGCGTCTCAATGTAACACTATAAATGGTTGTGTGTATTATATCACATATACAAGTAGAGAGAGTTCACACACGATTTTGGCTGTGCCAGGTTGTTGGTACTTGACCCTTGAAGGGTCTCACCTTCAGTGTGTTAATGTTGACATGTCTGGCAGAGGTCAGGTCGTGTCAGGTGACCTCGCCTCATGCTAAGTTGATTATTGCAGACGGTTGGCTGTGTTCTTCCTATCAACGAAGCAGCTGGCTAGGTGTGGTAGGAAGATAGCTAGAGGTTATGTTCATCCTGGCATCTTATTTCCTGGTAGGCAGGGTTCCCCTCTTAAATACTCGAGCAGTTGTACATGAAGAGATAGAAGATCCTCACTACACCAGAGATGTTTCAGCAGAAGCTGGCCAGAGTTTACACAAGCCTGTCCCAAGCCAGCGGGGAGCGCCTTCACTGTCAGTAGTAAACTCTCTCCCTTCTAAAACATCTTACTCAAAGACCTTTGTGAGCTCAATTGCAAGGTGATATATTATTCTGTATTTCTCCAAAATATATATTTTTTAATTGTCAGGGTCAGTCGGGCATAGTGTTCTCAATTTCCTGGATAATTGAATTGAATTTACCTGATACCACTAATACTAGTGGTATCAGGTAATACTTCCTGTCCTCGATGAGGACAGGAAGCTGACGGCTTGTCAAAGATCCCCACATTTACTCTGATGATATTTTCTAACTGTATTTTAAAACACAGCAGAGTTTTGGCTTTACGGCTTCGGCGGGTAGATGGTTCCACAGGTTTACAACTCTTTGGGTGAAAAAGCATCTCCTGTTTTATGTCCTACATTCTGGCTTGTTGAGCTTCAACCCATTGCTCCTTGTTCGTGTTACATCTGACATTTTGAAGAAATTGTTCGGATCAATATCATCCAATTTTCTTTAGTATTTTGAAGGTTTCTATGAAATCCGCCCTGTCATGCCTGGTTTACAGTGTTGTTAGCCCTGTGGCCCTCAACCGTTCCTGATATGAAATGACAAAGCTCTGGTATAATCTTTGTTGCCCGGTGTTGCACTTTCTCCAGAGTAGTTATGTCTTTATGAGGATGAGGTCTCCATGCCTGGATGCAATAATCCAGGTGGGGGCGCACCAAAGACTTGTAAAATTAAACGACTTCTGTATTTTCCTTGAAGGTAAAGGTACGCTTAATTATTCCCAGGGTTTGGTTCTCTTTTTTTTACTGCCGCTCCTACTAGTTGTACAACTTTTAATGAATGATGGATTCTGACTCCATGGTACTTTTCTTCATCTATCTGTTGCAAGATAGTGCTGTCAATTTGGAAGTTTGGACGTGGATTATTATGCCCCACATGCAAAGTTTTGCATTTTTCGACATTAATGAGCATTTGTCAGTCATATGAACATTTGTGGAGTTCATGTAGATCTCTTTGTAAGGTCTCAATATCACCTCCATTCCAACTTAACCATAGACCTTAGTGTCATCTGCAAATTCGATGATGTGATTCGTAATATTCTCACCTATATCATTCATGTATATGACAAAAAGTGTTGGCCCAAAAATGAGCCCACTGGGACCCCACTTAGCACATTTCCCTAAGTCAGATTAATTCCCATTTAGCACGACCTTTTGTTTTCTATGTTTTAACCATTGTTTTATCAACTCCAATATTTTCCCATTTATTCCATGTGCCTGTAATTTCCTTTCCAGTCTTTCATGTGGTACCTTGTCAAAAGCTTTAGCAAAGTCTATGTAAGCAACATCTGCAGGGAATTGTTCATCTGAATAGCCGGATACCGTTTCCAGAGAGGTGAGCACGTTTGTATGGCAGGATCTATTTTTTACAAACTCATGTTGCGTTGATTTTACAAAATTGTTCTCTGTGAGATGTTGGATGACTCTCTCCCTTAGGAGTCTCTCCATGAGCTTGCAGATGTGTGATGTCAAGATGAGGACAGTAGTTTTCTACTAAGCTCTTTCTGCCTTTTTTTGAAAAAGGGGGTAACATTTGCATATTTCCAATCCAGAAGAAATATCCCATGGTCCAGGGATTTTCTGAAAAGATGTTTCAGTGGTATACATAGTGCATTTGCCAGTTTCATTAAGACTTTGGATTGAAATGCATCCACACTTGGGGCTTTTGAGTCTTTTTGTTTGTCAATACTCTTCCTGATTGTGTCACATGTAATGGGTATATCCCTAATTCATTCTCTTCACCTTCTCTTATCATTTGTGTGGTAATGGGATGTCATTCAATCTTTCTAGTATGAACACTGATGTAAAGTATTCATTCAGATTGTTTGCTGCTCCTCTGTCATTCAATATATCTTTTAGGGGTCCTACAGAGTCCTTTGTTTTTATTTAACTATGTATATATTCATAGAATGATTTCGGATCATCCTTTATGTTTTAGGCAAGTTTTCTTCGTAGTTTCTTTCGGCTAATCGGATTTTCTGGGTAGCTGAATTTAATGCCGTTTTACACATCTCATAAGCCATGATGTTCATCGTTGATATATACTGTCTCCAGAGGTTCCATTTAGTTATTTTCGCTCTTATTACTACATGTGTCATTCATCTTCTTCCCTTTCTTTTCTTTCTCATTTTTGCTACATATATTTGTACGAGTTCAGTGATGACCGTTTATTTATTTTTCCCATGATGTTTCCATGCCATGATCACCTATCAGCGCCCTCCAGGAGGTGTTTTGTAATTCCTCTCTCATTCCCTGATAGTTTCTTCGACGGTAATCTAGAAGGTCATCATTCTGATCCTTTACAAGAGTTGCTGTAACTGAATTCCATCTTAGAATATTGTGATCACACGATGGAGTGAGCTGTTCCCATACTTGAATTTGATCGATCATGCCCTCTTCTGATGTTAGCACAAGGTCCAGAATGTGGTTACCTCGAGTGGACTCTACCACATGTTGTGTGAGAACTGTGTCCTGCACCAGCTCCAGAAATTGATCACCTTGTGATGTTAGATTTACCCATAATAATAATAGACTCTATATTAATCGACCCTTAGACAGCGATTATCATCAACTGTTCATTCAAAGGTTAATGAGGTTATCAAATGAAGATTTAACGAATTATTGTCTTGGTTTTACATGTATGTTGCAAATATGGATATAATAGGTCTATGTGCAAGTAATAAAGTTTACCTTATCCCATAAAAAAATCATGCTACCATTTCATAGCACAAACGATATTATTGTCATGAATGTAACTAGCGGAATGCGGTCATCTTCATATGAGGATTTATAGAATTATTGTCTGGGTTTTACATGAATGGTGAAAATGTCGAGTTAAAATCTCTATGTGTATGAAAATAAAGAAAAACGTGTGATAAAACCATCACTAAAACATCAGAGGATAAAACAGGAAGAGTCAGAATAGTCGAGCACCGGATGTTGACAAGTGCCGACACAACGTGTGTTGATAAGTGCCAGACGCACCAGGTGTTGATAAGTGCCAGTCGTACCAGGTGTTGACAAGAGCCAGCCGCACGAGGTGTTGACAAGTGCTAGACGCACCAGGTGTTGACAAGTGCCAGATGCACCAGGTATTGAAAAAGTGCCAGACGCACCAGGTGTTGATAAGTGCCAGTCGTACCAGGTGTTGACAAGTGCCAGCCGCACGAGGTCTTGACAAGTGCTGGACGCACCAGGTGTTGACAAGTGATAGATGCACCAGGCGTGGACAAGTGCCAGACGAACCGGGTGTTGACAAGTGCCAGATGCACCAGGTGTTGAAAAAGTGCCAGACGCACCAGGTGTTGACAAGTGCCAGATGCACCAGGTGTGGACAAGTGCCAGACGCACCAGGTGTTGACAAGTGCTAGATGCACCAGGTGTGGACAAGTGCCAGACGCTCCAGGTGTTGACAGGTGCTGGAAACACCAGGTGTTGACAAGTGCTGGACACACCTGGTGTTGACAAGTGCCAGATGCACCAGGTGTGGAAGAGTGCCAGACGCACCAGGTGTTGACAAGTGCTGTACACACCAGGTGTTGACAAGTGCTGGACACACCAGGTGTTGACCAGTGCCAGACATACCAGGTGTTGACAAGTGCTGGACACATCAGGTGTTGACAAGCGCCAGACACACCAGGTGTTGACAAGTGCCAAACGCACCAGATGTTGACAAGTGTCAAACGCACCAGGTGTTGACAAGTGCCAAACGCACCAGGTGTTGACAAGTGCCAGACGCACCAGGTGTTGACAAGTGCCAGACGAACCAGGTGTTGACAAGTGACAGACGCACCAGGTGTTGACAAGAGACAGACACACCAGGTGTTGACAAGTGCCAGACACACCAGGTGTTGACAAGTGCTGGACACACCAAGTGTTGACAAGTGCTGGACACACCAGGTGTTGAAAAGTGCCAGACGCACCAGGTGTTGACAAGTGCTGGACACACCAGGTGTTGACAAGTGCTGGACACACCTGGTGTTGACAAGTGCTTGACACACCAGGTGTTGACAAGTGCCAGACGCAACGGTTGTTGACAAGTGCCAGACGCACCGGGTTTTGACAAGTGCCAGACGCACCGGGTGTTGACAAGTGCCAGACGTACCGGGTGTTGACAGGTGCTGGACACACCAGGTGTTGACAAGTGCTAGACACACCAGGTGTTGACAAGTGCCAGACACACCAGGTGTTGACAAGTGCTAGACACACCAGGTGTTGACAAGTGCCAGACGTACCGGGTGTTGACAAGTGCTGGACACACCAGGTGTTGACAAGTGCTAGACACACCAGGTGTTGACAAGTGCCAGACGCACCGGCTGTTGACAAGTGCCAGACGCACCGGGTGTTGACAAGTGCCAGACGCACCAGGTGTTGACAAGTGCCAGACGTACAGGTTGTTGACAAGTGCAGGACACACCAGGTGTTGACAAGTACCAGACGCACCAGGTGTTGACAAGTGCCAAACGCTCCAGGTGTTGACAGGTGCTGGACACACCAGGTGTTGACAAGTGCTGGACACACCTGGTGTTGACAAGTGCCAGATGCACCAGGTGTGGACAAGTGCCAGACGCACAAGTGTTGACAAGTGCTGGACACACCAGGTGTTGACAAGTGCTGGACACACCAGGTGTTGACAAGTGCCAGACATACCAGGTGTTGACAAGTGCCAGACACACCAGGTGTTGACAAGTGCCAAACGCACCAGATGTTGACAAGTGTCAAACGCACCAGGTGTTGACAAGTGACAGATGCACCGGGTGTTGACAAGTGCCAGACGCACCAGGTGTTGACAAGTGACAGACACACCAGGTGTTGACAAGTGCCAGACACACCAGGTGTTGACAAGTGCTGGACACACCAGGTGTTGACAAGTGCTGGACACACCAGGTGTTGACAAGTGCCAGACGCACCAGGTGTTGACAAGTGCCAGACGCACCAGGTGTTGACAAGTGCTGGACACACCAGGTGTTGACAAGTGCTGGACACACCAGGTGTTGACAAGTGCTGGACACACCAGGTGTTGACAAGTGCCAGACGCAACGGGTGTTGACAAGTGCCAGACGCACCGGGTGTTGACAAGTGCCAGACGCACCGGGTGTTGACAAGTGCCAGACGTACCGGGTGTTGACAAGTGCTGGACACACCAGGTGTTGACAAGTGCTAGACACACCAGGTGTTGACAAGTGCCAGACACACCAGGTGTTGACAAGTGCTAGACACACCAGGTGTTGACAAGTGCCAGACGTACCGGGTGTTGACAAGTGCTGGACACACCAGGTGTTGACAAGTGCTAGACACACCAGGTGTTGACAAGTGCCAGACGCACCGGGTGTTGACAAGTGCCAGACGCACCGGGTGTGGACAAGTGCCAGACGCACCAGGTGTTGACAAGTGCCAGACGTACAGGGTGTTGACAAGTGCAGGACACAACAGGTGTTGACAAGTACCAGACGCACCAGGTGTTGACAAGTGCCAGACGTACATGGTGTTGACAAGTGCTGGACACACCAGGTGTTGACAAGTGCCAGACGCACCGGGTGTTGACAAGTGCCAGACGTACCGGGTGTTGACAAGTGCTGGACACACCAGGTGTTGACAAGTGCTAGACACACCAGGTGTTGACAAGTGCCAGACGTACAGGGTGTTGACAAGTGCTGGACACACCAGGTGTTGACAAGTGCCAGACGCACCTGGTGTTGACAAGTGCTGGACACACCAGGTGTTGACAAGTGCAAGACGTACCAGGTGTTGACAAGTGCTGGACACACCAGGTGTTGACAAGTGCCAGACGCACCGGGTGTTGACAAGTGCCAGACGCACCGGGTGTTGACAAGTGCCAGACGCACCAGGTGTTGACAAGTGCCAGACGTACAGGGTGTTGACAAGTGCAGGACACACCAGGTGTTGACAAGTACCAGACGCACCAGGTGTTGACAAGTGCCAAACGCTCCAGGTGTTGACAGGTGCTGGACACACCAGGTGTTGACAAGTGCTGGACACACCTGGTGTTGACAAGTGCCAGATGCACCAGGTGTGGACAAGTGCCAGACGCACCAGGTGTTGACAAGTGCTGGACACACCAGGTGTTGACAAGTGCTGGACACACCAGGTGTTGACAAGTGCCAGACATACCAGGTGTTGACAAGTGCTGGACACATCAGGTGTTGACAAGTGCCAGACACACCAGGTGTTGACAAGTGCCAAACGCACCAGATGTTGACAAGTGTCAAACGCACCAGGTGTTGACAAGTGACAGATGCACCGGGTGTTGACAAGTGCCAGACGCACCAGGTGTTGACAAGTGACAGACACACCAGGTGTTGACAAGTGCCAGACACACCAGGTGTTGACAAGTGCTGGACACACCAGGTGTTGTCAAGTGCTGGACACACCAGGTGTTGACAAGTGCCAGACGCACCAGGTGTTGACAAGTGCCAGACGCACCAGGTGTTGACAAGTGCTGGACACACCAGGTATTGACAAGTGTTGGACACACCAGGTGTTGACAAGTGCTGGACACACCAGGTGTTGACAAGTGCTGGACACACCAGGTGTTGACAAGTGCCAGACGCAACGGGTGTTGACAAGTGCCAGACGCACCGGGTGTTGACAAGTGCCAGACGCACCGGGTGTTGACAAGTGCCAGACGTACCGGGTGTTGACAAGTGCTGGACACACCAGGTGTTGACAAGTGCTAGACACACCAGGTGTTGACAAGTGCCAGACACACCAGGTGTTGACAAGTGCTAGACACACCAGGTGTTGACAAGTGCCAGACGTACCGGGTGTTGACAAGTGCTGGACACACCAGGTGTTGACAAGTGCTAGACACACCAGGTGTTGACAAGTGCCAGACGCACCGGGTGTTGACAAGTGCCAGACGCACCGGGTGTTGACAAGTGCCAGACGCACCAGGTGTTGACAAGTGCCAGACGTACAGGGTGTTGACAAGTGCAGGACACACCAGGTGTTGACAAGTACCAGACGCACCAGGTGTTGACAAGTGCCAGACGTACATGGTGTTGACAAGTGCTGGACACACCAGGTGTTGACAAGTGCCAGACGCACCGGGTGTTGACAAGTGCCAGACGTACCGGGTGTTGACAAGTGCTGGACACACCAGGTGTTGACAAGTGCTAGACACACCAGGTGTTGACAAGTGCCAGACGTACAGGGTGTTGACAAGTGCTGGACACACCAGGTGTTGACAAGTGCCAGACGCACCTGGTGTTGACAAGTGCTGGACACACCAGGTGTTGACAAGTGTTGGACACACCAGGTGTTAACAAGTGCCAGAGATACCAGGTGTTGACAAGTGCTGGACACACCAGGTGTTGACAAGTGCAAGACGCACCAGGTGTTGACAAGTGCTGGACACACCAGGTGTTGACAAATGCTTGACACATCAGGAGTTGACAAGTGCCAGACACACCAGGTGTTGACAAGTGCCAAACGCACCAGGTGTTGACAAGTGTCAAACGCACCAAGTGTTGACAAGTGCCAAACGCACAGGTGTTGACAAGTGCCAGATGCACCAGGTGTTGAGAAGTGCCTGACGCACCAGGTGTTGACAAGTGCCAGACACACCAGGTGTTGACAAGTGCTGGACACACCAGGTGTTGACAAGTGCTGGACAAACCAGGTGTTGACAAGTGCCCGACGCACCGGGTGTTGACAAGTGCCAGACGCACCAGGTGTTGACAAGTGCCAGACGCACCAGGTGTTGACAAGTGCTAGACACACTAGGTGTTGGCAAGTGCCAGACGTACCGGGTGTTGACAAGTGCTGGATACACCAGGTGTTGACAAGTGCTTGACACACCAGGTGTTGACAAGTGCCAGACGCACCGGGTGTTGACAAGTGCCAGACGCACCGGGTGTTGACAAATGCCAGACGTACCGGGTGTTGACAAGTGCTGGACACACCAGGTGTTGACAATTGCCAGATGCACCAGGTGTTGACAAGTGCTGGACACACCAGGTGTTGACCAGTGCTAGACACACCAGGTGTTGACAAGTGCCAGACATACCAGGTGTTGACAAGTGCTAGACGCACCAGATGTTGACAAGTGCCAGACCCACCAGGTGTTGACAAGTGCTGGACACACCAGGTGTTGACAAGTTCCAGACATACCAGGTGTTGACAAGTGCCAGACGCACCAGGTGTTGACAAGTGCCAGTCACACCAGGTGTTGACAAGTGCCAGACGAACCAGGTGTTGACAAGTGCCAGACGTATCGGGTGTTGACAAGTGCCAGACGTCCTGGGTGTTGACAAGTGCTAGACACACCAGGTGTTGACAAGTGCCAGACGCACCAGGTGTTGACAAGTGCTGGAGACACCAGGTGTTGACAAGTGCTAGACACACCAGGTGTTGACAAGTGCCAGACATACCAGGTGTTGACAAGTGCCAGACGCACCGGGTGTTGACAAGTGCCAGACACACCAGGTGTTGACAAGTGCCAGACGCACCAGGTGTTGACAAGTGCTAGACACACCAGGTGTTGACAAGTGCCAGACGCACCAGGTGTTGGCAAGTGCCAGATGCACCAGGTGTTGACAAGTGCTGGACACACCGGGTGTTGACAAATGCCAGACGCACCAGGTGTTGACAAGTGATGGACAATCCAGGTGTTGACAAGTGCCAGACGCACCAGGTGTTGACAAGTGCTGGACACACCACGTGTTGACAAGTGCCAGACACACCGCGTGTTGACAAGTGCCAGATGCACCAGGTGTTGACAAGTACCAGACGCACCGAGTGTTGACAAGTGCTAGACGCACAAGGTGTTGACAAGTGCCAGACGCACCAGGTGTTGACAAGTGCCAAACGCACCAGGTGTTGACAAGTGTCAAACGCACCAAGTGTTGACAAGTGCCAAACGCACAGGTGTTGACAAGTGCCAGATGCACCAGGTGTTGAGAAGTGCCTGACGCACCAGGTGTTGACAAGTGCCAGACACACCAGGTGTTGACAAGTGCTGGACACACCAGGTGTTGACAAGTGCTGGACCAACCAGGTGTTGACAAGTGCCCGACGCACCGGGTGTTGACAAGTGCCAGACGCACCAGGTGTTGACAAGTGCCAGACGCACCAGGTGTTGACAAGTGCTAGACACACTAGGTGTTGGCAAGTGCCAGACGTACCGGGTGTTGACAAGTGCTGGATACACCAGGTGTTGACAAGTGCTTGACACACCAGGTGTTGACAAGTGCCAGACGCACCGGGTGTTGACAAGTGCCAGACGCACCGGGTGTTGACAAATGCCAGACGTACCGGGTGTTGACAAGTGCTGGACACACCAGGTGTTGACAATTGCCAGATGCACCAGGTGTTGACAAGTGCTGGACACACCAGGTGTTGACCAGTGCTAGACACACCAGGTTTTGACAAGTGCCAGACATACCAGGTGTTGACAAGTGCTAGACGCACCAGATGTTGACAAGTGCCAGACCCACCAGGTGTTGACAAGTGCTGGACACACCAGGTGTTGACAAGTTCCAGACATACCAGGTGTTGACAAGTGCCAGACGCACCAGGTGTTGACAAGTGCCAGTCACACCAGGTGTTGACAAGTGCCAGACGAACCAGGTGTTGACAAGTGCCAGACGTATCGGGTGTTGACAAGTGCCAGACGTCCTGGGTGTTGACAAGTGCTGGACACACCAGGTGCTGACAAGTGCCAGACGCACCAGGTGTTGACAAGTGCTGGAGACACCAGGTGTTGACAAGTGCTAGACACACCAGGTGTTGACAAGTGCCAGACATACCAGGTGTTGTCAAGTGCCAGACGCACCGGGTGTTGACAAGTGCCAGACACACCAGGTGTTGACAAGTGCCAGACGCACCAGGTGTTGACAAGTGCTAGACACACCAGGTGTTGACAAGTGCCAGACGCACCAGGTGTTGGCAAGTGCCAGATGCACCAGGTGTTGACAAGTGCTGGACACACCGGGTGTTGACAAATGCCAGACGCACCAGGTGTTGACAAGTGATGGACAATCCAGGTGTTGACAAGTGCCAGACGCACCAGGTGTTGACAAGTGCTGGACACACCACGTGTTGACAAGTGCCAGACACACCGCGTGTTGACAAGTGCCAGATGCACCAGGTGTTGACAAGTACCAGACGCACCGAGTGTTGACAAGTGCTAGACGCACAAGGTGTTGACAAGTGCCAGACGCACCAGGTGTTGACAAGTGCCAGACGCACCAGGTGTTGACAAGTGCCAGACGTACCAGGTGTTGACAAGTGCAAGACGCACCAGGTGTTGACAACTGTGGGACACACCAGGTGTTGACAAGTGCTAGACACACCAGGTGTTGACAAGTTCCAGACACACCAGGTGTTGACAAGTGTCAGACACACCAGGTGTTGACAAGTGACAGACGCACCAGGTGTTGACAAGTGACAGACGCACCAGGTGTTGACAAGTGCCAGACGCACCAGGTGTTGACAAGTGCCAGACGCACCAGGTGTTGACAAGTGCCAGACGCACATGGTGTTGACAAGTGCCAGACTCACCGGGTGTTGACAAGTGCCAAACGCACCGGGTGTTGACAAGTGCTGGACACACCAGGTGTTGACATGTGCCAGATGCATCAGGTGTTGACAAGGGCCAGATGCACCAAGTGTTGACAAGTGCCAGATGCACCGGGTGTTGACAAGTGCTGGACACACCAGGTGTTGACAAGTGACAGATGTACCAGGTGTTGACAAGGGCCAGACGCACCAAGTGTTGACAAGTGCCAGATGCACCAGGTGTTGACAAGTGCCAGACGCACCAGGTGTTGACAAGTGCCAGACACACCAGGTGTTGACAAGTGCCAGACGAACCAGGTGTTGACGAGTACAAGACGTACCTGGTGTTGACAAGTGCCAGATGCACCAGGTGTGGACAAGTGCCAGACGCACCAGGTGTTGACAAGTGCTGGACACACCAGGTGTTGACAAGTGCTGGACACACCAGGTGTTGACAAGTGCCAGACATACCAGGTGTTGACAAGTGCTGGACACATCAGGTGTTGACAAGTGCCAGACACACCAGGTGTTGACAAGTGCCAAACGCACCAGATGTTGACAAGTGTCAAACGCACCAGGTGTTGACAAGTGACAGATGCACCGGGTGTTGACAAGTGCCAGACGCACCAGGTGTTGACAAGTGACAGACACACCAGGTGTTGACAAGTGCCAGACACACCAGGTGTTGACAAGTGCTGGACACACCAGGTGTTGACAAGTGCTGGACACACCAGGTGTTGACAAGTGCCAGACGCACCAGGTGTTGACAAGTGCCAGACGCACCAGGTGTTGACAAGTGCTGGACACACCAGGTATTGACAAGTGTTGGACACACCAGGTGTTGACAAGTGCTGGACACACCAGGTGTTGACAAGTGCCAGACGCAACGGGTGTTGACAAGTGCCAGACGCACCGGGTGTTGACAAGTGCCAGACGCACCGGGTGTTGACAAGTGCCAGACGTACCGGGTGTTGACAAGTGCTGGACACACCAGGTGTTGACAAGTGCTAGACACACCAGGTGTTGACAAGTGCCAGACACACCAGGTGTTGACAAGTGCTAGACACACCAGGTGTTGACAAGTGCCAGACGTACCGGGTGTTGACAAGTGCTGGACACACCACGTGTTGACAAGTGCTAGACACACCAGGTGTTGACAAGTGCCAGACGCATCGGGTGTTGACAAGTGCCAGACGCACCGGGTGTTGACAAGTGCCAGACGCACCAGGTGTTGACAAGTGCCAGACGTACAGGGTGTTGACAAGTGCAGGACACACCAGGTGTTGACAAGTACCAGACGCACCAGGTGTTGACAAGTGCCAGACGTACATGGTGTTGACAAGTGCTGGACACACCAGGTGTTGACAAGTGCCAGACGCACCGGGTGTTGACAAGTGCCAGACGTACCGGGTGTTGACAAGTGCTGGACACACCAGGTGTTGACAAGTGCTAGACACACCAGGTGTTGACAAGTGCCAGACGTACAGGGTGTTGACAAGTGCTGGACACACCAGGTGTTGACAAGTGCCAGACGCACCTGGTGTTGACAAGTGCTGGACACACCAGGTGTTGACAAGTGTTGGACACACCAGGTGTTAACAAGTGCCAGATATACCAGGTGTTGACAAGTGCTGGACACACCAGGTGTTGACAAGTGCAAGACGCACCAGGTGTTGACAAGTGCTGGACACACCAGGTGTTGACAAATGCTTGACACATCAGGAGTTGACAAGTGCCAGACACACCAGGTGTTGACAAGTGCCAAACGCACCAGGTGTTGACAAGTGTCAAACGCACCAAGTGTTGACAAGTGCCAAACGCACAGGTGTTGACAAGTGCCAGATGCACCAGGTGTTGAGAAGTGCCTGACGCACCAGGTGTTGACAAGTGCCAGACACACCAGGTGTTGACAAGTGTTGGACACACCAGGTGTTGACAAGTGCTGGACAAACCAGGTGTTGACAAGTGCCCGACGCACCGGGTGTTGACAAGTGCCAGACGCACCAGGTGTTGACAAGTGCCAGACGCACCAGGTGTTGACAAGTGCTAGACACACTAGGTGTTGGCAAGTGACAGACGTACCGGGTGTTGACAAGTGCTGGATACACCAGGTGTTGACAAGTGCTTGACACACCAGGTGTTGACAAGTGCCAGACGCACCGGGTGTTGACAAGTGCCAGACGCACCGGGTGTTGACAAATGCCAGACGTACCGGGTGTTGACAAGTGCTGGACACACCAGGTGTTGACAATTGCCAGATGCACCAGGTGTTGACAAGTGCTGGACACACCAGGTGTTGACCAGTGCTAGACACACCAGGTGTTGACAAGTGCCAGACATACCAGGTGTTGACAAGTGCTAGACGCACCAGGTGTTGACAAGTGCCAGACCCACCAGGTGTTGACAAGTGCTGGACACACCAGGTGTTGACAAGTTCCAGACATACCAGGTGTTGACAAGTGCCAGACGCACCAGGTGTTGACAAGTGCCAGTCACACCAGGTGTTGACAAGTGCCAGACGAACCAGGTGTTGACAAGTGCCAGACGTATCGGGTGTTGACAAGTGCCAGACGTCCTGGGTGTTGACAAGTGCTGGACACACCAGGTGTTGACAAGTGCCAGACGCACCAGGTGTTGACAAGTGCTGGAGACACCAGGTGTTGACAAGTGCTAGACACACCAGGTGTTGACAAGTGCCAGACATACCAGGTGTTGACAAGTGCCAGACGCACCGGGTGTTGACAAGTGCCAGACACACCAGGTGTTGACAAGTGCCAGACGCACCAGGTGTTGACAAGTGTTAGACACACCAGGTGTTGACAAGTGCCAGACGCACCAGGTGTTGGCAAGTGCCAGATGCACCAGGTGTTGACAAGTGCTGGACACACCGGGTGTTGACAAATGCCAGACGCACCAGGTGTTGACAAGTGATGGACAATCCAGGTGTTGACAAGTGCCAGACGCACCAGGTGTTGACAAGTGCTGGACACACCACGTGTTGACAAGTGCCAGACACACCGCGTGTTGACAAGTGCCAGATGCACCAGGTGTTGACAAGTACCAGACGCACCGAGTGTTGACAAGTGCTAGACGCACAAGGTGTTGACAAGTGCCAGACGCACCAGGTGTTGACAAGTGCCAGACGCACCAGGTGTTGACAAGTGCCAGACGTACCAGGTGTTGACAAGTGCAAGACGCACCAGGTGTTGACAACTGTGGGACACACCAGGTGTTGACAAGTGCTAGACACACCAGGTGTTGACAAGTTCCAGACACACCAGGTGTTGACAAGTGTCAGACACACCAGGTGTTGACAAGTGACAGACTCACCAGGTGTTGACAAGTGACAGACGCACCAGGTGTTGACAAGTGCCAGACGCACCAGGTGTTGACAAGTGCCAGACGCACCAGGTGTTGACAAGTGCCAGACGCACATGGTGTTGACAAGTGCCAGACTCACCGGGTGTTGACAAGTGCCAAACGCACCGGGTGTTGACAAGTGCTGGACACACCAGGTGTTGACATGTGCCAGATGCATCAGGTGTTGACAAGGGCCAGATGCACCAAGTGTTGACAAGTGCCAGATGCACCAGGTGTTGACAAGTGCTGGACACACCAGGTGTTGACAAGTGACAGATGTACCAGGTGTTGACAAGGGCCAGACGCACCAAGTGTTGACAAGTGCCAGATGCACCAGGTGTTGACAAGTGCCAGACGCACCAGGTGTTGACAAGTGCCAGACACACCAGGTGTTGACAAGTGCCAGACGAACCAGGTGTTGACGAGTGCAAGACGTACCGGGTGTTGACAAGTGCCAGACGTACCGGGTGTTGACAAGTGCTGGACACACCAGGTGTTGACAAGTGCCAGACGCACCAGGTGTTGACCAGTGCTGGACACACTAGGTGTTGACAAGTGCTAGACACACCAGGTGTTGACAAGTGCCAGACATACCAGGTGTTGACAAGTGCCAGACGCACCGGGTGTTGACAAGTGCCAGACACACCAGCTGTTGACAAGTGCCAGACGCACCAGGTGTTGACAAGTGCTAGACACACCAGGTGTTGACAAGTGCCAGGCGCACCAGGTGTTGACAAGTGCCAGATGCACCAGGTGTTGACAAGTGCCAGACACACCGGGTGTTGACAAGTGCCAGACGCACCAGGTGTTGACAAGTGCTGGACACACCAGGTGTTGACAAGTGCCAGACGCACCAGGTGTTGACAAGTGCTGGACACACCAGGTGTTGACAAGTGCCAGACACACCAGGTGTTGACAAGTGCCAGACACACCGGGTGTTGACAAGTGCCAGACACACCAGGTGTTGACAAGTGCTGGACACACCAGGTGTTGACAAGTACCAGACGCACCGAGTGTTGACAAGTGCTAGACGCACCAGGTGTTGACAAGTTTCAGACGCACCAAGTGTTGACAAGTACCAGACGCACCGAGTGTTGACAAGTGCTAGACGCACCAGGTGTTGACAAGTGCCAGACGCACCAGGTGTTGACAAGTGCCAGACGCACCAGGTGTTGACAAGTGCCAGACGTACCAGGTGTTGACAACTGCTGGACACACCAGGTGTTAACAAGTGCTAGACACACCAGGTGTTGACAAGTGCCAGACACACCAGGTGTTGACAAGTGTCAGACACACCAGGTGTTGACAAGTGCCAGACGCACCAGGTGTTGACAAGTGACAGACGCACCAGACGTTGACAAGTGCCAGATGTATCAGGTGTTGACTAGGGCCAGACGCACCAGGTGTTGACAAGTGACAGACGCACCAGGTGTTGACAACTGTGGGACACACCAGGTGTTGACAAGTGCTAGACACACCAGGTGTTGACAAGTTCCTGACACACCAGGTGTTGACAAGTGACAGACACACCAGGTGTTGACAAGTGACAGACGCACCAGGTGTTGACAAGTGCCAGGCGCACCAGGTGTTGACAAGTGCCAGACGCACCAGGTGTTGACAAGTGCCAGACGCACATCGTGTTGACAAGTGCCAGACTCACCGGGTGTTGACAAGTGCCAAACGCACCGGGTGTTGACAAGTGCTGGACACACCAGGTGTTGACATGTGCCACGTGCATCAGGTGTTGACAAGGGCCAGATGCACCAAGTGTTGACAAGTGCCAGATGCACCAGGTGTTGACAAGTGCTGGACACACCAGGTGTTGACAAGTGACAGATGCAACAGGTGTTGACAAGGGCCAGACG
The DNA here is from genome assembly GCF_040958095.1 of Procambarus clarkii. Lineage (NCBI taxonomy): Eukaryota > Metazoa > Arthropoda > Malacostraca > Decapoda > Cambaridae > Procambarus > Procambarus clarkii. Next base: position 50,903,514 of record NC_091156.1, read on the forward strand.
CACCAAGTGTTGACAAGTGCCAGATGCACCAGGTGTTGACAAGTGCCAGACGCACCAGGTGTTGACAAGTGCCAGACACACCAGGTGTTGACAAGTGCCAGACGTACCGGGTGTTGACAAGTGCTGGACAAACCAGGTGTTGACAAGTGCCAAACGCACCAGGTGTTGACCAGTGCTGGACACACTAGGTGTTGACAAGTGCTAGACACACCAGGTGTTGACAAGTGCCAGACATACCAGGTGTTGACAAGTGCCAGACGCACCGGGTGTTGACAAGTGCCAGACACACCAGCTGTTGACAAGTGCCAGACGCACCAGGTGTTGACAAGTGCTAGACACACCAGGTGTTGACAAGTGCCAGACACACCGGGTGTTGACAAGTGCCAGACGCACCAGGTGTTGACAAGTGCTGGACACACCAGGTGTTGACAAGTGCCAGACGCACCAGGTGTTGACAAGTGCTGGACACACCAGGTGTTGACAAGTGCCAGACACACCAGGTGTTGACAAGTGCCAGACACACCGGGTGTTGACAAGTGCCAGACACACCAGGTGTTGACAAGTGCTGGACACACCAGGTGTTGACAAGTGCCAGATGCACCAGGTGTTGACAAGTACCAGACGCACCGAGTGTTGACAAGTGCTAGACGCACCAGGTGTTGACAAGTGCCAGACGCACCAAGTGTTGACAAGTACCAGACGCACCGAGTGTTGACAAGTGCCAGACGTACCAGGTGTTGACAACTGCTGGACACACCAGGTGTTGACAAGTGCTAGACACACCAGGTGTTGACAAGTGCCAGACACACCAGGTGTTGACAAGTGTCAGACACACCAGGTGTTGAGAAGTGCCAGACGCACCAGGTGTTGACAAGTGACAGACGCACCAGGCGTTGACAAGTGCCAGATGTATCAGGTGTTGACAAGGGCCAGACGCACCAGGTGTTGACAAGTGACAGACGCACCAGGCGTTGACAAGTGCCAGACGCACCAGGTGTTGACAAGTGACAGACGCACCAGGCGTTGACAAGTGCCAGATGTATCAGGTGTTGACAAGGGCCAGACGCACCAGGTGTTGACAAGTGACAGACGCATCTGGCGTTGACAAGGGCCAGACGCACCGGGTGTTGACAAGGGCCAGATGCACCAAGTGTTGACAAGTACCAGATGCACCAGGTGTTGACAAGTGCTGGACACACCAGGTGTTGACAAGTGACAGATGCACCAGGTGTTGACAAGGGCCAGACGCACCGGGTGTTGACAAGTGCCAGACGCACCGGGTATTGACAAGTGCCAGACGCACCAGGTGTTGACAAGTGCCAGACGCACCAGGTGTTGACAAGTGCCAGACGCTCCGGGTGTTGACAAGTGCCAGACGCACCGGGTGTTGACAAGTGACAGATGCACCTGGTGTTGACAAGTGCCAGACGCACCTGGTGTTGACAAGTGCCAGATGCACCTGGTGTTAACAAGTGCCATACACACCAGGTGTTGACAAGTGCCAGACGCACCAGGTGTTGACAAGTGTCAGACGCACCTGGTGTTGACAAAGGCCAGACGCACCAGGTGTTGACAAGTGCCAGACGCACCGCGTGTTGACAAAGGCCAGACGCACCAGGTGTTGACAAGTGCCAGACGAACCAGGTGTTGACAAGTGCCAGACGAACCAGGTGTTGACAAGTGACAGACGCACCATGTGTTGACAAGTGCTGGACACACCGGGTGTTGACAAGTGCTGGACACACCAGGTGTTGACAAGTGCTGGACACACCAGGTGTTGACAAGTGCCATACGCACCAGGTGTTGACAAGTGCCAGACACACCGGGTGTTGACAAGTACCAGACGCCCCAGGTGTTGACAAGTGCCAGATGCACCAGGTGTGGACAAGTGCCAGACGCACCAGGTGTTGACAAGTACCAGATGCACCAGGTGTTGACAAGTACCAGACGCACCAGGTGTTGACAAGTGCCAGATGCACCAGGTGTGGACAAGTGCCAGACGCACCAGGTGGGGACAAGTGCCAGATGAACCAGGTGTGGACAAGTGCCAGATGCACCAGGTGTTGACAGGTGCTGGACACACCACGTGTGGACAAGTGCTGGACACATCAGGTGTTGACAAGTGCCAGACGCACCGGGTGATGACAAGTGCCAGACACACCAGGTTTTGACAAGTGCCAGACGTACCGGGTGTTGACAAGTGCTGGACACACCAGGTGTTGACAAGTGCTAGACTCACCAGGTGTTGACAAGTGCCAGACGCACCAGGTGTTGACAAGTGCCAGACGCACCAGGTGTTGACAAGTGCCAGATGCACCTGGTGTTGACAAGTGCTGGACACACCAGGTGTTGACAAGTGCTGGACACTCGAGGTGTTGACAAGTGCCGACACACCGGGTGTTGACAAGTACCAGACGCACCAGGTGTTGATAAGTGCCAAACGCACCAGGTGTTGACAAGTGCTGGACACACCAGGTGTTGACAAGCGCTGGACACACCAGGTTTTGACAAGTGCCAGATGCATGAGGTGTTGACAAGTGCCAGACGCACCAGGTGTTGACAAGTGCCAAACACACCAGGTGTTGACAAGTGCCAAATGCACCATGTGTTGACAAGTTCCAAACGCACCGGGTGTTGACAAGTGCCAAACGCACCAGGTGTTGACACGTGCTGGACACACCAGGTGTTGACAAGTGCTAGACACACCAGGTGTTTACAAGTTCCAGACACACCAGGTTTTGACAAGTGTCAGACACACCAGGTGTTGACAAGTGCCAGACGCACCAGGTGTTGACAAGTGACAGACGCACCAAGTGTTGACAAGTGCCAGATGCACCAGGTGTTGACAAGTGCCAGACGCACCAGGTGTTGACAAAGCCAGACACACCAGGTGTTGACAAGTACCAGACGAACCAGGTGTTGACGAGTGCCAGACGTACCGGGTGTTGACAAGTGCCAGACGTACCGGGTGTTGACAAGTGCTGGACAAACCAGGTGTTGACAAGTGCCAGACGCACCAGGTGTTGACCAGTGCTGGACACACTAGGTGTTGACAAGTGCTAGACACACCAGGTGTTGACAAGTGCCAGACATACCAGGTGTTGACAAGTGCCAGACGCACCGGGTGTTGACAAGTGCCAGACACACCAGCTGTTGACAAGTGCCAGACGCACCAGGTGTTGACAAGTGCTAGACACACCAGGTGTTGACAAGTGCCAGACACACCGGGTGTTGACAAGTGCCAGACGCACCAGGTGTTGACAAGTGCTGGACACACCAGGTGTTGACAAGTGCCAGACGCACCAGGCGTTGACAAGTGCTGGACACACCAGGTGTTGGCAAGTGCCAGACACACCAGGTGTTGACAAGTGCCAGACACACCGGGTGTTGACAAGTGCCAGACACACCAGGTGTTGACAAGTGCTGGACACACCAGGTGTTGACAAGTGCTGGACACACCAGGTGTTGACAAGTGCCAGATGCACCAGGTGTTGACAAGTACCAGACGCACCGAGTGTTGACAAGTGCTAGACGCACCAGGTGTTGACAAGTGCCAGACGCACCAAGTGTTGACAAGTACCAGACGCACCGAGTGTTGACAAGTGCCAGACGTACCAGGTGTTGACAACTGCTGGACACACCAGGTGTTGACAAGTGCTAGACACACCAGGTGTTGACAAGTGCCAGACACACCAGGTGTTGACAAGTGTCAGACACACCAGGTGTTGAGAAGTGCCAGACGCACCAGGCGTTGACAAGTGCCAGATGTATCAGGTGTTGACAAGGGCCAGACGCACCAGGTGTTGACAAGTGACAGACGCACCAGGCGTTGACAAGTGCCAGATGTATCAGGTGTTGACAAGGGCCAGATGCACCAAGTGTTGACAAGTACCAGATGCACCAGGTGTTGACAAGTGCTGGACACACCAGGTGTTGACAAGTGACAGATGCACCAGGTGTTGACAAGGGCCAGACGCACCGGGTGTTGACAAGTGCCAGACGCACCGGGTATTGACAAGTGCCAGACGCACCAGGTGTTGACAAGTGCCAGACGCACCAGGTGTTGACAAGTGCCAGACGCTCCGGGTGTTGACAAGTGCCAGACGCACCGGGTGTTGACAAGTGACAGATGCACCTGGTGTTGACAAGTGCCAGACGCACCTGGTGTTGACAAGTGCCAGACGCACCGGGTGTTGACAAAGGCCAGACGCACCAGGTGTTGACAAGTGCCAGACGAACCAGGTGTTGACAAGTGCCAGACGCACCGGGTGTTGGCAAGTGCCAGATGCACCTGGTGTTAACAAGTGCCATACACACCAGGTGTTGACAAGTGCCAGACGCACCAGGTGTTGACAAGTGTCAGACGCACCTGGTGTTGACAAAGGCCAGACGCACCAGGTGTTGACAAGTGCCAGACGCACCGCGTGTTGACAAAGGCCAGACGCACCAGGTGTTGACAAGTGCCAGACGAACCAGGTGTTGACAAGTGCCAGACGAACCAGGTGTTGACAAGTGACAGACGCACCATGTGTTGACAAGTGATGGACACACCGGGTGTTGACAAGTGCTGGACACACCAGGTGTTGACAAGTGCTGGACACACCAGGTGTTGACAAGTGCCATACGCACCAGGTGTTGACAAGTGCCAGACACACCGGGTGTTGACAAGTACCAGACGCCCCAGGTGTTGACAAGTGCCAGATGCACCAGGTGTGGACAAGTGCCAGACGCACCAGGTGTTGACAAGTACCAGATGCACCAGGTGTTGACAAGTACCAGACGCACCAGGTGTTGACAAGTGCCAGATGCACCAGGTGTGGACAAGTGCCAGACGCACCAGGTGGGGACAAGTGCCAGATGAACCAGGTGTGGATAAGTGCCAGATGCACCAGGTGTTGACAGGTGCTGGACACACCACGTGTGGACAAGTGCTGGACACATCAGGTGTTGACAAGTGCCAGACGCACCGGGTGATGACAAGTGCCAGACACACCAGGTTTTGACAAGTGCCAGACGTACCGGGTGTTGACAAGTGCTGGACACACCAGGTGTTGACAAGTGCTAGACTCACCAGGTGTTGACAAGTGCCAGACGCACCAGGTGTTGACAAGTGCCAGATGCACCTGGTGTTGACAAGTGCTGGACACACCAGGTGTTGACAAGTGCTGGACACTCGAGGTGTTGACAAGTGCCGACACACCGGGTGTTGACAAGTACCAGACGCACCAGGTGTTGATAAGTGCCAAACGCACCAGGTGTTGACAAGTGCTGGACACACCAGGTGTTGACAAGCGCTGGACACACCAGGTTTTGACAAGTGCCAGATGCATGAGGTGTTGACAAGTGCCAGACGCACCAGGTGTTGACAAGTGCCAAACACACCAGGTGTTGACAAGTGCCAAATGCACCATGTGTTGACAAGTTCCAAACGCACCGGGTGTTGACAAGTGCCAAACGCACCAGTTGTTGACACGTGCTGGACACACCAGGTGTTGACAAGTGCTAGACACACCAGGTGTTTACAAGTTCCAGACACACCAGGTTTTGACAAGTGTCAGACACACCAGGTGTTGACAAGTGCCAGACGCACCAGGTGTTGACAAGTGACAGACGCACCAAGTGTTGACAAGTGCCAGACGCACGAGGTGTTGACAAGTGCCAGACGCACCAGGTGTTGACAAGTGCCAGACGCACATGGTGTTGACAAGTGCCAGACTCACCGGGTGTTGACAAGTGCCATACACACCGGGTGTTGACAAGTGCTGGACACACCAGGTGTTGACATGTGCCAGATGCATCAGGTGTTGATAAGGGCCAGATGCACCAAGTGTTGACAAGTGCCAGATGCACCAGGTGTTGACAAGTGACAGATGCACCAGGTGTTGACAAGGGCCAGACGCACCAAGTGTTGACAAGTGAAAGATGCACCAGGTGTTGACAAGTGCTGGACACACCAGGTGTTGACAAGTGCCATTCGCACAGGGTGTTGACAAGTGCCAGATGCACCAGGTGTTGACAAGTGCTGGACACACCAGGTGTTGACAAGATCCAGACGCACAGGGTGTTGGCAAGTGCCAGACGCACCGGGTGTTGACAAGTGCCAGATGCACCAGGTGTTGACAAGTGCTGGACACACCAGGTGTTGACAAGTGCCAGACGCACCAGGTGTTGACAAGTGCCAGACGCACCAGGTGTTGACAAGTGCTGGACACACCGGGTGTTGACAAGTGCCAAACGCACCGGGTGTTGACAAGTGCCAAACGCACCTGGTGTTGACAAGGGCCAAACGCGCCAGGTGTTGACAAGTGCCAGACGCATCAGGTGTTGACAAGTGCCAGACGCACCAGGTGTTGACAAGTGCCAGACGCACCAGGTGTTGACAAGTGCCAGACGCACCGGGTGTTGATAAGTGCCAGATGCACTGGCACTTACTTTACAAGGGAGAGACCATTGTAACACGGGTTAGGTTTCCTCTCCCTTTCTACTTCTCTACCTTCTTTCTACTCCCTCTACCTGTATTCTTACTTATTATTCTCTACCAAGGGACTCCAAAACTTTTACCAAAGCCAACTCCACGCCACGTGGTCCTAAGACGATTGACCGACTTAGGATTCTACACCCAGTATGACGTGACCTAAGCTCTGATCAAAACCCTAGAGTCGCCTCTATGCTGCCACCACCAGACCAGCTCTACAGAGCAATGATCGAGGTCTGGATCGATCACGCTAATTAATCAACCTTGGGGCTTGATCCCCACTAGTAGTTTATAACCTCGGAAACTTGAGTGTGGAATTAATTAGATGGGGATGATGAATTCCGATCCGATGTTAGAATCGGCGCCCAATGCAACTCTGCCTCGTGTGGACCACGTGACCAGGACAAGTTTACACATAACCAAATGGAAACAATAAAATGCAAATTAATAACAAATTTAATTTATTAAAAGAAAACTAAAACAAAATCTAAATGTGTTCACTCCCTATCACTTTAACACTCCCTACTTGACCTGAATGGCAAATGAGAAGACTATTTCTATACATAACCATAGCAACTATACCTCTATGTTTTCCAGCTAAGATGTTGTGCTGGTCTTGGGGAGAGGTAAGATGGTTGACCTCTCCCAGCTGCTCCCGTATTCACACTGATCTCTCCCTTGTCTCGTCTACCCCAGACAAGAGTATTGTATCCTTCCGCCTAGTCAAAGTTCTACCCAGTTACTAGCAAGGTTTAAGTTATAACAATTAAACTCTGTTGTACTTAATTGATCCAGACTGGTTGAATTATTTTACTGAATTAAATTACAAACATCTAACGGCAGAGCTGTTCCCGATCACAAAAATGGTTATTAAAACTTTGAGAAATAGTAGACCTGTCAACCCCTGATGACCTATGACCGCCGGTCACTCCGCCTTAAAAGTTAGATCTGATTCGTGACGTCACTGATGGTGACTTAAACTCAATAATTAGAATACTCTTGATATTGTATCCAGTACTATTATACAATACAATTTTAATGCAAAATGAATAAAGGCTAATTTTCTCTAAATTACTTGAATACTATAGGATGGTTCATTATACGCAGCTATGAACAAAGCGTCGGTTAATTCCACCGCGAATTCCCCTGGGGGTCAGGTCACCATGCGGCTCAGCTTCCCATTCTCTTTTGTCGATAAACCACTCTGGATAATTCTTACAACAGCCTAGTTTGTTACAGGGTGTTTACAAGTGACAGACGCACCAGGTGTTGACAAGTGCTGGACACACCAGGTGTTGACAAGTGCCAGACGCACCAGGTGTTGACAAGTGCCAGACGCACCGGGTGTTGACAAGTGCCAGACGCACCAGGTGTTGACAACTGCCAGACACACCGGGTGTTGACAAGTGCCAGACGCACCGGGTGTTGACAAGTGCCAAACGCACCAGGTGTTGACAAGGGCCAAACGCGCCAGGTGTTGACAAGTGCCAGACGCATCAGGTGTTGACAAGTGCCAGAAGGATCAAGTGTTGACAAGTGACAGACGCACCAGGTGTTGACATGTGCCAGACGTACCGGGTGTGGACAAGTGCTGGACACACCAGGTGTTGACAAGTGCTGGACATACCAGGTGTTGACAAGTGCTGGACACACCAGGTGTTGACAAGTGCCAGACGCACAGGGTGTTGACAAGTGCCAGACGCACCGGGTGTTGACAAGTGCCAGATGCACCAGGTGTTGACAAGTGCCAGACACACCAAATGTTGACAAGTGCCAGACGCACCGGGTGTTGACAAGTGCCAAACGCGCCAGGTGTTGACAAGTGCTAGACGCATCAGGTGTTGACAAGAGCCAGACGCACCAGGTGTTGACAAGTGCCAGACGCACCGGGTGTTGACAAGTGCCAGACGCACCGGGTATTGACAAGTGCCAGACGCACCAGGTGTTGACAAGTGCCAGACGCACCAGGTGTTGACAAGTGCCAGACGCTCCAGGTGTTGACAAGTGCCAGACGCACCGGGTGTTGACAAGTGACAGATGCACCTGGTGTTGACAAGTGCCTGACGCACCTGGTGTTGACAAGTGTCAGACGCACCAGGTGTTGACAAGTGCTGGACACACCAGGTGTTGACAAGTGCAGGACACACCGGGTGTTGGCAAGTGCCAGATGCACCTGGTGTTAACAAGTGCCATACACACCAGGTGTTGACAAGTGCCAGACGCACCGGGTGTTGACAAGTGCCAGACGCACCAGGTGTTGACAAGTGCCAGACGCACCTGGTGTTGACAAAGGCCAGACGCACCAGGTGTTGACAAGTGCCAGACGCACCGGGTGTTGACAAAGGCCAGACGCACCAGGTGTTGACAAGTGCCAGATGCACCGGGTGTTGACAAGTGCTGGACACACCAGGTGTTGACAAGTGCTGGACATTCGAGGTGTTGACAAGTGCCGACACACCGGGTGTTGACAAGTACCAGACGCACCAGGTGTTGATAAGTGCCAAACGCACCAGGTGTTGACAAGTGCTGAACACACCAGGTGTTGACAAGTGCTGGACACACCAGGTTTTGACAAGTGCCAGATGCATGAGGTGTTGACAAGTGCCAGACGCACCAGGTGTTGACAAGTGCCAAACACACCAGGTGTTGACAAGTGCCAAACGCATCATGTGTTGACAAGTTCCAAACGCACCGGGTGTTGACAAGTGCCAAACGCACCAGGTGTTGACACGTGCTGGACACACCAGGTGTTGACAAGTGCTAGACACACCAGGTGTTGACAAGTGCCAGACACACCAGGTGTTGACAAGTGTCAGACACACCAGGTGTTGACAAGTGCCAGACGCACCAGGTGTTGACAAGTGACAGACGCACCAAGTGTTGACAAGTGCCAGACGCACCAGGTGTTGACAAGTGCCAGACACACCAGGTGTTGACAAGTGCCAGACGCACATGGTGTTGACAAGTGCCAGACTCACCGGGTGTTGACAAGTGCCATACACACCGGGTGTTGACAAGTGCTGGACACACCAGGTGTTGACATGTGCCAGATGCATCAGGTGTTGACAAGGGCCAGATGCACCAAGTGTTTACAAGTGCCAGATGCACCAGGTGTTGACACGTGACAGATGCACCAGGTGTTGACAAGGGCCAGACGCACCAAGTGTTGACAAGTGAAAGATGCACCAGGTGTTGACAAGTGCTGGACACACCAGGTGTTGACAAGTGCCAGACGCACAGGGTGTTGACAAGTGCCAGATGCACCAGGTGTTGACAAGTGCCAGACGCACCAGGTGTTGACAAGTGCCAGACGCACCGGGTGTTGACAAGTGCCAGACGCACCAGGTGTTGACAACTGCTGGACACACCGGGTGTTGACAAGTGCCAGACGCACCGGGTGTTGACAAGTGCCAAACGCACCAGGTGTTGACAAGGGCCAAACGCGCCAGGTGTTGACAAGTGCCAGACGCATCAGGTGTTGACAAGTGCCAGAAGAACCAGGTGTTGACAAGTGACAGACGCACCAGGTGTTGACATGTGCCAGACGTACCGGGTGTGGACAAGTGCTGGACACACCAGGTGTTGACAAGTGCTGGACATACCAGGTGTTGACAAGTGCTGGACACACCAGGTGTTGACAAGTGCCAGACGCACCAGGAGTTGACAAGTGCCAGACGAACCAGGTGTTGACAAGTGCCAGACGAACCAGGTGTTGACAAGTGACAGACGCACCAGGTGTTGACAAGTGCTTGACACACCGGGTGTTGACAAGTGCTGGACACACCAGGTGTTGACAAGTGCTGGACACACCAGGTGTTGAGAAGTCCCAGACGCACCAGGTGTTGACAAGTGAAAGATGCACCAGGTGTGGACAAGTGCCAGACGCACCAGGTGTTGACAAGTACCAGATGCACCAGGTGTTGACAAGTACCAGACGCACCAGGTGTTGACAAGTGCCAGATGCACCAGGTGTGGACAAGTGCCAGACGCACCAGGTGTTGACAAGTGCCAGATGCACCAGGTGTGGACAAGTGCCAGACGCACCAGGTGTTGACAGGTGCTGAACACACCAGGTGTGGACAAGTGCTGGACATCAGGTGTTGACAAGTGCCAGACGCACCGGGTGATGACAAGTGCTAGACACACCAGGTTTTGACATGTGCCAGACGTACCGGGTGTTGACAAGTGCTGGACACACCAGGTGTTGACAAGTGCTAGACACACCAGGTGTTGACAAGTGCCAGACGCACCAGGTGTTGACAAGTGCCAGTTGCACCGGGTGTTGACAAGTGCTGGACACACCAGGTGTTGACAAGTGCTGGACACTCGAGGTGTTGACAAGTGCCGACACACCAGGTGTTGACAAGTACCAGAAGCACCAGGTGTTGATAAGTGCCAAACGCACCAGGTGTTGACAAGTGCTGGACACACCAGGTGTTGACAAGCGCTGGACACACCAGGTGTTGACAAGTGCCAGATGCATGAGTTGTTGACAAGTGCCAGACGCACCAGGTGTTGACAAGTGCCAAACGCACCAGGTGTTGACAAGTGCCAAACGCACCATGTGTTGACAAGTTCCAAACTCACCGGGTGTTGACAAGTGCCAGACGCACCAGGTGTTGACAAGTGCCAGACGCACCAGGTGTTGACAAGTGCCAGACGCACATGGTGTTGACAAGTGCCAGACTCACCGGGTGTTGACAAGTGCTGGACACACCAGGTGTTGACATGTGCCAGATGCATCAGGTGTTGACAAGGGCCAGATGCACTAGGTGTTGACAAGTGCCAGACGCACCGGGTGTTGACAAGTGCCAGACGCACCGGGTGTTGACAAGTGCCAGATGCACCTGGTGTTGACAAGTGCCAGACGCACCTGGTGTTGACAAGTGCCAGACGCACCAGGTGTTGACAAGTGCCAGACGCACCAGGTGTTGACAAGTGCTGGACACACCAGGTGTTGACAAGTGCAGGACACACCGGGTGTTGGCAAGTGCCAGATGCACCTGGGGTTGACAAGTGCCAGACCCACCAGGTTTTGACAAGTGCCAGGTGCACCGGGTGTTGACAAGTGCCAGACGCACCAGGTGTTGACAAGTGCCAGACGCACCGGGTGTTGTGTTGTAATCCACAAGTTAGTAGGAATTATTAGCTAGAGGATCATTACTACAACACTTAACGAATGATGATTGGAAGTACATATTAACTAGACAGACTATGGATCACATATTTAAGAAAGGTCAATGGATTAAGACCGAAGCTGTTTAGCCAAATGAATAATTCCTGGAAAGAGGAATTATTCTTCGTCAGGCTTCTAGGAACAAGATGACCGCTCTAGGGATAAGGTTAATCGGATTATACCTTCCTTGAGAGGCGGGGTGAAATGGTTGAGGTAGATGGCTGACTGGAGTCAGTCTGATTGTGGGAGTTGAACTAGCAAGTCCTTTGGATCCCCGTTTGTGCCAGCAGCGAAGTGTAGCAGAGAGCTATGCGAGAACCTGATGTGATCTTAGTGACCAAGTTAAGTCTGCAGTATGTGAGTATTGAATGAAAGACTAACCGGGTGTGGAGCGTTGTAGTAATCATTCCGTATTAGGGACTTAGGCGGAAGTTACGAGTGTGGGTGGTGATCGCGGAGGTCAAGTGGTCTATGGGTATTGGAAGTGTATTGACCTAATAGAGTATGTTAATATTTATTTATTTGTCAGCGTCTATTCTTTGTAATTAAATAACAAAACCCGACGGCCTTTAAATAAGTTCGATATGTCCCTTCATAGTGTTCCTGGTTTGGTTGGTGAGGGAATGTTAGGGAATTGGTAGACGACATATTTGGTGGCAGCGCAAACAGGTTTTGTAACACTGTGCGAGATGAAGGAAGTGTGGTTCTGGTTTAGTTGGTGAGGGAATGTTCGGGAAATGGTAGACGTCGGGTTGTGGTGAGAATGGTGGTTACTAGACGGAGGAAAGAAGGGTCAGGTGAGACCAGGTCAGAGGATTTAGTTAATTAAAGGGACTAGGCTATTGTGGGGCACATGTGGGGTTTATTTCTTTCTTTCCAGATTCCCGCAACGAGAGACGGCTAAGAGGCAAGTCTGAACCACTGAAGCATCGGGATCCAAAACAAGTGCAGTGTTCGTAGTGCGGATTATACAGTGTTCGTAGTGCGGATTATACAGTGTTCGTAGTGCGGATTATACAGTGTTCGTAGTGCGGATTATACAGTGTTCGTAGTGCGGATTATACAGTGTTCGTAGTGCGGATTATACAGTGTTCGTAGTGCGGATTATACAGTGTTCGTAGTGCGGATTATACAGTGTTCGTAGTGCGGATTATACAGCGTGGCGAGGTAAACTAGCGCGGGTGAATGGGGGCCAGCGTGGGCCATGTGCGGCCATGTGCGGGCCAAGCGATGGGTGGGCCAAGCGAGCCGCACCTTGGAGCTTGTTTTATATCGTTGGTAAGGCGGAAATAGTGAGAAACCGTTGCTAAGGTGAAATTAATCGTGTAAACTACGTAATTTAAAGTTAATTAAATTTCATGTAACGTGTAAATCGAATATTTTAAGGATAATGAAATATTACTTAAAGTACTGTGCGAGTTCCGGCGTTGTCAGGTGTAGGTACAGAAAATAGGCGCAGTGAATTATGGACGCCTTGGCATAGCGAGTGATGCGTAATTTGACGTCTAGGGTTCGCCGTCTAGTGAACCCTAGAGAGGGCCATGGAGATTTTTAGTGGGTGCAGGTAGCATTATGGAGAGTGTTACCTTGGCGTGTCCCGTTGGTGGGGGTGTGTGGCGCCGGGAGTAGTGCATGGTTGTGTATTGGTGTTTGGACGCCAAGTGTAGTGCATGGTTGTGTATTGGCGTTTGTACGCCGGGGTGTGTAGTGTAATGCACGTGTAGTGGCTTATTAAACGCCAGCGTAATGCATAGTATTTACTGTAGTGAAATGTGCATGTTTTGACTGTTGATATTATGGATGTAGTATAGTGCATGACATTGTTGGCATTGTAGCACCAAGGTGAAGCATGTGTAGCATTACTAGTTATTGTAACGCCGGGTGTATTGTAGACATTAGCGTTGAAGTCTGTTAACGCTGGTGGTAGTGTGTGGCGGGTGGCCACTACACAAGATATTATACCTGACGACTGTGGGTCAGGTAATTAACGGATTACCAGAGAAAAGGGACAGTGTGTGTTGCGTTTGGTGATGTCTAGGGGTGTTTTGATGCGTTCTGGCGCAAGGCATATGCCTGTGGTGGTAATGGTGTTGGGGGACGCCGTGTGTGTTGTGTTGATGGCGTTGAAGACGCTGTGTGTATGTTGGGGACGCCGTGTGTTGTGTTGAGGGCGTTGGGGACGCCGTGTGTTGTGTTGAGGGCGTTGGGGACTCCGTGGGTTGTGTTGAGGGCGTTGGGGACTCTGTGTGTTGTGTTGAGGGCGTTGGGGACGCCGTGGGTTGTGTTGAGGGCGTTGGGGACTCTGTGTGTTGTGTTGAGGGCGTTGGGGACGCCGTGTGTTGTGTTGAGGGCGTTGGGGACGCCGTGGGTTGTGTTGAGGGCGTTGGGGACTCTGTGTGTTGTGTTGAGGGCGTTGGGGACGCCGTGTGTTGTGTTGAGGGCGTTGGGGACGCGGTGTGTTGTGTTGAGGGCGTTGGGGACGCCGTGTGTTGTGTTGAGGGCGTTGGGGACGCCGTGTGTGGTGTTGAGGGCGTTGGGAACGCCGTGCGTGGTGTTGATGGTATTGGAGACGCCGAGGGTTGATAGCGTTGGGGACGCCATTGGGTGTTGTAGTGTAGTGGCGTTTGGACGCATGGTATGGAGTGTGGTGTTGTGGAGTATATGGTGGCGCAGGGGCGCCTGGTAGTGGTCGGTAAGGTGAGTATTGGCGTAGCAAGGTCGGTGCGTTAGGACGCAGGAAGTGGTTGTGGGGATGTGTGGCGTTATATTGAGGTCATCAGTGGTTGGGATGACCAGAGGTGATGGTGTGTCGGAGTGGGTAAGTCTTATGGATAAGATGAAATGTGGATAATTGCCGAGTTGGTGGCTGCAGTAGGCGAGCCAAGTCAATATATCTAGCAAGACTCATAAAAGACTAATAAAAATTCAATATTTTCATTAAAATTTTCATTAATTAAGTCGGAGTGGGTAAGTATTATGGATAAGATTATAAGGTAGAATTTCAAATTTCAGGTGTTGGTGGTTGCAGTGGGCGAGCCAAGTAGATATACTAATCTCTCATTAATTAAGTTGTTACAGGAATCTCGCTAGAAGCTAGCCAGTGGCAGTATAATGCTTTAGTGACATTAGTTGTGGAATTATTTTAATGTGGTATTTATTGTGATAATGTATGTGTATGTATATACTGTATATCACCTCATCGGCACCATTACTGAGTGTTAGGCTTGAGAAGGTCCCCCGGGATCATGTCACAGAGCTTCAGGTAGAGTAGAAGGGAAGCTATGAGGCTACACTCAGTAATTCTTGAAAAAAGGTGGGAGGAAGTGAAGCCAACGTGACGTTATAGGCGAAATTCGCCCCCTGACATCAAAGCAGGGATAAGGGCCAGCTGCAATGGTTTTGCAGCTGCGCTCAGGCTATATACGGGGAGAGAGTAAGGAGCCGAGGGGGTTATGTAATAATGGGATCGAGCCAGGGGGCTCCGAGGGAATATTTTGCAGGTACAGCGGTCGGGAAGGTGTGAATACAGGTGGACACACTCTGGGCGGATGGGCCTAGAGTAATGTGCTACAGCTGTGGTGAGCACAGCAAGGAAGGATGACCAGAGAGCTGTGAGGGATTTACAGCGTTCTGGGATTGGTGCCCTGGAACGAGACGTCAGCACAGACCCAAGGGAACATGACCCTGGGGTAGGAATCTCCGTTGCTCTGGAGGCCAGGATCACGTTAGCTCAGAGCAACGATGGGACATTGACAACATTCACCAGGCTGGACAGCCTGGGTTTTGTCTGGGTCATGGAGGATCTATGACCTAGCAACCATGGGACACGAAGACAAGAGAGGTGATGCTGCCAATTGTGGAGGAGGCCAGTGAAACATTGTGTGATCATTGTAAGCCTTATGTCAACAGTACAGGGCAAGATGTTAAATTATAATTAACTTATTACTAAGGATGAAGAACCTTAGATATATATGTGTTGTGTATATATTAATGACTAGTGTCATTTTTGTTAAAGTGCCAGCATTCTGGTCAATGTAATTTTATGTTTATGTTTGTATGTAATTATATGTCAGCAGTTTAGGTATATGTGCATTGTTGGAGATGGGAAAAATTATTACAGACTATTTAACCTGTGATATGATGTGAATATAATGTATATGTTGGAGAAGTGTTGTGAGTCATGTCGGGGAAAATTTTAATTTATTTCATCGAGTGTATAATGAACTTATTGGATGATTTCTTAGTTGTACACATATGGTGGGTGCATCTTCAGGTCCTTGCACTAATGGAACCATTGCAATGATGCATATGGGGACATATGCGTGTTTAAGGAGGGGAGTGGTGTTGTAGTCCACTAGTTAGTAGGAATTATTAGCTAGAGGATCATTACTACAACACTTAACGAATGATGATTGGAAGTACATATTAACTAGACAGACTATGGATCACATATCTAAGAAAGGTCAATGGATTAAGACCGAAGCTGTTTAGCCAAATGAATAATTCCTGGAAAGAGGAATTATTCTTCGTCAGGCTTCTAGGAACAAGATTACCTCTCTAGGGATAAGGTTAATCGGATTATACCTTCCTTGAGAGGCGGGGTGAAATGGTTGAGGTAGATGGCTGACTGGAGTCAGTCTGATTGTGGGAGTTGAACTAGCAAGTCCTTTGGATCCCCGTTTGTGCCAGCAGCGAAGTGTAGCAGACAGCTATGCGAGAACCTGATGTGATCTTAGTGACCAAGTTAAGTCTGCAGTATGTGAGTATTGAATGAAAGACTAACCGGGTGTGGAGCGTTGTAGTAATCATTCCGTATTAGGGACTTAGGCGAAAGTTACGAGTGTGGGTGGTGATCGCGGAGGTCAAGTGGTCTATGGATATTGGAAGTATATTGACCTAATAGAGTATGTTAATATGTATTTATTTGTCAGAGTCTATTCTTTGTAATTAAATGGCAAAACCCGACGGCCTTTAAATACCTTCCATATGTTCATTCATTGTGTTCCAGTACAAACCTAGTGGTACGCCTCAAGGGTCTGGTGTGTGTAGGAGTACACGGTGGTAGTAACGGTTGCTGAGGCAAGGTGTTATGTGTTGTGTAATCGCTGTGTTAGGAATGAACCGGGGTTCAGCGTCACGACAGTTGACAAGTGCCAGACGCACCAGGTGTTGACAAGTGCCAGACGCACCAGGTGTTGACAAGTGCCAGACGCACCGGGTGTTGACAAGTGCTGGACACACCAGGTGTTGACAAGTGCTGGACACACCAGGTGTTGACAAGTGCCAGACGCACCGGGTGTTGACAAGTGCCAAAAACACCAGGTGTTGACAAGTGCCAGATGCACCAGGTGTTGACAAGTGCCAGACGCACCAGGTGTTGAAAAGTGCCAGACGCACCGGGTGTTGACAAGTGCCAGATGCACCCGGTGTTGACAAGTGACACACGTACCAGGTGTTGTCAAGTGCTGGACACACCAGGTGTTGACAAGTGCCAGACGCACCAGGTGTTGACAAGTGCCAGACGGATCAGGTGTTGACAAGTGCCAGACGCACCAGGTGTTGACAAGTGCCAGACGCACCAGGTGTTGACAAGTGCCAGACGCACCGGGTGTTGACAAGTGCCAGATGCACCGGGTGTTGACAAGTGACAGACGCACCAGGTGTTGACAAGTGCTGGACACACCAGGTGTTGACAAGTGCCAGACGCACCAGGTGTTGACAAGTGCCAGACGCACCGGGTGTTGACAAGTGACAGACGCAGCAGGTGTTGACAAGTGCTGGACACACCGGGTGTTGACAAGTGCCAGACGCACCGGGTGTTGACAAGTGCCAAACGCACCAGGTGTTGACAAGGGCCAAACGCGCCAGGTGTTGACAAGTGCCAGACGCATCAGGTGTTGACAAGTGCCAGACGAACCAGGTGTTGACAAGTGCCAGACGCACCAGGTTTTGACATGTGCCAGACGCACCGGGTGTGGACAAGTGCTGGACACACCAGGTGTTGACAAGTGCTTGACATACCAGGTGTTGACAAGTGCTGGACACACCAGGTGTTGACAAGTGCCAGACGCACCGGGTGTTGGCAAGTGCCAGACGCACCAGGTGTTGACCAGTGCCAGACGAACCAGGTGTTGACAAGTGCCAGACGAATCAGGTGTTGACAAGTGACAGACGCACCAAGTGTTGACAAGTGCTGGACACACCGGGTGTTGACAAGTGCTGGACACACCAGGTGTTGACAAGTGCTGGACACACCAGGTGTTCACAAGTGCCAGACGCACCAGGTGTTGACAAGTGCCAGACACACCGGGTGTTGACAAGTACCAGACGCACCACGTGTTGACAAGTGCCAGATGCACCAGGTGTGAACAAGTGCCAGACGCACCAGGTGTTGACAAGTACCAGATGCACCAGGTGTTGACAAGTACCAGACGCACCAGGTGTTGACAAGTGCCAGATGCACCAGGTGTGGACAAGTGTCAGACGCACCAGGTGTTGACAAGTGCCAGATGCACCAGGTGTGGACAAGTGCCAGACGCACCAGGTGTTGACAGGTGCGGGACACACCAGGTGTGGACAAGTGCTGGACACACCAGGTGTTGACAAGTGCCAGACGCACCGGGTGATGACAAGTGCCAGAGACACCATGTTTTGACAAGTGCCAGACGTACCGGGTGTTGACAAGTGCTGGACACACCAGGTGTTGACAAGTGCTAGACACACCAGGTGTTGACAAGTGCCAGACGCACCAGGTGTTGACAAGTGCCTGATGCACCGGGTGTTGACAAGTGCTGGACACACCAGGTGTTGACAAGTGCTGGACACTCGAGGTGTTGACAAGTGCCGACACACCGGGTGTTGACAAGGGCCAGACGCACCAGGTGTTGATAAGTGCCAAACGCACGAGGTGTTGACAAGTGCTGGACACACCAGGTGTTGACAAGCGCTGGATACACCAGGTTTTGACAAGTGCCAGATGCATGAGGTGTTGACAAGTGCCAGACGCACCAGGTGTTGACAAGTGCCAAACGCACCATGTGTTGACAAGTTCCAAACGCACCGGGTGTTGACAAGTGCCAAACGCACCAGGTGTTGACAAGTGCCAGACGCACCAGGTGTTGACAAGTGCCAGACGCACCAGGTGTTGACAAGTGCCAGATGCATGAGGTGTTGTCAAGTGCCAGACGCACCAGGTGTTGACGAGTGTTGGACACACCAGGTGTTGACAACTGCTGGACACACCAGGTGTTGACAAGTGCCAGACATACCAGGTGTTGACAATTGTCAGACACACCCGGTGTTGACAAGGGCCAGACGCACCACGTGTTGATAAGTGCCAAACGCACCAGGTGTTGACAAGCTCCAGATGCACCGGGTGTTCTCAAGTGCCAGACACAAGAGGTGTTGACAAGTGCCAGACACACCAGGTGTTGACAAGTGCCAGACTCATTAGGTGTTGTCAAGTGCCAGACGCACCAGGTGTTGACAAGTGCTGGACACACAAGGTGTTGACAAGTGCTGGACACACAAAGTGTTGACAAGTGCTGGACACACCAGGTGTTGACAATTGCTAGACACACCAGGTGTTGACAAGTGCCCGACGCACCAGGTGTTGACAAGTGCCGACATACCAGGTGTTGACAGGTGCCAGACGCACCAGGTGTTGACAAGTGCCAGACGCACCAGGTGTTGATAAGTGTCAGTCGTACCGGGTGTTGACAAGTGCCCGACGTACCGGGTGTTGACAAGTGCTGGACACACCAGGTGTTGACAAGTGCTAGACACACCAGGTGTTGAGAAGTGCCAGACACACCAGGTGTTGACAAGTGCCAGACGCACCAGGTGTTGACAAGTGCCAGACGCACCGGGTGTTGACAAGTGCCAGACGCACCAGGTGTTGACAAGTGCCAGATGCACCAGGTGTTGACAAGTGCCAGACACACCAGGTGTTGACAAGTGCCAGACGCACCAGGTGTTGACAAGTGACAGTCGCACCAGGTGTTGATAAGTGCCAGACGCACCGGGTGTTGACAAGTGCAAGACGCACTGGGTGTTGACAAGTGCCAAATGCACCTGGTGCTGACAAGTGCCAGACGCATCAGGTGTTGACAAGTGACAAACGCACCAGGTGTTGACAAGTGCCAGACACACCAGGTGTTGACAAGTGCTGGACACACCAGGTGTTGACAAGTGACAAACGCTCCAGGTGTTGACAAGTGCCAGACGCACCAGGTGTTGACAAGTGCCAGACGCACCAGGTGTTAACAAGTGCCAAACGAACCAGGTGTTCACAAGTGCCAGACGCACCAGGTGCTGACAAGTGCCAGACGCACCGGGTGTTGACAAGTGCCAGACGCACCGGGTGTTGACAAGTGCTGGACACACCAGGTGTTGACAAGTGCCAGATGCAACAGGTGTTGACAAGGGCCAGATGCACCAGGTGTTGACAAGGGCCAGACGCACCAAGTGTTGACAAGTGCCAGATGCACCAGGTGTTGACAAGTGCTGGACACACCAGGTGTTGACAAGTGCCAGACGCACAGGGTGTTGACAAGTGCCAGATGCACCAGGTGTTGACAAGTGCTGGACACACCAGGTGTTGACAAGTGCCAGACGCACCAGGTGTTGACAAGTGCCAGACGCACCAGGTGTTGACAAGTGCCAGATGCACCAGGTGTTGACAAGTGCCAGACACACCAGGTGTTGACAAGTGCCAGACGCACCAGGTGTTGACAAGTGACAGTCGCACCAGGTGTTGATAAGTGCCAGACGCACCGGGTGTTGACAAGTGCAAGACGCACTGGGTGTTGACAAGTGCCAAACGCACCTGGTGCTGACAAGTGCCAGACGCATCAGGTGTTGACAAGTGACAAACGCACCAGGTGTTGACAAGTGCCAGACACACCAGGTGTTGACAAGTGCTGGACACACCAGGTGTTGACAAGTGACAAACGCTCCAGGTGTTGACAAGTGCCAGACGCACCAGGTGTTGACAAGTGCCAGACGCACCAGGTGTTAACAAGTGCCAAACGAACCAGGTGTTGACAAGTGCCAGACGCACCTGGTGCTGACAAGTGCCAGACGCACCGGGTGTTGACAAGTGCCAGACGCACCGGGTGTTGACAAGTGCTGGACACACCAGGTGTTGACAAGTGCCAGATGCAACAGGTGTTGACAAGGGCCAGATGCACCAGGTGTTGACAAGGGCCAGACGCACCAAGTGTTGACAAGTGCCAGATGCACCAGGTGTTGACAAGTGCTGGACACACCAGGTGTTGACAAGTGCCAGACGCACAGGGTGTTGACAAGTGCCAGATGCACCAGGTGTTGACAAGTGCTGGACACACCAGGTGTTGACAAGTGCCAGACGCACAGGGTGTTGACAAGTGTCAGACGCATCGGGTGTTGACAAGTGCCAGACGCATCAGGTGCTGACAAGTGCCAGACGCACCGGGTGTTGACAAGTGCCAGACGCACCAGGTGTTGACAAGTGCCAGACGCACCAGGTGTTAACAAGTGCCAAACGAACCAGGTGTTGACAAGTGCCAGACGCACCTGGTGCTGACAAGTGCCAGACGCACCGGGTGTTGACAAGTGCCAGACGCACCGGGTGTTGACAAGTGCTGGACACACCAGGTGTTGACAAGTGCCAGATGCAACAGGTGTTGACAAGGGCCAGATGCACCAGGTGTTGACAAGGGCCTGACGCACCATGTGTTGACAAGTGCCAGATGCACCAGGTGTTGACAAGTGCTGGACACACCAGGTGTTGACAAGTGCCAGACGCACAGGGTGTTGACAAGTGCCAGATGCACCAGGTGTTGACAAGTGCTGGACACACCAGGTGTTGACAAGTGCCAGACGAACAGGGTGTTGACAAGTGTCAGACGCACCGGGTGTTGACAAGTGCCAGACGCATCAGGTGCTGACAAGTGCCAGACGCACCGGGTGTTGACAAGTGCCAGACGCACCGGGTGTTGACAAGTGCCAGACGCACCGGGTGTTGACAAGTGCCAGACGCACCAGGTGTTGACAAGTGCCAGACGCACCAGGTGTTAACAAGTGCCAAACGAACCAGGTGTTGACAAGTGCCAGACGCACCTGGTGCTGACAAGTGCCAGACGCACCGGGTGTTGACAAGTGCCAGACGCACCGGGTGTTGACAAGTGCTGGACACACCAGGTGTTGACAAGTGCCAGATGCAACAGGTGTTGACAAGGGCCAGATGCACCAGGTGTTGACAAGGGCCTGACGCACCAAGTGTTGACAAGTGCCAGATGCACCAGGTGTTGACAAGTGCTGGACACACCAGGTGTTGACAAGTGCCAGACGCACAGGGTGTTGACAAGTGCCAGATGCACCAGGTGTTGACAAGTGCTGGACACACCAGGTGTTGACAAGTGCCAGACGCACCGGGTGTTGACAAGTGCCAAACGCACCAGGTGTTGACAAGTGCCAGACGCACCAGGTGTTGACAAGTGCCAGACGCACCAGGTGTTGACCAGTGCCAGACTCACCGGGTGTTGACAAGTGCCCGACGCACCAGGTGTTGACAAGTGCCCGACGCACCAGGTGTTGACAAGTGACAGATGCACCCGGTGTTGACAAGTGCCAGACGCACCAGGTGTTGACAAGTGCCAGACGCACCAGGTGTTGACAAGTGCCAGACGCACCAGGTGTTGACAAGTGCCAGACGCACCAGGTGTTGACAAGTGCCAGACGCACCAGGTGTTGACAAGTGCCAGATGCACCAGGTGTTGACAAGTGCCAGACGCACCAGGTGTTGACAAGTGACAGATGCACCAGGTGTTGACAAGTGCCAGACGCACCAGGTGTTGACAAGTGCCAGACGCTCCAGGTTTTGACAAGTGCCAGACGCACCAGGTGTTGACAAGTGCCAGACGCACCAGGTGTTGACAAGTGACAGATGCACCAGGTGTTGACAAGTGCCAGACGCACCAGGTGTTGACAAGTGCCAGACGACCAGGTGTTGACAAGTTCCAGACGCACCAGGTGTTGACAAGTGCCAGAATCAGCCTCTCAGAGCGCCTCCATGCAGTGATAACTATTCACTTATTTTCGTTTCTCTTACATTCTGCATTTAAATTAATAATTTATATAAGTAAAAATGGAAATGTACGTTTGTTCAAAATCGCTAATCTCCGAAATTTCTTCACCGATTCCTTTGAAATTTTCACAAAACGTACCATTCGCATCCGAGCGAGTTTGTATATACATACTATATAG
Organism: Procambarus clarkii; assembly: GCF_040958095.1. Lineage (NCBI taxonomy): Eukaryota > Metazoa > Arthropoda > Malacostraca > Decapoda > Cambaridae > Procambarus > Procambarus clarkii. The sequence continues at coordinate 50,926,412 of NC_091156.1, forward strand.
ATGTCACGTCTGTGACGGGAAAGAAACATGCCCTCTTGAAAAACTGTGTTTTTCATGTGAGGGAAATATTCGAAACCTCTTTACCGATTGCTTTGAAATTTTTACACAGCGTTGCTTTCGAATAGGTGCGTGTTTTTATATACCTTTTATATACATGCCTCACCTGTGACAGGAAAACAAATGCTTTTTTTTTTTATACAAAGCCATCTGTTGGATGTAACAGCAACACACGCTGTAATCTCTGAAAGTTCTTCACTGATTGCTTTGAAATTCTGACCAGACGTTCCAATCGAATACACGCGTGTCTTTACATACCTACTATATAGATGCCACACCTGAGACAGGTTAAAACATGCTTTTTTGATAAACTTCACCATCAGTTACACGTAATAGCAACACACGCTACACTAAATATGTTACGATTCAATTTCAATGTTTCTGATGGCATTGATAAATTTAATTTTCATAGATTTCGATTTATTTTCAGTTTGAATTAATTATTTTGTGTGACACTGCATTGGAATCGAGCTGTGTTGTTTACCATACCGTTCATTTCATGAGTATAGTTTATTTTCTCATTTCTCATTTCGTTTTTCTTATATTTCAGTTAAAGGAATATCAGATCATTTGATGTTCCCAATTTTCTGTTGGGAACATCAAATCTTTTGGAAATGCATCGGACAAAGGAGTAGGGAATGGTGGGGGATGGTGGGGAGGACGAGGAGACAGGGTAGTTGGGGATGGTGGCAATGAGGGAACAGGGAAATAGAAAATGGTGGGGAGGACGAGGGGATGGGGTTTGGGGGGAATGGTATGGAGGAAAGGGGATGGGAGAGTGGGAGATGGTGGGGAGGATGAGGGGACGGTGGAGTGGGAAATGGTTAGGAAGACGAGGTGACGGTGGAGTAGGGGATGGTGGGGAGGACGAGGGGACAGGGGAGGCAGGAATGGTTGTGAGGACGAGGGGACGGGGGAGGCAGGAATGGTTGTGAGGACGAGGGGGACGGGGAGGCAGGAATGGTTGTGAGGACAAGGGGGACAGGGAGGCAGGAATGGTTGTGAGGACGAGGGGGACGGGGAGGCAGGAATGGTTGTGAGGACGAGGGGACGGGGGAGGCAGGAATGGTTGTGAGGACGAGGGGGACGGGGAGGCAGGAATGGTTGTGAGGACGAGGGGGACGGGGAGGCAGGAATGGTTGTGAGGACAAGGGGGACGGGGAGGCAGGAATGGTTGTGAGGACGAGGGGGACGGGGAGGCAGGAATGGTTGTGAGGACGAGGGGACGGGAGAGGCAGGAATGGTTGTGAGGACGAGGGGACGGGGGAGGCAGGAATGGTTGTGAGGACGAGGGGGACGGGGAGGCAGGAATGGTGGGGAGGACGAGGGGGACGGGGAGGCAGGAATGGTTGTGAGGACGAGGGGGACGGGGAGGCAGGAATGGTGGGGAGGACGAGGGGGACGGGGAGGCAGGAATGGTGGGGAGGACAGTGAGACAGGGGAGCCACAGCAACGTGTGGCTGGATACAGCTAGTTCTACAATGAAAATGTTTTTAGATATATTTAATTGTTTTAACCATAAGTGGGTATGACAATTTTTTTATTGCCGGTGTCTAAGAACATTTATTAATTCTGATTATTGGTATCACTAAAAACAATTATACATCATGAATATATATATAATAAACAACAGTTTATTTAAAACATTTTATTTATCTAAAATCTGATAACATAAGATACTTGATCCATTTGTTGAGAGACGAAAGCTAATAATTATAAAAATAATTAATATTATAGTTAATATTATTATTATTATTATTATTATTATTATTATTATTATTATTATTATTATTATTATTATTATTATTGTTATTATTATTATTATTATTATTATTATTATTATTATTATTATAGAGTGGAGAGCCCTCTAAGTGTTTCCTAACTATTAACAGTGATATTAGAGACGAGTTCCATTCCTTATGTTATGAGCATTTTAAATGGATGATAGGTAAAAGGTAGAAATGCCCTTCTTCCTTTAATCTACCTCATTCCAAACACTATCTATTTTATATACTAACTCATGCTAGCCCTTCTTTCTAACTTTCCACTCATCTCTCTCTACCTCCTGTGTCCCCTCTCTCTAAGTCTACCCTTCATCGCATTTTCTCTCTCTTTCTAAAATTACCCTTTTACCTGACTACTCTTCCTCACTCTCCACCCTCACTCCTCCCTGCTACATCACTCTCCTTCTCTCTCTGTTGATCTTCATGTTCAGTACTTCATTCTCACTATTGTCATTATTCGTTACATTAACGTCATCAACATTTCCAGGAGTAAATATAACAAGGATCATCCTTGAACAAGGATCATCGTTTAACAACCAGGTACTTTACATTCTTGTAAAGGCACTAACACATTCACTCTTGGGTGAACAGAAGCTACAGTTAAAGATTGGCATCCGGTCACTCCTTCCCAGCCAGGATACGAACCCAGGCCAAACTACTCACACAGTGCCGGGGGAGTTTTTTACCAATATGCCAGAGGACCTAACACAAACTCGCATGTGCAAGTTGCAGGCTGCGATTTTTAGCAAAATGTAACAAGTACTTTGATAAAGAAGAGGAATATGGACTATATTGTCCTCTTGCAAAATATTGAGGATGATCTGATGGTGTATAGTTAACGTGTAGAGTGCGCATGTTGTCCAGCGCAGCCACCAGGAACTGGGATTTCTTGGTGAACAATTTTTTATCTTCTCTCCGTTTTTGTCTCTTTGCATTGACGTTGCCCTCGAGCCGCCAGCGGTGTATCCACCTGAACACCGTCGACGCACTCACACCACACGACTGAGCAATGGCCCGGATGGACTTTCCGGCCAGCCACAAACGGACAAACCTGGCCCGCTCATGAACATCTGTTGGCTTCATTATCTTAGTCTGTGAAAAACATAAAATCATTTTTTGTCAGCAATATAATCTGTTATTATATTCACATTATTCGGCACGCAGTAATTGCTTTATGATTTACACATACATAGACACGCAGACTCTGAGTACGCACGCATACACACATACACAAGCACACCTACATACACAATTACTTGCGCTTGTGAGGGTTCAGCTTCGGTTCTTTGGACCAGCCTCTCAACTATAATCAATTGATGTACTGTGCCTATTGGGCTTTATCGTATCTACATTTGAAACTGTGAATGGAGTCAGCCTAAACCACATCACTTTCTAATGCATTCTATGGATTAACTACTCTTACACGAAAAAGGTTCAGTGTCAGAGTAGTAAATAAATCTGACCAGTTTCAGTGTCAGAGTAGTTAATAAATTGAATGCTATTATGAGAACGATATTACTATCAGAGCAAACAGCAGCCTAAATTACTACATAATTTTATAAGAAGAAAATGTCAGTTACCAACCAGGTGACAGGACTATGGACAACGGAAGGGGCATATACAAAAACCGATAGGGAAATCTGTGAGAAACTGAACGCCAGTTTCCTGGAGTCTTCACAACTAAGCTTGAGTAGCTCCCATTGTTAGAAGAGGAGATGACCCAAGATGAGAGACTATCAGATATATAGGTGATAGCAGAGGAGGTAATGAAACAACTAACAATTGACACTGGATGAAACCGGAACAGTTGGACCAGACAATGTATCACCCCTGGATACTACAAAAGGCAGGGCAGGCCCTCAGAGTGCCTCTGGCAAGGATCTTTAATGAGTCATTTATGAAGGGAGAGTTGCTCATTTGCGGGAAGAAGGCATATGTGGAACCAATTTTCTAGAAAGGAGGTAGGTAAATGGCACTCAACTACAGACCACTATCACTAACAAGCATCCCCTGAAAAGTACCGGAAAGAATAGTCATGTTAATACTGGTTACACACTTAGAGTTAGTTACATAAACAAACTCCAACAAGGGTTCAGGGAAGGGAAATCGTTCCTAACAAACCTTCTGGAATTTTTTGACAAAGTATCAAAAATAAGGCAGGACAAGGAAGGATGAGCAGACTGCATAATTCTGGACTGCCAAAAAGCTTTTGACAGTACGGCACAGGAGATTGTTTTTCGAACTTGAGACGCAGGCGGGAGTAAGCAGAAACGCCCTGCATAGTTAAGGGAATTATCTAACAGGCAGTAGCCAGACAGTAACAAGCTGACCAAACACTAGAAGATGAAAAAACGACAACGTTTCAGTCCGTTCTGGAAAATTATCAAGTCGATTGTGAATAGACGAGAGAGGCACAGACATAAGTAAGGCAAGAGAGAGGTGAGGAGGAGGAATTATTAGAGAAAGAAAAAAGCAAGGCGAATTTCAGGTGTAATAAAGAATATGTAGGGGGTAATAAAAGGAATAAATGGGAACGAAAGAGAATGTAAAAAAAACGGAAAGACTTATGTTAGGTCACGTTTGTTGGACCTTTTAGAACATTTGAGTATGTATTGTGAAAGGAAGAGTCAACAGCAAAAAAGCCAGGACTAAGGTTTATGTTGGGAAGGTTGTGTATCAGAGCCGATTCAACAAGACGGCGTCAGTGTAGAGGCAGGAAAGATTATTTTAGGAGAAGACCAATCAATAGGATGATTAGAATCCCTAACATGGTAGAAGAGAGCATTGTTTGTGTCTGACGACTTAACACTTCTTTTGTGTTCTTCGAGACGACTACCGAAACGTCGTCGTATTTTCATCTTCTAGTGTGTGGTTTGGTTAACATTCTTCAGCCACGTTATTGTGGCAAATCATCTGCAGAGAGAAACATTATGGGTGAGAAGTAGGACTGGCAAACAGTAACATGTGGAGTACCTTGAGGATTGATGCTGGGGACCAGTTTTATTTCTAACTAGCAGTACCCGGCCACAGCAACCTTCCTTGTCCCCCAGTCCTCCCCACCATTCTCTCCTCACCCATCTCCTCGGCCTCCCAACCATTCCCCACTCCACCGTCCCCTCGTCCTCCTCATCATTCCCCACTTCACCATCCCCTCTTCCTTCCCACCATGCCCCAATCCCCGGTCCCCTTGTCCTCCCCACCATTCTCAATTCCCCCATCCCCCCGTCTCCTCGTCCTTCCTCCTCCATTATCCCCCTTCCTTGTCCCCTTGTTCTCCCCGCCATCTCTCACTTCCGTCCCCTCGTCATCCCCACCATTCCCCACCCCACCTCGTCTGATGCCTTCCCAAATGGTCTGATGTTCTCATCAGAAAATTGGGAACTCAAGTGATCTGATGTTCCCATCACTGTAATATAAGAAAAACAGTTAACAAATTATATGAAAATATGAACAAATAAAAAATAAACTATACTCACGAAATGAATGGTATGGTAAACAACACAGCTCAATTCCAATGCAATTCACAACAAATATTTAAATCAAAATGAAAATAAAAAAAAATCTATGAAAATTCAATTCATCAATACAGTCAGAAACATTGAAATGGAATTGTAACATATTTAGTATAGCATGTGTGTTGCTCTTACATGCAACAGATGGCGCTGTTTGTCAAGATAAGCAGTTTTACCTGTCACAGGTGTGGCATCTATACCTATACTAACAAAATGAACGGTATGATAAACAACACAGCTCAATTGCAACACAATGTCACACAAAATAATTCAATAAAAAATTAAATAAATCAAAATCTTTGAAAATAAAATTTATCAATGCAATTGGAAATAATGAAATTAAATTTGTGACATATTTAGTATACCGTCAATGTTGCTATTATGTGCAACAGATGGCGCTGTTTTACAAACATGCATGTTTTTACCTGCAAAAAGGGTGGCATCTGTATAGTAGGTATATAAAAAGACGCGCCTATTCGAATGCAACGTTGTGACAAAATTTCAAAGCATTCTATGAAGAACTTTCGGAGATTACAGCGTGTGTTGCTCTTACGTCCAACAGATGGCGCTGTTTTTCAAAAACAGCATGTTTTTTCCTGTCACAGGTGAGGCATGCATATAGTAAATATATAAAAAGACGCGCCTATTCGAATGCAACGTTGTGTCAAAATTTCAAAGCAATCGGTAAAGAGGTTTTGAAGATTTGCCCTCACATGAAAAACACAGCTTTTCAGAAAAAAACATGTTTTTTAACCGTCACAGACGTGACATCTATATAGTATGTATATAAAAACCTGGCCAGATGCGAATGGAACATTGTGTGAAAATTTCAAAGCAATCGGTGAAGAACTTTCGGAGATTAGCGATTTTGAACAAACGAACATTTCCATTTTTATTTCTATAGCTATACCTAAACGACATGTCAACTGGAGTTGAATCTTATAGTCGATGTTTGTGCATGACGCAAAACTAATGAGACGAGTTGTGACAGATAAGGATTCCCTTATCTGTCACAACTGATAAGGAATTGATAAGGATTCAAGTCCCCCTAAGAGGACTTGTCCAAGTTGAAGACATGGTTAGAGAAATGGTTACAAAAGGTCAACATAAGCAAGCAAAAAGTTATGGAAATGGGACTAGGTGACATGTGACCATAAGGACTGTACCCAATGAAGCGAAACTACCTTCCTGTTCAAGAAAGGGATCTGGAAGTGAATGTAACACCAAACCTAACTCCTGAGGAACATATAAAAAGGCCAACGACAGAAGTGCACTATATGCTAACAAAAGTTAGAACGTCATTCAGAAACCTAAATAAAGAGGCATTTAGAATGTTTCACACTGCCTACGTGTGAGCATGTTGCGCAATAATGGAGACTCAACATGAAAAAAATTACATAAGAAAACTGGAAAAGGTTCAGGAGTTTGCAACGAGGCTCATCCCAGATTTTAGAGGGATGGGGTGTAAGAAGCGACTGAAGGAACTGAACTTGACGACGCTAGAAAAAAAATGGGAGCTGGGAGATTTGACAGTGACATAATACACAAGGGGATTGACAGAGTGGAATAGAGGAAATGTTCACACTGAATGCCAACAGAACAAAGTATAAGAGCAATAGGTGGAAACTCAGATGAATCATATAAAAAGTTTTCATTTAGAGTAAGAATAGTGGGAAAATGGAATGAACTAAAGGGGCAGGTTGTAGAAGCAAACACTATTCATAATTTCAAAAGTAGATATGATTAGGAAATAGGAATACAGGAGTCATTGCTTAAAACTACCGGCGGCTAGAAAGGTGGGATCCAAAACCAATAAAGTCTCTTTGACATTAGATATTAGATCTGTAGGCTCAAATAGGTGACTGCAAATGCACGCGAGACGAAGGAAAAAACAGCAAAGTTCAAGTAAGTTTATTGAGAAAAGTACACCTCTAAAGGATAGAGTAGCTGAGGCTATTTCCACCCTCGAAGAAGAGGTCATCCTCTTCACGCTGCGGGCAGTGTGTACCCTTCTGGAAGCGTTTAATGCCGGCTTTTTCTTGCCCCCGCTTTCCAGTTCCAACTCTCCAATACATAACTGTATATGCATTAGAGAAAAAAAGGTATCGGTGACATCTAACACCTGACAGGTCCTCGCGGCCGTGTGGGACAACTGGAGAGTTAAGCTGTTGGTCGTGACAGCAAGAAACTTTCTAAGCCACCACATCAAGGCACCGACAAGAATGAGAGGCGAAGATGAACCAGCCATGTTTGATCTGATATTTACCCTAAATGAGTCGGATATAAGGGGAGATAAGTTGGAAGTCCCGTTGGGAATGAGTGATCACAGTGTATTGATCTTTGAGTACCTGGTAGAGTTAGAATTTATCTCCCCCAAATAAGAGCTAGGAAACAAAAGGCTGGCATACCGAAAGGGAAATTATGAGGAGATTAGAAGTTTCCTAAGGGATATACCATGGGACACAGACCTCAGAGCTAAGTCTGTACAAGACATGATGGACTATGTCACCCAAAAGTGTCAGAAGGCAGTAAACAGGTTTATCCCGGCCCAAAAGATAAAATCCGAGAAGCAAAAGAAGAATCCATGGATTAATGGGGAAAGTACGGAAGCAAAAATCTGAACAAAAGAGCATGGAGGAACTTCCGAAATAACAGAACACCAGAAAGCAGAGAGATAACAGAAAACCAGGAATGAGTATACTAGTGTGAGAAAACAAGCAGAGAAAAATTATGATAATGGTATAGCAATCAAAGCCAAGACCGAACCAAAGCTACTCCACAGTCACATCAGAAGGAAAACAACAGTGAAAGAACAGGTAGTGAAACTTAGAACGGGCGAGGACAGGTATACAGAGAATGACAAAGAGGTGTGAAAGCACTCAACAAGAGGTTCCAAGAGGTTTTCACAACAGAACGAGGTGAGGTCACTGCGCTAGGAGAGGTGGAAGTAAACCAGGCGGCCTTGGAAGGGCTCAAAATTTCAAGAGATGAGGTCAAGAGACACCTGTTGGATCTGGATGTGAGAAAGGCTGTTAGTCCAGAAGGAATCTCACCATGGGTAATGAAAGAGTGTGCGAAGGCACTTTTCTTGTCACTCTCCATAGTGTATAGTAGGTCACTGTAGCCATAAGGCCTACTAGAAATATGGAAGACGGCTAATGTAGTCCCAATAAAAAAAATGGGTGACAGGCAAGAGGAACTGAACTACAAGCCAGTGTCCTTGACTTGTATACAATGCAAGGTGATGGAGAAGATCGTGAGAAAAAACTAGTAACACATCTGGAGAGAAGGGACTTCGTGACAAATCGCCAACTTGGGTTCAATGAGGGTAAACGTCTTGCCTTACTGGCTTAATAGAATTCTACGACCAGGTAATAAAGATTAAGCAAGAAAGAGAAGGCTGGGCAGACTGCATTTTCTTGGACGGTCGGAAAGCCTTTGACACAGTACCCCAAAAGAGGCTGGTACATAAGTTACAGAGACAGGCAGGAGTAACTGGTAAGGTGCTCCAGTGGATAAGTAAGTACCTAAGCATAAGGAAAAAAGAGAGTTACATTGAGGGGTAAGACCTCAGATTGACGTAAGGTCACTAGTGGAGTCCCACAGGGCTCTGTACTCGGTCGTATCCTGTTTCTGATATACGTAAATGATCTCGAAGAGGGGGTATAGACTCATTCTTCTCAATGTTTGCTGACGACGACAAAATTATGAGAAGGATTAGGACAGAGGAGGACTGCTTGAGGCTTCAAGAAGATCTAGATAAACTGAAGGAATGGCCGAACAAATGGTTGTTAGAGTTGAACCAAAGCAAATGTAATGTAATCAAGATAGGTGTAGGGAGCAGGAGGCCAGACATAAGGTATCATTTGGGAGACGAGATTCTTCAAGAGTCAGAGAGAGAGAGAAAGACTTGGAGGTTAATATCACGCCAAACGTGTCCCCTGAAGCCCATATCACGAGGATATCATCAGCGGCATATGCCAGGTTGGCCAACATAAGAACTGCATTTAGAAACTTGTGTAAGGAATCATTCAGAACTTTGTATACCACATATGTCAGACCAATCATGGAGAATGCGGCTCCAGCGTGGAGTCCATGCATAGTCAAGTATAAGACTAAACTAGAAAAGGTTCAATGGTTTGCCACCAGACTAGTACCTGAACTGAGAGGTATGAGGTACGAGGAGAGACTAGGGGAATTAAACCTCATGTCACAGGAAGACAGAAGAGTTCGAGGGAACATGATAACCACATACAAAATTCTCAGAGGAATTGGTGGCGCAGATAAATACAGACTACTTAACACAAGGGGAACACACACACTAGGGGACACCGCTGGAAATTGAGTGCCCAAATAAGCCATATAGTCGTTAGAAATAATTATTTCAGTGTCAATATACCAGACAAATGGAATGCATTAGGATATGATGAAGGGATGCTGAGCATGATGGAGAGGTACTGAGTATGATGAAGGGGTACTGAGTATGATGCAGGGATACTAAGTATGATGAAGGGATACTGAATATGATGAAGGGGTACTGAGTATGATGAAGGGATACTGAGAATGATAATGGGGGTACTGAGTATGACGAATTGATACTGAGTATGATGAAGAGGTACTGAGTATGATGAATGGGTACTGAGTATGATAACGGGATACTGAGTATGATGAAGGGGTACTGAGTATGATTCTATCTATCATGTTCATATGTATCATGTAGATTTGTTTTCCGAAAACGTTGTTGATTTTACCAATGATTTTCTGTGAGCCCTCCATCTCATTTGATAAATTTTACCGAAAAGTGATTCTAAATTGTACCACACTAACACTAATAGTAATAGAAGGAAACACTAAGTGGCAACACTGTAACAATTTGAACTCAAGCGTTGCTGGGACGCTAAGATGAATTACCCAGCGGGTGGCCAGCGAAGAGAGAAGATTTCAAGTAAGGCCGGAGGGTCCGGCGTCCATTTTGTACGTGTCCTGGTGGGCAGGCCCGGTGGAGGTGCTTCACGCAGTAGGGTCGAGGACTCGCAGTGTGAGCTGGGCCTTCTCCTCTCCCACTCTGGTCCAAGGTCAAGCAGTGGACAGAGACCAGACTTGAGGCAAGACTTTGAGATCTCCATGGGTGGGTAGTGGCACCCGAGTAGAGCGGAGCGAAGACACGCGGCGAGGACTTTCAGTATCATTAACATAATGCCTTCATTGTTTGCCTGTAACTCCCGTCACACAAGGCCAAAAGTGAGAGATGCATGACAAGTAACAGTGGCGATTTTGCCAGGATAAACGAGCGTGTCAAATGGTGACCGTGAAAGGACAAGGAGCATGCAAACAGTGTTGCCCATATATTACGAGGCAAAGCAGTGTAGCGAAAATAAAGTTAAGTGGCGAATTAGTCTTTGCTAGTGAAGTTAGTGTGGTGCCATTATATTGTGCTCAGTAACATAGAGATGGGGGACGGTAGCATGACTAAGTTGATGGAGTCGAAGGATATAGTGAAAGAGATTATTGAGACAATGGGCACCTCGTTTTGAAGTGTACCAGGAGTGAGCAAAGGCAAGTGGAAGAGTACTTTGGACTCCAGATAACCCCCGTGGTAAGAATGCTGGAAGGGCTCTTGAGCCTCGAAATAAGCTGCTAGAGATGAAAGCAAAAGAAGAAAAGCGAGTGCAGGGCCAGAAAAAGCAGCGAGAATCCCAACTCAGACGAGAGGAGGAAGATGCCCGATACCAGCAAGAAGAGCAGGTAGCTCGGGTCCACGATGAAGGGTTTGAGAGCTCTAAGGGAGTGGTAGAAGAAGAAGCTAATACCGAGTCTACTGATGATGGAGTTTGCATGGGCTCGGGAAGCAGCGGGAAGAGCATCAAGTTAGAGATGCTGCAGATTGAGCTCCAGGCGAAGCGAAAAGAAAGAGGCACAGCTGCAGCGAGAGGAATGAGAACGTGAATCCCATTTGCAGCGAGAAGAGCAGGATCGACAAAAGTGGCTGCATCGAGAGGAACAGGAACATGAAGCACAGCTGCGGCGAGAGGAACGTGAAGTTCAGCTACAACGAGAGGAGCATGAGTGCGAAGTGCAGCTGCAATGAGAAGAGTGCACCGCCCAGATGCAGCGAGGAAGGAATGCGGCCCAACTCGATGTTAGGGAGCGCGCTCTACCTGTATTCTTACCTCAAGAGGCCGAGGGGGTTTTATGAACACTTAAATAGGATAGCAATGCTGAAAGGATGGCCAGAAGGAGATTGGGCTGCGTTGGTACAGAGCAGGCTAACCGAGGAGGCCCGGGAGGCATATATCAGGTTGGAGTTCGAGGAGTGTGCGAGATATGACACGATCAAGAGTACTGTACTCCCTTCTTTCAGACTGGCTCCGGAAGTGTACCAGAAGCGTTCTAGGGAGTGTTCCAGAGCGTTGGGAAGATCGTATGCCGAGACGACCCGGGAGATGGAACGGAAATTCTTGAAATGGTTAAGAGCTGAGGGAGCGGAATCTGCTGAAGATTCAAGCAGCTGATGGTTATGGAGAAATTCATGTCTGTACTCCACCCAGAGTTGAGGGTCAGAGTAAGGGAAGCAGACATTGGGGATCTGAAGACAGCAGCTGAGGGAGCGGACATGTTGGAGGAGGCGTTAGGCTCTCCGAAGGAGAGTTGACCACAGACGACTATCCCAACAGGAGGATGACCGCTCGTGGAGGAGCCACGGAAGAGTGGGTATGATCCAGGTGTGTCGTACCACTCAAGTAACAAGACCCAGCAGCATGTGAGTGCCTGTGAGGAAGTCTCTGAGTGACAGTACGGGTAGGAGCTATGATGCAAGCAGCTCGACCAGAGAGTTCGTGTCTGGGAGTTCTGATGGAGTGACAGAGTGCGGCAACCCAGGGAGGTGTGGTCCAGGTGACTGGGAGAGGTCTACCCAGAGTAAGACTATGTTACAACTGTGGTGGGAAGGGACATTATGCCCAGTGTGGCAAGCTCCAGAAGATTGTGGGACTGATGTTGGAAGAATAGAAAGTTGTTACTCATACTATTGACTAAAGTGATCCCAATGTCAATGATTTGGAGATAAAGCTTGGTGAACATCCCTTCGTTTTCGAGGGTACTGTGAAGTTCAGGGAGTCGGACATTGTGAAAGTTGCAGTGCTTTGCGATACGGGTGCTGACGTGAGTATGGTAGCCAGGGATATTCTTCCCAAGGATTTTGATCAGTCACCTGTGGGAGTAGGAGATGAAGTACTTCATGAAACGGACAGAGAGAAAGATCTAGGAGTTGATATCACACCAAACCTGTCCACCTGTGGGAGTAGTGAGACTACAAAGTGTTGGGAAGGAATACAGGTTACCACTTCACGAGGTACAGGTGATTGCCTACTATGGAGTTGAGAAGGCTATCGTAGCTGTAGCCACTAAGTTACCCTTAGAGCATGTCCAGATGGTGCTGGGTAACGACCTCGGTGGAGGCAGGATAAAACCCGATTGGGCCAGGTGCGCCTATGTGTCAGGCAGTGGTGCAACCATGCCAGGTGAGGTGCCGGTCGACTCAGGCAGCAGTGAGGAAGCCAACCGCACCAATGATAACCTCGCCAAGGAAGACGACGACCAGGGCGAGAGTGCAGAGAGGTCGTAGAGGACCCCGACGAAGACCTACGACTAAGCCTAATGACGCATGTGGAGGAATGGCGAGGAGCAGCTGTCCAGGCGCCTGAGGCGATGGATGTGCTTCAGGTCGCGCACCCTCCACCTGAACGTATGAGTAAGGTGAGCTCAGTGGGTGAGCCAACATCTGTGAGGGTCAGAGTGGAGGAGCCACAACTCAAAGTACCCTATGCCAGCCAGGTAAATAATGGTATGGATAAGAAGAACCACGGTGGCGAGGTGAGCCACAGTGAGGTGATTGGGCCAGACTAGTTGCCTAGGAAGATGTCTACAGGGAAGAACCTGTCATTGAGGAATGAAGATGTTCGTCGAGAGCAACGGAATAGATGGCATTGAAATGGAAATAGGAAGAAAGCCGGGAACAGGTATACCGAGGATAGGCACCAGCCTAGCAGGAGGCACGCTGGATCAACTCTGAAGCCTAGTGTGGAAGAGAGGCAGTTGACGGACGAGGCGCAGGTAACAAGTCTTGCTGTGCGGAAGCAATACGCACTTACAGGAGAAGAGGAGCTAAGAAGAGTGAAGATTGGCGACAGGAAGAGCGTGAGAGGAAGCAAGGAGTACCTGTAGGATGCAGTGGAAGTGCAAGAGTACCTCAGAGATCACGACATAGTGGAGACCCTACTTGCACTAAGTTTTATAGAGGTACTGAGTCGATGGAGCGTACTTAGGGACGCAGGAAGAGGACCCCTTATAGGTGTTCTGGGAACACCCAACTCATCCGGTCCTATGCAAGATGGAGAAGTGATGTTGGTGACTGGCGAGGCGGTACTAGCCACGTCACTAACTGGAGGAGAGAGATATTAGGGAAGGAGGGAGCAAGAACACCGGTTGCCCTCTCCAGTGCTGTTCATTCAATATGACACTTATTTTAAATGGGAGGGGTATGTTATGGTGCCCTCTCCAATATCTTCCCTTAACAGCAAGAAGAGTCATATCTCTATATCCTGCAAATTCCCTGAGGTGCAGGGATTCGTTTGAAATAGGTGACTCCTAGAATGAGTACAGATTTGATATTTGGGGAGAAAAGGTGGGAAAGAAAATACCCTTTCAAGAGGGCTTACGCCCATAATCCATACAAGATGGCGACGGGCCGATCAAAAGTGCGCCAAAATGCGAAGGCACCAGCCGTCTGGTGATTGGTTGGCATTGGTCATGTGACGAGTTTCACCAGTGAGAGCCTTCCCCTGGGTCTGTGATATCACCGGGAAGGCGAGGCTGAGTGCTTGCAGAGCGCCAGGCATTCCGAGATTCACGGCACTTCATCGAGAGCGGGTGTGCGCCAGTGAGCTCCAGAGTTTGGAGGTATAGGAGCCTCATTTAATGGATTAACGCAGCCTGATACATTCCACCGTGCTTGTAGAAGACATTTGTACTCGTGAGAAGTACAGGGAAACAGAGTTCCAGTGGTGAAAGGGCGCCGTGGACTGATATTCTTGGGTAGAGTTGGGAGTGTCGATGTGGCCGGAGTAGTAAGTGGTTCTCCACCAGCGGAACCCCGACGTATTCAGAGCTGCTGTGACCAGGTCACGTCTACTGGGAACTCAAAAGGCATACATCGCATCCAGACCTATGAGTATTTGGTCTCAGTGAAGGAGTGAATGAGGGAGATGATGAGGGCAGGGATCACTGGCTGGGCCAGCACGGAGGAACTGCAAATTTGGGAATGAGGACGGCGATTACGCGTAGCTTCATGACACCTGAGGACCTGTGACACATGACCAGAACGCCCAGGAGCGACCCAGAAACCGTGGACCACTACGACCATCGGAGTCCAGGTGTCTGAAGGCAGGATATGCTAAGGTAAATAAATATTCTCTCCCATTTTCCCTTGATATTTAGGAGAGATATTCCTAGTAGTATATATATAGATATTTATTAGTGGGTCTATTGATGTATAGGCGTAGGTTAGGCTGCTGGTCAGCACAAGTTTATTATCTACTTCGTCGTGAAGTCAGCGAGTGGTGTGTGTGTGTGTGTCAGAAACATGCGAACAGTGTATCTACGACCACGGGAGCTGCATGAGAAAGTGGGGGCTGATATCCCTTTAAACCCGGTCAACTGATTCGAGTTGCCGGCAGCAACCGGAAAGGCACTGCAGACTTCAGTACACATATTCTATATCTATTATGTTTATTTGTTTCATGTAGACTTTTCTTCAGTTAACCTTGATGATTTTACGTATGATTTTCTGTGAGCCCTCCATCTCATTTGAGCAATTTTACGGAAAAGTGATACAAAATTGTACCACACTAACATTAATAGTAATTGAAGGAATCACCGAGTGGCAATACTGTAACAATTTGAACTAAAGCGTTGCTAGGATGCAAAAAGAATTACCCAGCGGGTGAACAGCGAAAAGATGAAGAAGAATTCAGGTAAGGCCGGAGTGTCCGGCATCCATTTTGTACATGTCTCGGTGGGCAGGCCCGGTGGAGGTGCTTGACGCAGCAGGGTCGAAAACCCGCAGTGTGAGCTGGGCCTTCTCCTCTCCCCCTTGGGTCCATGGTCAAGCAGTGGACAGAGAATGGTCTTGAGGCTAGGCTTGGAGAGCTCCCTGGGTGGATAGTGGCATCCAAGTAGAGGGGAGCAAAGACCCTCGGCGAGGAGTTACAATATCCTTAACATAGTGCCTCCATTGTTTGCCTGTAACTCCCGTCACACAAGGCCAAAGGTGAGCGATGCGTAACATGTAACAGTAGATAGCAGCATGGCTTTAGAGAAGGAATATTATGCCTGACAAACCTCCTGAAGTTTTATGATAAGGTAACGAAAATAAGGCAAAACAGAGAAGGCTAGACAGATTGCATATTTCTGGACTGCCAAAAAGCCTTTGATATAGTACCACACAAGAGGTTACTATACAAACTTGAGAGGCAGGTGGGAGTAGACAGAAACGTACTAACACGGGCTTGGAATTACCTAACACTGTCAGAGTATGACAGTGAGGGGCGAGGAGTAAGATTGGCATAAAATAACATGCATGGTATATCAAGGATCGGTGTTGGGACCCATTCCTCATTTATGCAAACGACTTCACTGCAGAAGCTGAGTCTTATATGTCGATGCTTGAACATTATGTAAAACAAATAGTTGTAAGAGTTTAACCAAAGCAAATGTAATGTAATGAAGATAGATGCAGGGAGCAAGATGCCAGAAACAAGGTATCATCTGAGAGAGGAAATTCTTCAAGAGTCAGAGAAAGAAAAAGACTTGGGGGTTGATATCACGCCAGACCTGTCTCCTGCAGCCCATATCAAATTGTGAATAGGATAGTGAAGAAGTGATTCTAAACGTGTGGCATTAGAACTATATCATTGCTAAGCAGAACAAGAAGCAGAGTACTGGTGATAGATAGTGACAAGTTGGAGGGACCTACGCCTGGCAGCGGCATGGATAGACAACAGGCCTACATTTGATTGTCAACAGTACTTTTAACACTGGTTTGTGCTGTGGGATGTTTTGAATTGGCGGTAAGGTAAGGCCTCTCACAAAGTCAGTCAGTCAAACGGTGTACAGTGTTATTGCTTTTAATAGTTAGTCTTGGATATAAGTTAACAAACGGAAACGAACCTCAAAGGAAATATTCGGCTCACGTGGGGACTAGTTTGTGGCACAGAACTGTGAAAAAACACTCCGCCCTACACTGAGACCACTCCCCACCCCCCTCTCTCACCCCCACCCCTCCCATCACAGCACCAACAGTACACACACAGCCTCCCAACCATAGGGTCCACACCCTCCCACTTTAATCCGCCCCACACACCCTCACCATCCCCACCCTCTCTCCCACCTCCCCCCCCCTATACACACTCACACACCTCTCTCTCTCTCTCTCTCTCTCTCTCTCTCTCTCTCTCTCTCTCTCTCTCTCTCTCTCTCTCTCTCTCTCTCTCTCTCTCTCTCTCTCTCTCTCTCTCTCTCTCTCTCTCTCTCTCTCTCTCTCTGTCTCTCTCTCTCTCTCTCTCTCTCTCTCTCTCTCTCTCTCTCTCTCTGTCTCTCTCTCTCTCTCTCTCTCTCTCTCTCTCTCTCTCTCTCTCTCTCTCTCTCTCTCTCTCTCTCTCTCTCTCTCTCTCTCTCTCTCTCTCTCTCTCTGTCTCTCTCTCTCTCTCTCTCTCTCTCTCTCTCTCTCTCTCTCTCTCTCTCTCTCTCTCTCTCTCTCTCTCTCTCTCTCTCTGTCTCTCTCTCTCTCTCTCTCTCTCTCTCTCTCTCTCTCTCTCTCTCTCTCTCTGTCTCTCTCTCTCTCTCTCTCTCTCTCTCTCTCTCTCTCTCTCTCTCTCTCTCTCTCTCTCTCTCTCTCTCTCTCTCTCTCTCTCTTCCCCCCCTATCTCTCTCTCTCTCCCCCCCCCTATCTCTCTCTCGCTCTTCCCTATCTCTCTCTCCCTTCTCCCCCCTTTGTCTCTTCTCCTCTATCTCTCTCCCCCTTCTCCCTCTCCCCCCTTTCTCTCTCTCCCTCCTTTTTTTTCTCTCTCTCCCCCCCCCCTTTTTTCTCTCTGTCTCCCCCCTTTCTCTCTCTCTCTCTCTCTCTCTCTCTCTCTCTCTCTCTCTCTCTCTCTCTCTCTCTCTCTCTCTCTCTCTCTCTCTCTCTCTCTCTCTCTCTCTCTCTCTCTCTCTCTCAAAGGGTAAACATGGAAGGGGCACGAACTCGGGCTGACAAACGCAGGATGACAATCACGGCTGGAACAAATTCAGAGGATGGGATGGAACAGGAAGCCTGGATGAAGGGAATAGCTAACCAGGAACCACTGGAAGAGTTTGAGATTACCAGCAGGGAAGTAAGGAACAGTTTACTAGAGTTGGATGTGACAAAGGCTATAGGCCCAGATGGAATCTCCCCTTGGATACTAAAGGAAGGAGCAAAAGAACTGTGCCTACCATTCTCCATAGTGTATAACAAATCACTGGCAACAAGGGAATTGCCAGATATTTGGAAAGCAGCTAACGTAGTCCCGATATACAAGAAAGGGGATAGACAGGAGGCACTGAACTACAGGCCAGTGTCCCTAACCTGCATACCATGCTAGCTGATGAAGAAGATTGTGCGAAAAAAGCTAGTGGAGCATCTGGAGCGAAGGAACTTTGTAACACAGCATCAACATGGGTTCAGGGATGGCAGGTCCTGCCTCACAGGGTTACTTGAATTCTACGACCAGGCAACAAAAATAAGGCAAGAAAGAGAAGGGTGGGCAGACTGCTATTTTTGGATTGTCAGAAAGCCTTTGATACAGTACCACACAAGAGACTAGAGAAAAAGCTGGAGATGCAGGCTGGAGTGAAAGGGAAGGAACTCCATTGGATAAAGGAGTACCTAAGCAACAGGAGACAACGAATCTGTGTGAGGGGAGAGGTCTCAGATTGGCGAGACGTTACAAGTGGAGTCCCACAGGAGTCAGTCCTTGCACCTATACTGTTTTTGGTATATGTAAATGATCTCCCAGAGGGTATAGATTCGTTCCTCTCAATGTTTGCCGATGATGCAAAAATTATGAGGAGGATTGAAACAGAAGATGATAGTAGGAGGCTACAAGATGACCTAGAGAGACTGAGTGAATGGTTCAACAAATGACTGTTGAAGTTCAACCCGAGTAAATGCAAAGTAATGAAACTAGGCAGTGGAAACAGGAGGCCAGCCACAGGATACAGAACAGGAGATGAAGTACTTAATGAAACAGACAGAGAGAAAGATCTAGGAGTTGATATCACACCAAACCTGTCTCCTGAAGCCCACATAAAAAGAATAACGTCTGCGGCATATGCGAGGCTGGCTAACATCAGAACGGCGTTCAGGAACCTGTGTAAGGAATCATTCAGAATCTTGTACACCACATATGTAAGACCAATCCTGGAGTATGCGGCCCCAGCATGGAGCCCGTACCTTGTCAAGCACAAGACGAAGCTGAAAAAAGTCTAAAGGTATGCTACTAGACTAGTCCCAGAACTAAGAGGCATGAGTTATGAGGAAAGGCTGCGGGAAATGCACCATACGACACTGGAAGACAGAAGAGTAAGGGGGACATGATCGCAACCTACAAAATCCTCAGGGGAATCGACCGGGTAAACAAGGATAAACTATTCACACTGGCGGGACGCGAACAAGGGGACACAGGTGGAAACTGAGTACCTACATGAGCCACAGGGACATAAGAAGGAACTTTTTCAGTGTCAGAGTAGTTAACGGATGGAATGCATTAGGCAGTGATGTGGTGGAGGCTGACTCCATACACAGTTTTAAATGTAGATATGATAGAGCCCAGTAGGCTCAGGAACCTGTACTCCAGTTGATTGACAGTTGAGACGCGGGACCAAAGAGCCAAAGCTCAACTCCGCAAGCACAAATAGGTGAGTACACACACTTCGGTGGCTGTGTGGAGAGCATTGTGGCACGTAATCCTGTGGCCCGGGTTCGATTCCCGTCGCCGGGGAGAAACAAAATTGGGCCGAGTTTCTTTCACCCTAATGCCCCTCTTACCTAGCAGTAAATAGGTACCTGGGAGTTAGACAGCTGTTACGGGCTGCTTCCTGGGAGTGTGTGTGGAAAAAAACTAATTGTTAGTAGTTAGTAACAGATGATTGATTGACAGTTGAGAGGCGGGCCGAAAGACCAGAGCTCAACCCCCGCAACCACAACTAGGTGAATACACTCACACATATGCAACCACACCTCCCTTACATCATGAGTCAACGCTCAGGTGTGAGCGAAAGAAATGTGAGATAAAGTAGAGAACAATATAACAATATATATGATAAAAAAGACATTAGTGACAGAGAGAACAGTGAACACGCAGGAAAGGGAACGTCTTAAAACAGATAAACATGACTTCATGAAATAAATAAACATTATATTGATGCTACGTAAAAGAGGATCAACTAAATATGGAAGTGCAATAGATAATGCCGCACGAAAATATATATATACTTAATAGAGACGAGGTTGAAAGAAAACAAATGAGGAGGTGATTAGATGCCTGGAAGGAGAGATAGACTTAGTAGGAAGTCAATTTCTTGGAGATTCGTGTAAGGGTGAAAGAAAAGACAGAGACTGGAGGTCACAGAGGCTTAGCAACTAAACCTTGACATTAGTGATGAACACGGAGTAGCTACCTTGAAGGAAGTACCGGAAATAAGGGAAATTAATATCAAAAGAGAGAAATATATACATGGGCTTGAAAAAAAATTAGAAACAGCGGAAGAAGAAGAGATGGCACCGGAGGTGACAAGAAAAATGACGAAAGAAAGAAAAAGTAGAGATTGTGACTGATAAATGGGAAAAAGACAGACAAAAGATTTTGATTAAGTACCTAGAGTATCAGAAAGAAAGCAGATCGTTAAATTATCAGTGATAGATGGTATAAAATGTCACCAGGTCATCGTACGGATGAGGCTGTAGTGGAGAGGGAGAGACGAGTGGCGTCAATGTTCTCACAGAGCCAGAGAAGCCACATGGCAAAAGAGAAGAGAAAGAGACCAGAATGAGATTACAGAAATAATCAGCCTAATAACGACCATGAGGTAACCAGTGAAACTAAATATTACTGTAGGCTAAGTTAATTAGCAAATGGACAGAATCATCCGGTAAACGTTTTTTTTCAGAATAGTCCACCAGTACAATATACACTGGAGGAAACAGGATATTGAGAGTCAGAGAACATTACCAAAAAGTATTCATTAGCCAGGGCATGTCTAAGGAGGTTACAGATGAAAGAAAATAAAAGAGGTAAAGACAGTAAATATCTCAGGAGACCAAATAGCAGCACAAGCAGGGCACAATTACAGGAAGGTCAGGTGTCAGAGACTCGACACAACAACAAATTGCATTAAACCATGATAAAGAACCACCCATTAACAGGAACAGGCAAGAGTGACTATTAAAATGTGACGTGGACCAACAGGAACACTTCCACTTGGGAGAAGAAAACAAAGCAGCCCAGTAGAGATGAGTAACAATAAAGTTATTACTCTAATACAGAAAAGTGTGACATGGTGGGGGTGAGGAAGGCAGGCATGGTGGGGAGGGGAAAGGCAGGCATAGTGGGGAGGGGGTAGGCAGGCATGGTGGGGAAGGGGAAGGCAGGTATGGTGGGGATGGGGAAGGCAGGCATGGTGGGTAGGGGAAAGGCAGGCATGGTGGGTAGGGGAAGGCAGGCATAGTGGGGAGGGGGAAGGCAGGCATGGTGGGGAAGGGGAAGGCAGGCATAGTGGGGAAGGGGAAGGCAGGTATGGTGGGGAGGGAGAAGGCAGGCATGGTGGGGAGGGGGAAGGAAGGCATGGTGGGGAGGGGGAAGGCAGGCATAGTGGGGAGGGGGAAGGCAGGTATAGTGGGGAGGGGGAAGGCAGGCATAGTGGGGAGGGGGAAGGCAGGCATACTGGGGAGGGGGAAGGCAGGCATGGTGGGGAGGGGGAAGGCAGGCATGGTGGGGAGGGAGAAGGAAGGCATGGTGGGGAGGGGGAAGGCAGGCATAGTGGGGAGGGGGAAGGCAGGCATAGTGGGGAGGGGGAAGGCAGGCATAGTGGGGAGGGGAAAGGCAGGCATAGTGGGGAGGGGGAAGGCAGGCATGGTGGGGAGGGGGAAGGCAGGTATGGGGGGAAGGCAGGCATAGTGGGGAGGGGTAAGGCAGGCATAGTGGGAAGGGGGAAGGCAGGCATAGTGGGGAGGGGGAAGGCAGGCATAGTGGGGAGGGGGAAGGCAGGCATAGTGGGGAGGGGGAAGGCAGGCATGGTGGGGAGGGGGAAGGCAGGCATAGTGGGGAGGGGGAAGGCAGGCATAGTGGGGAGGGGGAAGGCAGGCATAGTGGGGAGGGGGAAGGCAGGCATGGTGGGGAGGGGGAAGGCAGGCATAGTGGGGAGGGGGAAGGCAGGCATGGTGGGGAGGGAGAAGGCAGGCATGGTGGGGAGGGGGAAGGCAGGCATGGTGGGGAGGGGGAAGGCAGGCATAGTGGGGAGGGGGAAGGCAGGCATAGTGGGGAGGGGGAAGGCAGGCATGGTGGGGAGGGGGAAGGCAGGTATGGGGGGGAAGGCAGGCATGGTGGGGAGGGGGAAGGCAGGCATAGTGAGGAGGGGGAAGGCAGGCATAGTGGGGAGGGGGAAGGCAGGCATGGTGGGGAGGGGGAAGGCAGGCATGGTGGGGAGGGGGAAGGCAGGCATGGTGGGGAGGGAGAAGGCAGGCATGGTGGGGAGGGGGAAGGAAGGCATGGTGGGGAGGGGGAAGGCAGGCATAGTGGGGAGGGGGAAGGCAGGCATAGTGGGGAGGGGGAAGGCAGGCATGGTGGGGAGGGAGAAGGCAGGCATGGTGGGGAGGGGGAAGGCAGGCATGGTGGGGAGGGGGAAGGCAGGCATAGTGGGGAAGGGGAAGGCAGGTATAGTGGGGAGGGGGAAGGCAGGCATAGTGGGGAAGGGGAAGGCAGGAATGGTGGGGAGAGGGAAGGCAGGCCTAGTGGGGAGGGGAAAGGCAGGCATGGTGGGGAGGGGGAAGGCAGGCATAGTGGGGAGGGGGAAGGCAGACATGGTGGGGAGGGGGAAGGTAGGCATGGTGGGGAGGGGGAAGGCAGGGATTGGTGATGGGTGGGGAAGGCAGGCATGGTGGGGAGGGGGGAGGCAGGCATGGTGGGGAGGGGGGAGGCAGGCATGGTGGGGGGTGGGGAAGGCAGGCGTGGTGGGGAGGGGGGAGGCAGGCATGGTGGGTGGTGGGGAAGGCAGGCGTGGTGGGGAGGGGGAAGGCAGGCATGGTGGGGAGGGGGAAGGCAGGCATGGTGGTGAGGGGGGGAAGGCAGGCATGGTGGGGGTGGGGAAGGCAGGCATGGTGGGGGGTGGGGAAGGCAGGCGTGGTGGGGAGGGGGGAGGCAGGCATGGTGGGTGGTGGGGAAGGCAGGCGTGGTGGGGAGGGGGAAGGCAGGCATGGTGGGGAGGGGGAAGGCAGGCATGGTGGTGAGGGGGGGAAGGCAGGCATGGTGGGGGTGGGGAAGGCAGGCATGGTGGGGGATGGGGAAGGCAGGCATGGTGGGGAGGGGGGAGGCAGGCATGGTGGGGAGGGGGGAGGCAGGCATGGTGGGGGGTGGGGAAGGCAGGCGTGGTGGGGAGGGGGGAGGCAGGCATGGTGGGTGGTGGGGAAGGCAGGCGTGGTGGGGAGGGGGAAGGCAGGCATGGTGGGGAGGGGGAAGGCAGGCATGGTGGTGAGGGGGGGAAGGCAGGCATGGTGGGGGTGGGGAAGGCAGGCATGGTGGGAGATGGGGAAGGCAGGCATGGTGGGGAGGGGAAGGCAGGTATGGTGGGGGTGGGGAAGGCAGGCATGGTGGGGAGGGGGAAGGCAGGCATGGTGGGGAGGGGGAAGGCAGGCATGGTGGTGAGGGGGGGAAGGCAGGCATGGTGGGGGTGGGGAAGGCAGGCATGGTGGGGGATGGGGAAGGCAGGCATGGTGGGGAGGGGAAGGCAAGCATGGTGGTGAGGGGGAAGGCAGCCATGGTGGTGAGGGGGAAGGCAGGCATTGTGGGGGTGGGGAAGGCAGGCATGGTGGGGGTTGGGAAGGCAGGCATGGTAGGGGTGGGGAAGGCAGGCATAATGGGGAATGGGGAAGGCAGGCATGGTGGGGAGGGGAAGGCAGGTATGGTGGGGGTGGGGAAGGCAGGCATGATGGAGAGAGGGGAAGGCAAGCATGGAAGGGAGGGGGAAGGCAGGGATTGGTGATGGGTGGGGAAGGCAGGCATGATGGAGAGAGGGGAAGGCAGGCATAATGGGGGATGGGGAAGGCAGGCATAATGGGGGATGGGGAAGGCAGGCATGGTGGGGGAGGAGAAGGCAGGCATGGTGGTGAGGGGGAAGGCAGGTATAATGGGGAATGGGGAAGGCAGGCAAGGTGGGGAGGGGAAGTCAGGCATGGTAGGGAGGGGAAAGGCAGGCATGGTGGGGAGGGGGAAGGCAGGTATAATGGGGAATGGGGAAGGCAGGCATGGTGGGGTTGGGGAAGGCAGGCATGGTGGGGAGGGGGAAGGCAGGTATAATGGGGAATGGGGAAGGCAGGCATGGTGGGGAGTGGGAAGGAAGGCATGTTGGTGGTGGGGAACGCAGGCATAGCGGGGAGGGGGAAGGCAGGCATGGTGGGTAGGGGAAAGGCAGGCATGGTGGGGAGGGGGAAAGCAGGCATGGTGGGGGTGGGGAAGGCAGGCATGGTGGTGGTGGGGAAGGCAGGCATGGTGGGGAGGGGGGAAGGCAGGCATGGTGGGGGGTGGGAAGGAAGGCATGGTGGGGAGGGGAAGGCAGGCATATTGGGGGTGGGGAAGGCAGGCATGGTGGAAAGGGGGATGGCAGGCATGGTGGGTAGGGGGAGGGCAGGTGTTACGAACCCGACTCCATCGTCGAAGCATTGAGCAGCGACGTCAATGTCATCTGTGAGTCCGCTCCCGAAACCCCTCAAAATGGACGACGCCATCTGGTTGTGGCAGGATAAAATCTGCAAGAGGCGCTAGGTTCTGGTCCTGGTCAGGTCGAGAGGTTGCTGTTGCTGACCTCTGGTGAGGTGGCGCCTAGAATATCAGCGCCGTCTATTGTAGGAGGAGTTGTATGTCTATGTCAGAGTCCGTAATGGGTATTTCTAGTGTCCCATGTACTGACCAGTTTACTGATGACGTGTCTGTATTCTAAGAGGCGACGTAGGGCTGCTGTGGTACGAGGACAGTCAGTCTACCCAGGGCAGCCATTATCTCTCTACTCCATTCTGCTTTACGGAAGCAGTGAGCCGCCGATGGAGAGGAACTGTGTTGTGTCTGCTGTCTGCCTGTGAAGTGGCAGTGACAGAATTCGGCGTATCCCGGGACTGGCTAGAGGAAGAGACGACTGGCAGTAAGGTGCTACGGAGGAGTGTAACCAGCGAGTTGCAAGAAGCTCCTGCCAGGGGTTCGCTACCCTTGTATTTGTTCGTGTAGAGGCCCAGCAGCGCGAGGCTGATGTTCTCTGCCAGCACCAGGCTGGAGAGTGATTGTGGGCGTTCACAAGGAGCACCTAGTCAGACTGTGTATAGGCTGGCCCGTGGCTAGGGTAAACTCGTTGGTGTTTCCCAGTACTGTTGGAGGATGGTACTGAGTGTTGAGGAAACACGGAAGTTGACAACACTGCATCGATTGAGCATCGAGGAGCGCTTAGTGTCCTATGAGAGTGACACTTGTGTATATATCTTTGTAGTAATACTTCCTTTATGATTTTATCAGCGTATCACCTATATACTCGTATAAATAGTATCAGATATTCTATATATACTTCCACATTGCATTATCTGAAAGTATATAGGATGTGTTTACGATAAACAGTGACACTGAAACCCTCCTCGTTGTTCATAATCGTAAGGTCCAGGATGACCTTTCAGAAAAAAATTATTTGTAATTCCTTTTTTGGAACGAAAACACCCGAAACGGCTCCGGGCGGTTTGTGCCCGAAACGATTTGCACGTTACTGGCTTTGGCAGAATGTAAAAATACCTACCTTATATAATCTCACCAAGCCATTGTTCCGTCTTGTAAATTACTTTGTATTTTCTTGTAAAAAAAAATATAATTATTATTATTCCACAGCGACCAAGTTAAGAAAAGCGCAATCATTGGTCTGTTTCTCAGAGCTTTCCGTTTATGAGACCCGAAGTGTTTAGTAAGAAGAATTAACCATATTACCAACTGTTTCATCAAATTTCCTAATCCCCGCTGGAACAGCGACAGTTATAAGAAAAAAAGCAAATATAATTTTCTACAATGGTACTAATGCAAACAAAGGGAACAACGAATATGAGAAGTTGTAACGTTGCCTGCAATACAATTTATTGCAAATATATCTAAAGACCTTAGACACTAATTACAACTTGGTATTTGATTTCCAAAATAAGAGAAAAAATTGCACTAAAAAACTAAAAAACAACAGCAATATAAATAAGAATAACAATAATGAGGAGAGTGATGCATTGTTAATAAGGTTGATGTTGGTGTTAACGATATTAAGGAACCATAAAATAACCATTGCACATGTTAATATTGTCACCAGTAAAGTCACTATACTTGTCAAGGTTTCAGAACCGTTTGGATATATATATATATATATATATATATATATATATATATATATATATATATATATATATATATATATATATATATATATATATATATATATATATATATATATATATATATATATATATATATATATATAGATAGATATATATAGATATATATATATTCCTCCGTTTTATGAGCTGTGGAAAAGACGAACATTATTTTACAGGAACTTCTTTTCCACAGCTCATAAAACGGAGGAAAGGGTCCTGAAAGATATTGTTAATAGAAACCTTATCCCTACAGACAAAAATCAGAGGATACAACTGACGATTTACTATAAAACCAAAAAAACGGCCAGCCTACTCATGAGAAACTCTCCAGACACAAAGCAGAACACTTTAAAAGAGACCAACGTCGTCTATGCCTTCAAATGCCCTCTTGGGGACTGTAAGCCGCAAAAAACTCAGTATATAGGCAAGACAACAACATCTTTTTCCAGGTGATTAACGATGCATAAGCAACAGGGCTCCATTAAGGAACATATAATCTCTTCCCACAACCAGACCATCACCAGAGAAGTCATAACAAAATACACGGAAATCATCGATAGATACAGCGATAGCAGGCGGCTTGATATCTGCGAGGCACTACACATCAAGAAGTCGACAGCAGCAATCAACAGCCAATTAATGCGCAACTATATTTTACCCACTTCAAGACTCAGTACCATTATAGAAGCATCAAGAAATATGGGCCAATAGGCCCTTTGCAGTTACTTCCATTCCTCCCTTTAACTTACAAAATATTATACCCATTGTTTCATGTTGTGCCTTGTGTTGAAAGTTTGTTTTCACCTCATCCAAAACTGTTGTAACATATCACCTCACCCAAATGCAGGTATAAAATCGAAGCTGTTTATACTCTGTTTAGTTATAGTTGTGTGTGTGTAAACTAAATTCTTTGAAAATGTAATAAGTTTTACGAAACGCGTTCAAGTGTCGCGTCAGACTAGAAATAAAAATTAATTTTGGAGAATTGATTGTTCAGTTACCATCAACAGTGAAAAGAAATATAAGAAACATTGAGAAAATTCGTGTTAGAATTATTAATCTTACTTTTTCGGTCATATATATATATATATATATATATATATATATATATATATATATATATATATATATATATATATATATATATATATATATATATATATATATATATATATATATATATATATATATATATATATGTCGTACTTAGTAGCCAGAACGCACTTCTCAGCCTACTATGCAAGGCCCGATTTGCCTAATAAGCCAAATTTTCCTGAATTAATATATTTTCTCTATTTTTTTCTTATGAAATGATAAAGCTACCCATTTCATTACGTATGAGATCAATTTTTTTTATTGGAGTTAAAATTAACGTAGATATATGACCGAACCTAACCAACCCTACCTAACCTAACCTATCTTTATAGGTTAGGTAGCTGGAAAAGTTAGGTTAGGTTAGGTTAGGTAGGTTAGGTAGTCGAAAAACAGTTAATTCATGAAAACCTGGCTTATTAGGCAAATCGGGCCTTGCATAGTAGGCTGAGAAGGAGAAGTGCGTTCTGGCTACTAGGTACGACATATATATATATATATATATATATATATATATATATATATATATATATATATATATATATATATATATATATATATATATATTTATATATATATATATATATATATATATATATATATATATATATATATATATATATGTCGTACCTAATAGCCAGAACGCACTTCTCTGCCTACTATGCAAGGCCCGATTTGCCTCATAAGCCAAGTTTTCATGAATTAATTGTTTTTCGACTACCTAACCTACCTAACCAAACCTAACCTAAGTTTTTCGGCTACCTAACCTAACTTAACCTAAAAAGATAGGTTAGGTTAGGTTAGGTAGGGTTGGTTAGGTTTGGTCATATATCTACGTTAATTTTAACTCCAATAAAAAAATATTGACCTCATACATAATGAAATGGGTAGCTTTATCATCTCATAAGAAAAACAATTGAGAAAATATAATAATTCAGGAAAACTTGGCTTATTAGGCAAATCGGGCCTTGCATAGTAGGCCGAGAAGTGCGTTCTGGCTACTAGGTACGACATATATATATATATATATATATATATATATATATATATATATATATATATATATATATATATATATATATATATATATGCAATTGACGATCACAAAACACTGATCATTTTATGCGAAAAATCCACAGAGAAATATGAAATGAGG
Source organism: Procambarus clarkii (assembly GCF_040958095.1). Lineage (NCBI taxonomy): Eukaryota > Metazoa > Arthropoda > Malacostraca > Decapoda > Cambaridae > Procambarus > Procambarus clarkii. Next base: position 50,954,744 of record NC_091156.1, read on the forward strand.
TGAACGTTTCGGCTTGTTAAAGCCTTTGTCAACACCAGACTGACTAAAGGAGAAGGGAGAAGGGGGAGGATATATAGGCCGACATCTGACCAACCCATCCCCTAGAGAAAGAATTAACCAGAAACAGGTAAAGCTTAGCCTAGAATGGTCAAAGAGGATTAAGCGGTCAGAGAATATGGATGAAAGATTAAAGAAAAGCCTCATGAACACACAATATATGAATATAAAATTATAATGAGACAATGTAAGCCTCTATCAAAGTTTTTTCTTAAACTGTTGTTCAATATTATAAGTTAAAAATGGATCAAGTTTGTACATTCCAGTACTAACATTAAGAAGATTTGGACACTGACTGATTAGAGCAGACTCAATTAAATTCCGTTCCACGAAATCCCCACAATTGGTAATGCTTTTTGCCCCATTCCAGTTAATATTGTGATCGCATAAACTCGTATGTAGATACAATGCATTAGACGTTTGGGCAGTTCTAATACTATAAGCATGTTGTGACAACCGCAATTGTAAGGACTTTCCTGTTTGTCCAAGGTACACTGAATCACAATCATTGCAGGGAATTGAATACACACAACCTGCTGTATCAGGGAAGATTTTTATTAAATTAAAGCTGAAACGTTCACCTCATTTCATATTTCTCTGTGGATTTTCCGCATATATATATATATATATATATATATATATATATATATGCAGAATAACCACATATGAAAAATAGAAAATTCTCATTGGTTATTCTGCATACTTGGATCAGTGTTTTTGTGATCATTGTTGCATATATATATATATATATATATATATATATATATATATATATATATATATATATATATATATATATATATATATATATATATATATATATATATATATATATATATATATATAAATGCGAACAAGTTTGAATGGTCCCCCAAGCAATATGCAACTGAAAGTTCCACACCATAGGAGGATTCGAACCCAGAGAGCTAGGGGCGCTATGCATCCTGGCATACCTGGTCCATTAACAACTTGACCACACGACTGTACAAAAATCTCGGTAGTTGTGAGACTATTTTTTCCAAGACGCGAAGTTTCAGGAAGTTTACCAACGATATGTCAGGATGTCTTAATATACTGCAAATGAAATATATAATTTGTTTCTATATAGTCCAAGCCAATGATATGTCAGGAAGTCCAGCAGAAGGTTTCACAAGGAAAATCCACCTACAGTTTACGTTACCTCTTGATTCTATATATGTGAGTAAATTTGATATTAATATAATTTTTCACATTCAACAAAGTGTTTAATATGAGTTTATTTTGTATAACTTATGAATCATCGTGAAAACGTGAAGGTTTCATTCGAATCCTACCTCCAAACTAAATATATATCTTTCCTCGTATATATACTCAATATATGAACACCGATCTAATGGTTTGATAAGATATTTAACTCAGCACCTAACCAATGACGGAGGTTACGATTTGAAAATTTCTTATAGTAAAAGACATTTGTTCCAGCAACTGTATCTTCATTGTGCTATCCAGAGAAAAATGTCTTCATTACTAAACGTCGTCAATGTTAACACCTTAAGAAACTGATCCGGAATAAAGTGAATTAAAACCAAAAACATATATCAACTTACAAGTTAACGTGATGGGCTACGGGTTGTGAGGTGTTGTCGGCACGAGCTGCTGGAGAAGAATGAATCACAGGAGCCATCTCCACTCTTTTTATTGAAGTGGGAGACGGAGTGCGGCTTCTCATTGGCCAGATACATACACACTGATTGGGTGAGAAATACTGGGGGCGTGTCTCACTGACGCTTCAGCGGTAGTGGTATTTTCTGTTGTATTGTGATGCTCTGAGACTTGATTGTAAAACTCATTCTCAGTCTTTATTTCTACTCCTAAAGACTATATATATATATATATATATATATATATATATATATATATATATATATATATATATATATATATATATATATATATATATATATATATATATATATATATATATATATATATATATATATATATGTATTTTATTTTATTAAATATTTCATATAAAATATATATATATATATATATATATATATATATATATATATATATATATATATATATATATCTATATATATATATATATATATATATATATATATATATATATCTATATATATATATATATATATATATATATATATATATATATATATATATATATATATATATATATATATGTATTTTATTTTATTAAATATTTCATATAAAATATATATATATATATATATATATATATATATATATATATATATATATATATATATATATAAATATATAGAGATATAGATATATATATATATATATATATATATATATATATATATATATATATATATATATATATATATATATATACATATATATATATATATATATATATATATATATATATATATATATATATATATATATATTGTGACGATAATCTCCTTCAAGAGATTGAGCCTGCTCTTCCCTCCAAAATTACGTCTTCACAATTATATAAAAAGACTATGGAAGAAATGTCCAACAACGACAACAACACCAGCACCAGCAAGGCTTGCCAGGGTGAGCAGAAACGTATGCAACCAGCCACCTGTTCGAACTCCAACCACCAAACTACCCGTTGATCGCTACGACTCCGCTGATTGGTCGCCGGTCTGGCTGCACCTGCACTCGCCCCCAATACTACCTGATGTCTGGGGCCACCCCAACATCAGTCCTCAGAATGTTCCGTGCTTTCGTAGCCAGCACACCTCCCAGCTAGACTCTAGAGTGTACTGAGAGAGGTGGTGGCTTTAAGCCAATATTCCAGCACCTCCCACTTACTGTTGTATTGCACTTCTTGTTATTTTGCCTTAACGTAACTTTTCATTTTGTCATTTAAGAATTCTTATTATTTTGATTCATTGATTTTATTATAAGAATTTGTTTGTGCATTATTTTCATGTTTTGATTTATTTAACGTCATTAAAATTTCATTGTTAAAGTTTTACTTGTGTTTTGTGTGTCTTCTCCTTACCTTACCACAGACGAAGTTCCAGTTTTTCTATTTTTTTTTATAACTATGTGACGAGGCCATACCCCTAGCCTTAAACAGCCGAACACCAACGCGTTACCGTCACAAGTTTTATGGGGGCCTGTCCTAGGAGCCTCACTCAGGTACTGGTGCCAAGTGGTAATTTATGGTAAGCGTATTTAACTTTGTTAACGTAGCTTTACTATTTTTCATTCAATTTCATTTTTTATAAGGTGCGGTGTATTGTGCATTACGAGAGTAACATATAGTGAAGGTGAGACAACTTTGGATTACGTGGTGACTGTAGGCCTCAGTCATACTCTTAATTGGTCATCTCTCCCTCCATGTTATTACTCGTATTTACCATCTATGTCCCTTGAATATTTCTCATTCTGACAGATCATCATATTGGTACCCTGGTACTGTGGTCTGCCCCGGGTCAAGAGTACCCAATCTTCTGCAATCTGACTGTAGGAGGATAAAGAGGGCCATAGTTCCTCTAGCTCGAACTTTAGTTGCTGAATTGGGACCTCAGCAGCAGTTCTCGTCACCAGTTGACACCTCGCACCCCTACACGTCAGTCAGAGATGATGATACATACAACGGTAGGGAATTAGCTTATTTTTTCAGAGCACAAAAGTTCGCTAATTCTGTAAGTATCATATTAAATTCAGTGGGAAAAACTTGCTTTATGTCCTATAGAGACTTGGCAAGGTATGCCTACATCCTTGGACTACCAATTTTACTTTTGAAGCATTTAACTGTTTCATTTGTTTTCGAAACTCTGTTTCATTTGTTAGTAGGATTTTCTTGCCCTTATTCTCTTACATGAGTACCGGGTACAAGATTTCCTGCGCCCTTGATTTAATTTAATCATTTAATATCTTTCACTTAACGTTAATTGTTAAAGATCACACAGGATAGGTACCAGTTGCCACGTTGTCCTGTTTCTGACATTTCATTATTGAACATTCGTGTACCTTTATTTGCTAATTTCACCATGTTTCGTCTCCAAACTTTCCGTGCAAATCCAGCAGGTGAAATAGGGACTTTGAGTCGTGCCAAGAGGACTGAACTACAAACTCTTGCACATGAGTATCAACTAGAAGTTCCCTACCAAGCCAACAAAAATGACCTACACAACCTGTTGCTGGATTACTATTTAGAGCAAGGTAAGATAGACTCTGAAACTCATGAAACTTACTATATTGCAGATAAAACTGATTTGGCAACGATGAAACTTAAACTAGAGCTGGCTAAGATTGAACGTGAACAGCAAAAGGAAGCCCGCGAACAGCAAAGGGAAGCCCTCGAACAACAAGAACGAGCAGCTGCCATACGAAGGGAAGAACAAGAACGTGAGATTGCCTTACTCCAGGAGCGGGAACGCATACGGCTTGAAACCAAACAACGCGAGTTGGAAATGCAACGTGAACATGACAAGCAACAAGCGACTCTGGCTCTTGAGTGTCGTCAACGGGAATACACGTTGGAAACTTCACACCTCGCTCAACGCCAGCAAGCTACTGCCAATCTTCCCGTCAGTTTTAATATATCACATGCAAGTAAGTTAATGCCATCCTTTGTAGAAGCAGAAGTTGATGTGTTCTTTACCACCTTTGAAACCCTTGCTAATCAACTCAGTTGGCCTGTCGACCAATGGGCCACACTTCTCAGAGTCCATCTTACAGGTAGAGCTGCAGTCACACTCAGTACTTTGGCGTCTGAGAATGACTACTACACTCTGAAACAAGCAGTGTTAGACGCCTACCTCCTCTCTACTGAAAGTTATAGAAGGAAATTCCGTGACCACCTGAAGGCAAGTACCACTACCTTCCTCGAGTTTGCTAACACGAAACGGAGGTATTTCATGAAATGGCTGGAAGCAGCACATGTCTCTACTTTTGCAGAACTCGTCAACCTGATGCTTGTTGAAGAATTCTTGAGACGTGTGCCGCCTCCTGTCCGCCTCTACTTAGCAGATAAAGAAGAAACCGACTACCTGAAGTGTGCTAAGTCGGCTGACACTTACAGCCTCATCCACCGGCTGACACCTGAACCATCCTCCAGTAAGAAGTCGTGGTACAGTTACGAGAAGGTGAGCCCCGATCAAGCTGGTTCACAACTGTACTGCAAATATTGTAGACTCTATGGACATACCATAGACAAGTGTGGTAAGTCTCAATACAAGGGAACCACTGACCAACAACGACCCAAACCAACTCCTCCTAAGTCCGGTAAGCCTGTGATGAATGTTGGTGTTGATGTTAATGATCTTTCTCTTTTCAGTAACCACCTGTATACTGGAACTGTCTCTGCCAACGGTTCAAATCCGGAGGGACGTTTCAAATTGAAGATCTTGAGGGACACAGCGGCTCTACAATCGATCATCTTGAAGTCGGCTGTGCCCAACATAGTCTACACCGGGGAAACAGTCTTCATCACTGACCTCACTGCTACCACTCCATACCCTCTCGCCAGAGTCCACCTGAATTGTCCCTACGTGAACGGGGAAGTCCAAGTCGCCGTCAGGGAAAAGCCTTTTCCCATGCCTGGAGTGCAACTTCTCCTAGGCAACGACTTGGCAGAAGACCTGCAACCGACCAACCTGATCGTCATGGACAAACCCCAGGTGTGTAACTCTGTGCCAAGTAACCCTATTCTTGAGTATGTTCCAGCAGAGGTTCAAGAGAGTGATGAAGTTTCTCCTCCGGTTCTCGTGACCACCCGTGCACAAGCCGCACGTCCACAGCCAGCTGACTCTACTGCTACCGCTGTCCCTCAAGACCCTCAGAAACTACCCCCGCATCTGACCAAGTTGGAGTTCCGTAAGTTGCAGAGGGAAGATCTTACTTTAACACCATTGTTTTTCCAGGCTGAGACTCAACCCGACAGTATTCCTGGGTTCTTCCTAGAGAACGACTTGCTCTACCGCAGATATAGACCCAGTAAACTGAAGGAGGAGGACGATTGGGCCAACACCGAACAACTTGTGATTCCCACCAGCCTGCGGCCCACTATTCTACACCTGGCCCATGGAGCATTCTCCCACTACGGCTTCAACAAGACTTACCATGGGATTCGCCAAGACTACTACTGGCCAGGTATGGTAAATAACGTCAAACAGTACGTAAAACAGTGTCATACATGTCAGATGGCAGGCAAACCGAACGTCTCCATTCCCAGAGCACCACTGATTCCCATACAGGTGCCTGCGGAACCTTTCCACAGACTCATAATAGACTGTGTCGGTCCTTTACCTCGGACCAGTTCAGGTAACGCCTACATCCTAACCATCCTGTGTCCTACCACCAGATTTCCCATAGCAGTTCCAGTGAAGAACATCACGGCTGCTACGGTTATCAAACATCTATTGAAGATCTTCACTCAATACGGATTTCCCAGGGAGATTCAAAGTGACTGTGGCACCAACTTCACCAGTGATCTCTTCAAAAGGACACTGGAGGAGTTCAACATCAAACAGGTATTGTCCAGCCCCTATCATCCTGCTTCACAGGGTTCTCTTGAACGTAGTCATCAGACCATCAAAGCACTCTTGAAAAAGTTTTGTAGTGAAACCTCAAAGGATTGGGATAAGCAGATTGACCTAATAATGTGTATTTTCAGAAGTCTCCCCAATGAGTCCCTAGGAGTATCTCCTTATGAGATGCTCTACGGCCGTAAGTGCCGTACTCCCCTTAAGGCTTTCAAAGACTCTCTCAGAGATGCCACCTTCAGTGAGCATCAGCATGTGCCCCAGTTTCTTCAAAACCTTCAACACATTCTAGAGAGAGTCCACCGCTTTGCCCATGATAATCTATTGAAAGCCCAGGTGAGAATGAAGACTCATTACGACCAGACCAGCAAAGTAAGAAAATTCAAGCCGGGAGACTTCGTCCTTGCTTATTTCCCTATCCCAGGTTCACCTTTACAAAACAAATTTTCAGGACCCTACTGCGTCAAAGAGTGCAGAAGCAACAACACATACGTCATAGAGACTCCAGATAGGCGGCGGAAGACCCAGCTGTGCCACGTCAACCTCTTGAAGCAATATAATGGTACTCCTCCCACTGTCTTGACTAACTATTCCACATTCACAGAACCCTACATCCACAGTGAGACCTTCCCAGCTTCTCCTCCCGAAAGCACTGACAAGGAGTCAGCGCTTTCTAATTCCAAAATCCTTAATGATCTTCCCAAATGCTTTCAGGATAATAATCGTGCTCCTATGCCCTCTTCTAATTCCACTCTCACCTCGTCAGATAAGCCCTACATCCTCCATGTCGACGCCAATGGTACCGACGATGGTGGTGTCGTGATGCAGCAACGAGGCGAGAAGAATTCACCTGTCAGCGACTACTGCTACAAGGAACGACGGAACAATTGGCAAGGAGCTACTCTTCCTCATCCTGAAGCTTCAGCACTTCACTCCACACCTGAAAAGTGCTCGGTCCACCATCAATACGGACCACACCACCCTACACCTCCTGCAGCACGCCCACTTCTCATCTCAACGTCTTCTACTATGGGCTTGCTAACTGCAGAAATTCAACCTGGAGACACACTATACCAAGAGTCTGACAACATCTTAGCCCATGATCTCTCCAGAGTTTATGAAGTAGAAGCAACTCCATCTATTACTCCACCACATAACGACGTACTTCTTCCAGAACCGCAGGCTTCGGGGGAGAGTTGTGACGATAATCTCCTTCAAGAGATTGAGCCTGCTCTTCCCTCCAAAATTACGTCTTCACAATTATATAAAAAGACTATGGAAGAAATGTCCAACAACGACAACAACACCAGCACCAGCAAGGCTTGCCAGGGTGAGCAGAAACGTATGCAACCAGCCACCTGTTCGAACTCCAACCACCAAACTACCCGTTGATCGCTACGACTCCGCTGATTGGTCGCCGGTCTGGCTGCACCTGCACTCGCCCCCAATACTACCTGATGTCTGGGGCCACCCCAACATCAGTCCTCAGAATGTTCCGTGCTTTCGTAGCCAGCACACCTCCCAGCTAGACTCTAGAGTGTACTGAGAGAGGTGGTGGCTTTAAGCCAATATTCCAGCACCTCCCACTTACTGTTGTATTGCACTTCTTGTTATTTTGCCTTAACGTAACTTTTCATTTTGTCATTTAAGAATTCTTATTATTTTGATTCATTGATTTTATTATAAGAATTTGTTTGTGCATTATTTTCATGTTTTGATTTATTTAACGTCATTAAAATTTCATTGTTAAAGTTTTACTTGTGTTTTGTGTGTCTTCTCCTTACCTTACCACAGACGAAGTTCCAGTTTTTCTATTTTTTTTTATAACTATGTGACGAGGCCATACCCCTAGCCTTAAACAGCCGAACACCAACGCGTTACCGTCACAATATATATATATATAAATATATATATATATATATATATATATATATATATATATATATATATATATATATATATATATATATATTTTATATAAAATATTTAATAAAATAAAATATTTTATATAAAATATTTTATATATTTTATATAAAAGCACACAGTTTCTGTGTGCTTTTCTCCTACCACCCCCTTCCTTTTTTATTTTTTGTGCTTTATTATGCATTTGATGGTTACAAGATATACATGGGTTGATACAACAATAATAATGCAAAAAGGTGCTTAAAGGTTATGGATCTCTTGAAAAACACAACAATGGGAAACATTGATGAATGTCACAGACGGGTTCGATCATTGTTGCAAGTCAAACACTGTTTCGAATTCCTCTGAAGTTGGACTAGTGCCCAAGACGCAACAGGCATTTCCCCTCTGAATCGCAACACTGAGGCGCTGGAACAAGAAACTTTTTGCTCTCTGGTCTTTTGTAGCGCTGATCAATTTGTCCCCCAATTCCTTCAGGAACTTCAATGCACATTTTCCCCACGAACCGAGGGTCTCCGAGCCGATCGGACCAAAGCTGTAGCAGTGTGCTAGACCTCTGTATTTAATAATTTTCTGCGATTCCCTGAAAGAAGCAGCACCACCGCTTTCACGTGTGCTGTAGTGGAGGTAGGTACTGGCCAGTGTGGCAGCGCACGTGTAGTCCCATACCACTTGCTTACCATCCTTCCAAGGTAGCAAGGTGACCCCATCAGGGCGCTTCTGAGGGTCGTTAGGTCTGGATAAGTGTGGTTCTCTTTGTGCCGGGCAGCGGGCTGTGGCGAGGCTCCTCTTGATGATGTCGTTGACTTCTTCATGTCTTGCGATTTTACCCTGTGATTTACGACATACCAGACCATGACGACCATATTGGTCTGCCATCGCAGTTCCGCAGATGCACCTATGTTCGGTGAGGATCGGGGCGGCAAGGCGAAGGGCAACTCCAATGCGGAGAGCGTCATGACTGAGGCGAGTTCCCAGGGCTGCATTGGGCACAGCAAATAAAAAATCCCCGGCGTGGGGTGCTGTTACCGCTAGGAGGCGGGCTTTGTTTTCAGCATCAGCGTTGTCAATCATTGCTGTGACAGTCTTTTCCATTATGGGGCTATCCCAGTGGGCCTGCTTGTGGTCTTTTGGGACTTGTGGTCGGGGTTGAGGGTGTGCAATGGTGTCCCATTGTCTGGCTGCTTCGATGAACGTTTGATCATGAGTTCCCGCTGTCTCTCTCATACGCTCTGGTAGGATCTGCCCTACCAATTCGTTGGCTGCTGTACATGAGGATAAGAATGCTGGAAGTGATACCTCAGTTGCCTTTCGTATGCCTATCCCTCCAAATCTCACTGGTAGTGTTGCTTGGTCCCACTGACTGTCATCTAAATCTAGGTTGAGCGCCTTCCTGAATATTGACCTGAGGAGCTCATCATATTGATTTAGAAGTGGGTTGCCAAAAGTTGGTGCACACCTTAAGAAGTATGTTAGCCTGGGCAAGGTAAGGCACTTTGTGAGAAGGTAGAGGGCATCGTGGGAGTCCAAGTCCCCAATTCTCTCTTCCATCCTCTTTAGGTCTCTAAACTTTTCGTCAAGGACTGCAGCAATGGTATTGTGGCCCAGAGGTGCTCCGAGTAGTGTGCTGTCGGTAGGTTTAACGACTGAGGCTTCTGGTAGAACTGATTTCACTGCTCTAATGATTACTTCACTAGATGCAATAATTTCGCACTTGGAGGGGTTAAGAACGAGACCCATGGACTCCCCCCGTGTCTTCACCAGCTGAAGGTCTTCTAGCAGGGAATCTTGTGTGCCTGCCAGAGTGCCATCATCCAGGAACCAGATGTTGAGCTCGCTGGACAGTCTGGTTGTAATTTCTCGAACCGCTATGCAAAAGAGGAACGGTGCAAGTGGGTCACCCTGTTGAATTCCCTCTGCTGAGGTGACTTCATGTTTGCCAAACAGGAGGGTTGAGTCTTTGCTGTAGCCTGCTGACACAAACGGGAGAATGCTTGGGCAATGTTCCTGGACTGCAGTGAGGATTGCTTCCCTTTTGACCGAGTTGAAAGCGTTTTTAAAATCTAATTTTACTACTGCCTGGTCTTCAGTAAGAGAGCTAATGTAGGCTCGTGCAGCATGAGCCGCTGCTTCACAGCCTTGGGGGACTCCAAACCCCAGCTGGTTGGGTTGCAGCATGGTGGCTGCTTCCGTTCGGATACTTCTGACAGCAGCCCTTGCAACTAGGCGGCGAAAGGTATTACCAACGGCAATGGGTCTGATCCCTCCCCCCTTCTTTTTAAGGGCACATAGGGAAGCACCAAAGAAGAATGGTTTGATTTCATCAGGGATTAACCCGGCGAGGCAGTTGTTGACAAACGATGTGATTTCTGTCAGGAGCGCTTCTGCAGCTGGGCCAAGAACAGGGTTCACCATTTCCTTCACATGTTGAGGTCTTACCCCTGTGTAGCCTCCTGAGGAGCCCGGGGGAAATGAAACGATAGCTTTATAAACCTCTGACTCCCGGAGGACGAGAGGTTCCTGGTTAGGGGCGAGCCTGACCTGTGGGGGAGGTTCACCTACGGCCCTGAGGGGGTAAGGAGGAAATATATATATATATATATATATATATATATATATATATATATATATATATATATATATATATATATATATATATATATATATATATATATATATATATATATATATTATTAAATATGACCGAAAAAGTAAGATTAATAATTCTAACACGAATTTTCTCAATCTTTCGTACATTTCTTTTCACTGTTGGAGGTAATTCAAAAATCAATTCTCCAAAATTCATTTTTATTTCTAGTCTGACGCGACACGAGCGCGTTTCGTAAAACTTATTACATTTTCAAAGACTTTAGTTTACAAATACACAACTGAATAGAACTTACACATCTCCGATTTTTGTTTATATCTACATTTGAGTGAGGTGGATGGGGTGAGGTGGCATTAATAGGGTATTAATTTCATCAACACAAGACAGAACACGAAACAATGGGTATTGAAATGGAAGTGATTGTAGAAAGCCTATTGGTCCATATTTCTTGATGCTTCTATATTGGAGCGGAGTCTTGAGGTGGGTAGAATATAGTTGTGCATTAATTGGCTGTTGATTGCTGGTGTTGACTTCTTAATGTGTAGTGCCTCGCAAACGTCAAGCCGCCTGCTATCGCTGTATCTATCGATGATTTCTGTGTTGTTTACTAGGATTTCTCTGGCGATGGTTTGGTTATGGGAAGAGAATGTGTTTCTCTTCCCACAACCAAACCATCGCCAGAGAAATCTTACTTTTTCGGTCATATTTAATAATATATGTCTACAAGAAAGACTGCTACCAAAATATACTAATATATATATATATATATATATATATATATATATATATATATATATATATATATATATATATATATATATATATATATATATATATATATATATATGTCGTACCTAGTAGCCAGAACTCACTTTTCAGCCTACTATGCAATGCATGATTTGCCTAATAAGCCAAGTTTTCATGAATTAATTGTTTTTCGACTACCTACCCTACCTAACCTAACCTAACCTAACTTTTTCGGCTACCTAACCAAACCTAACCTATAAAGATAAGTTAGTTATTGTGCCACGTTAGCCACGTTATTGTGACTCATCGCCTGCAAGATAAGTTAGGTTAGGTTAGGTAGGGTTGGTTAGGTTCGGTCATATATCTACGTTAATTTTAACTCCAATAAAAAAAAAATTGACCTCATACATAATGAAATGGTAGCTTTATCATTTCATAAGAAAAAAATTATTGAAAATATATTAATTCAGGAAAACTTGGCTTATTAGGCAAATCGGGGCTTGCATAGTAGGCTGAGAAGTGTGTTCTGGCTACTAGGTACAACATATATATATATATATATATATATATATATATATATATATATATATATATATATATATATATATGTCGTACCTAGTAGCCAGAACGCACTTCTCAGCCTACTATGCAAGGCCAAATTTGCCTAATAAGCCAAGTTTTCCTGAATTAATATATTTTCTATAATTTTTTTCATATGAAATGATAAAGCTACCCATTTCATTATGTATGAGGTCAATTTTTTTTTATTGGAGTTAGAATTAACGTAGATATATGACCGAACCTAACCAACCCTACCTAACCTAACCTAACCTATCTTTATAGGCTAGGTTAGGTTAGGTAGCCGAAAAAGTTAGGTTAGGTTAGGTTAGGTAGGTTAGGTAGTCGAAAAACAATTAATTCATGAAAACCTGGCTTATTAGGCAAATCGGGCCTTGCATAGTAGGCTGAAAAGTGCGTTCTGGCTACTAGGTACGACATATATATATATATATATATATATATATATATATATATATATATATATATATATATATATATATATATATATGTATATATATATTAGTATATTTTGGTAGCAGTCTTTCCTGTAGACATATATTATTAAATATGACCGAAAAAGTAAGATTAATAATTCTAACACGAATTTTCTCAATCTTTCTCAATCTTTTCTCAATCTACCCACCTCAAGACTCCGCTCCAATATAGAAGCATCAAGAAATATGGACCAATAGGCTTTCTACAATCACTTCTATTCAATACCCATTGTTTCATGTTCTGGCTTGTGTTGATGAAATTAATACCTTATTAAAATACCACCTCACCCTATCCACCTCACTCAAATGTAGATATAAACAAAATCGGAGATGTGTAAGTTCTATTCAGTTGTGTATGTGTTAACTAAAGTCTTTGAAAATGTAATAAGTTTTACGAAACGCGCTTAAGTGTCGCGTCAGACTAGAAATAAAAATGAATTTTGGAGAATTGATTTTTAAATTACCTCCAACAGTGAAAAGAAATGTACGAAAGATTGAGAAAATTCGTGTTAGAATTATTAATCTTACTTTTTTGGTCATATTTAATAATATATATATATATATATATATATATATATATATATATATATATATATATATATATATATATATATATATATATATATATATATATATATATTAGAGTGGAGTAGGTGGAGTAATATCTACATAGGGTGGAGAGGTGGAGTAAGGTGGTAGACAACCATGAAGGATAAGGAGAAGTAATATGGTGGACCATCATGAAGGATGAAGTGAAGTAAGGTGGTAGACAGCCTTGAAGGATGAGGTGGAGTTCGGATGTAGTCAACCACGAAGGATATATCTTGGGTTGTAGTAAAATTGAGCCTTTTAGAGATAAATCTCAGCTCATTCTGTATGATATGGCAACCTATCTTATTACCATGGATAAATTACCTGAAATCCTTGCACTGTACCCACATTTCGCTTCCAGTAGATGAACGACATATGAGCTTCAGAAGCAAGTAGTGTATTGTGAGGACTAATAATAAACAGAAGCTCCCCTATGACTCTGTAATATCCCCATTGGTCAAACTATTATGTATTAGCGATAAGACCTACCATTAATGTATGATGACTTACTGTAAATATGTAGCTCTTGTAATAGCACTTTCTCTGTAACTTGCTGACATTGTAACTATAAGGTGTGAAGGATAGATGAAATTGTTTATGTAATAATCTAAGATGAGGTCTGATAAAGACCTTTTGGGCCCTCTGTAACGCTTTTGCGCTACCGCTCACAGGATGAGTATGGGGTGCACAATAAACTAGCCACCTTCGGCGGCAACAATCAGTGAAGGATGAGGTGGATTAAGGTGGTAGACAGCAATGAAGGATGACGTGAAGTTAAATGGTGAACCCCCATATGAAGGATGAAGTGAAATAAGGTGGTAGACAGCCATGAAGGATAAGGTGGAGTAAGATGGTAGATATCCATGAAGAATGACACGGAGTAAGGTGGTAGACTGTCATGAAGGATGACGTGGAGTAAGGTAATAGACAGCAATGAAGGATGAGGTGGAGTACTGGTGGTAGAAAATCATGAATGATGAGTTGGGAGAAAGTGGTAGACAGTCATGAAGAATGAGGAAGAGTAAGGTTGTAGTCAGCGATGAAGGATGAGGTGGAGTAATGTGTTAGACTGCTATGAAGGATAAGGTTGAGTAAGGGGGTAGACAACCTTGAAGGATGAGGTTGAGTAAGGTGGAAAACTGCCATGAAGGATAAGGTTGAGTAAGGTGGTAGACATCAATGCAGGATGAGGTGAAGTAATATGGTGGACCCCCACGAATGATGAGGTGGAGTTAGGATATAAAAAACCATGAAGGATGAGGTGTACAGTGGTAGTCAGCCATAAAGGATGATTTGGAGTAAGGTGATAGACAGAAATGAAGGATGAGAGGGAGTAAAGTGTCAGGCAGCCATGAAGAATGAGGAAGAGTAAGGTTGTAGTCAACGATGGAGGATGAGGTAGAGTAATATGTTAGACTCCCGTGAAGGAAGAGGTGGACTAAAGTGGCAGACAACCGTGAAGTATTAGGGGGGGGAGTTTGGTGGTTGACAGCCGTGAAGGATAAAGTAGTGTGGCGGTAGACAGCAATGAAGAATGAGATGGAGCAAGGTGATAGACTGCCATGAAGGATGAGGTGGAGTAAGGTGGAAGACAGCCATAAATGGATGAGGTGGAATGAAGTGGTAAACAGTTGTGAAGAATAAAGTGGAGTAAGGTGGTATACATCCTTGAAGAATGAGATGGTTTAATGTGTTAGACAGCCAGGAAGGATGAGGTTAGTAAATTGGAAGACAGCCATGAAAGATGGGGAGGATTTAGATGGTAGACAGCTATGAAGGATGAGGTTTAATAAGGTGGTAGACAGCTATGAAGGATGAGGTGAAGTAAAGTGGCAGTCAGCCATAAAAGATGAGGTGGATTTAGGTGGTAGACAGATATGAAGGATGAGGATTGAGTAATGTGGTATAAATCCATGTAATATGAGGTGGAGTAATGTAGTAGACAATCATGATAGATATGGTGGAGTTCGGGATCTAGACAGTAATGTAGAATGGGGTGGAGTAAGGTTGACGACAACCATGAAGGATGAGGTGAAGTAATGTTGTACTCGGTCGATGAGGATGAAGTGGAGTAAGGTAATAGACAGGCATAAATAATGAGGTGGAGTAAGGTAGAAGACAACAATGAAAGATGAGGTGGAGTAAGGGGATAGACTGTCATGAAGTATGATGTGTCGTAATGTGGTAGACAACAATGAAGGATGAGGTGGAGTACGGTGGTATGCAGCCATAAAGAATGAGGTTGAGTAAGGTGGTTGAGAGCAATGATGGATGAGTTGGTGTAAGGTGGAAGATAACCATGTATGATGAGGTGGAATAAGGAGTATACAATAAAGAAGGATGAGGGTGGAATTGTTTGGTAGACAGCCACAAAGGATGAGATGAAATAATGTGGTGGACAGTTATGAAGGATGACGGCGGAGTAAGGTGGTAGACAGCCATGAAGAATGGGGTTGAGTTCGGTTGTAGTCAACAATGAAGGATGAGGTGGACTACGATAGTAGTCAGCCATGAAGGATGAAGTGGACCAAGGTGGTATACAGCAATGAAGGGTACGTTGGAGTAAGGTGATAGACGTCAATGAAGGATGAGGTGGAGTTTGGTGGTGAACAGCCATGAAGGATGAGGTGGAGTAATGTGGAAGACAACTATAAAGGATAATGAGTAGTAAAATGGTAGACAGCCATGAAGGATGAGGTGGAGTATGGTGGCAGATAGCCATAGAAGATGAGGTGGATTTAGGTGGTAGACATCCTTGAAGGATGAGGTGGAGTAGAGTAGTAGACAGCCATTGTGGGAAAATCTGACTCCAATAATTTGTAATAAAATAAGATAATTCGATAACTGTGAAGGACCACCACTTTTTGAGAAAAAGTGGAAAACAAAATGAGACAATGGATTAAACTGGTCCCAAGAACTAGTGTCTTATGGATCTTAGTGAAACTGTATTTCTTATATAAATGGAGTCAAATTAACCAGCACAAAATTGGGGGGTTACATGCTAAAAGATTAATGCATCCCTAGCATTATTCTGGTGCTGGTTCTTCACCAGAGTAAATAAATTATGAAAGTAAATAAGGTTCATTATATAATATCAATTAAAGGTAAATGCACCTCAATATACTACTAGATAGAATAGTACAGTATATGGTAAACCAATGGGTTTAACTACAGAGTTATTACTACGGATAAACATGAACAGCTTAGATGTAAAACTAGAGAGGTGTAATCAGTTGCCACGCTCCACTGACGACGTGTTGCATAGGGCAAATTGTTGCACATGAAGGTGGGGAAGCCTAGCACCTCGGTTGGCGTCGACTCGGAGCTGGAAGGCAATTATGTTGTAGAATTCCACTAATGGTAACTACATGTACATCCTGAATTACGAAATATATTCCTACAGAATGTTATTGTTATTGCAGAGATCTTAAGTAAATAATTATGCAATTTATATTCCAATAAAGCGGAATAAATTTGGAGATTAAACGTACGGGCCTTTGATGGTAAGCTCATAGCCTAACGACAACTAATCTAAATATAAAAATGTGCACAATATTATAGTTTAGAAATGGTTAGTTGCCGGGCCGAGTGTCTATTGATGTAGGAACGATTCCAGATCCCTCGTCCTCAGCTGCCGTAATAAGACGTTACTTATGGGTTGGAGTAAATATTGGTTCCTGGGACACTGCCTAGATGTGCCAAGTGACGTGGCACCGCTCTGTTAGTCTTGGGAGCGAAATACAAACTGTTAGCAAGATCGAAACGTAGAACTCTGTTGCACGTTGTTAATGGTGTCCGAGTCGCGTGGTGGCTTGCGTCGTTCTTGCGTCTTCGTCTTCTTCCCGATTGCGCATACGCGGCTCTCGATAGACATCTCGAGCGTAAATAGATATATATATATATATATAACTGAAAACTCACGCCTCGGCTATCACCTCATTATGTCCGGTCGTGATGGTCAAGTGGATTAAGGCGTCTTGTACATACCAGTTGCGTTGCTCCTGGGAGTATGGGTTCGAGTCACTTCTGGGGTGTGAGTTTTAAGTTGCATATTGTCCTGGGGACCATTCAGGCTTGTTTGCATATATATATATATATATATATATATATATATATATATATATATATATATATATATATATATATATATATATATATATATATATATATATATATATATATATATATATATATATATATATTATTAAATATGACCGAAAAAGTAAGATTAATAATTCTAACACGAATTTTCTCAATCTTTCGTACATTACGCTTCACTGTTGGAGGTAAATCAAAAATCACACAAAAGAAATTTTGTGTAGTTATGATCTTCCTCCTGCAAACCTACTCGGAGGAAAGCTTTGCTGATATCAGCAGTATAGGCGAAAATACCAATGCGGAATCATAACAGCACATCATGTAGCCTTTGTGTTAGGCTAGGTCCCGTTTGGAGACATTCATTTAAAGACACACTGCTTGGCTTTACTTTAGCACTACAGTTAAAGACAATACGAATAGGTGTTGTTAATGAGTCTTTCACCACAGCGTGATGAGGTAAATAATGACCTATTTTTCGGTCATCGTTATCAACAACTTCAATAAATTTACTGTAAAGTTGTTGTTGGATGAGTTGATACATGTTCAGTTTGTCTGGCTGCTTCTGTAGTCGTGCTGATTGAGACTGCAATTGTGAGGCTGCCATAAAATAATTAACCGGAAGTTGTGGATGATTCAACTTCCATGGGAGTCTTACCCAGTATTGTTTATTTTTATAGACAACTGTATCCAGATATTGCTGGTAAGTCCACATATCATCAGGGCTTGGTTGTTCAGGGATAATACCTAAAGTGTCTAAATCCCACAGACGATGTACAGGTGGATCAGACTCAATATCTTCAGATATTTCTCTGAAACGTAGGGGTGACTGTTCCAAGCCTAGTCACGCAACTATTATGTTATTAGGTTGTTGGTTTGTTGACGCTGGATTTTGTCGGAAAAGCACCGGTCCAGTAAGCAATTTGCCTCCAGCAGATGACAACAAATTCATTCCGTGTTGTCTGGTGCATCCAGTTATAAATTTGTATTAATGATCCGCGCCTATAAGTATTCCAACATCAGTGAGGCAGTCAGAATTTATTTTATAATCTGCTAGCCTCATGCGGTTTCGTCTAAGATGTTTCGCAGTGCGAGCTAACCCTGTAACCTGCAGGTCTGTAGGAAGTTTATCTACTACTACCGCTTGTATTGGACTAGTGGAAGATCCAAGTCTCACTAATACCTTAACTACTTGGTATTCACGAGGTCCACTATTGGTCAAGAAACCAGAAATATTTAACCTCACACTTTTGGCAGGTTTTAAATTTAACTGCTCTACTAACTATTGTGTAATGAAGGTTTTCTGTGATCCTTGATCAAAAAGACCTCTAGTGTTAACTCTAGATCTCCTGTTTATTAGTCTAAGTTGAGCTGTAGGCAGAGTGGTATTATTGCCTGACTCAGTAGCAAGTACATTTATTTCTTGATGCACTTTGCAATATTGCACTGTGGTAGAATTCGTGGAATTCTCCCCAGTGGTCATGGTTGGTGTAGAAGATTTTCTACATAAGGCGTAGTGATGTACACCTTGGTTGCATCTGTAGCAGGAACGTAGCTGCACTACACATTTTTTGGGATCATGAGAGCCCATGCACTTGGTGCACTTGTGTATTTCTTGCAACCTTTTAACCCTAGTATTATAAGTAGGATAAACAGAGCATTGATAGGTGGCATGTCCTTGATTACAAAACAGACACCTTCTCTCTTTAGTTGACTTGGTCTCTTTAGTAGACAAGTCATTGGTTATCTCAGAAGGAGACACCGAATAAGTACCGACATTTCCACTTCTTTTCCCAGTGGATGGAGTAGTCTTGGATTTATATTTACTAGACTTAGTCAAAGCCTGTTTGGGTTTGACCAAAGTGTCAGTACTAGTTGGTTTAGACTCAGGTTTAATTTTATCATGGGTCTTCAACCTGTTAACCGTTATTCTCAGTCCCTCGAATATTTGGTCAAGAGTGGGAAACTCGGTATTATAGTGTGAGCAGAGCTCTGTTAAGACATTTCGAGGTAATTTGCTCTGCAAAAGTAACTTGATTGACCATTCTGAAGCTGGTATATCAACTTTAGTACCTAAGGCCTTTACTAGAGACTCTACTTCTAGTCT
This sequence comes from Procambarus clarkii, assembly GCF_040958095.1. Lineage (NCBI taxonomy): Eukaryota > Metazoa > Arthropoda > Malacostraca > Decapoda > Cambaridae > Procambarus > Procambarus clarkii. The sequence goes on from NC_091156.1 coordinate 50,974,430, forward strand.
GAAGCTTTGAAGTGACTCTGGTCTACTATTTGGTGCATTCAGATCTAGCAATTGGTAATAGAGGGTAGCTATACTCAGCTAGACTCTACTTCTAGTCTGAAGCTTTGAAGTGACTCTGGTCTACTATTTGGTGCATTCAGATCTAGCAATTGGTAATAGAGGGTAGCTATACTCAACTCTTTGTTGCAATAGTTCAACTTCAACTGTTTTATAGCTTCCTCATAATTACTCTCATCGAGAGTAATGGTTATGTATGACCTTTTTAGCCTCTCCTTTGAGAGGACTAAGCAGGTATGAGAATTTAGAAACCTTGTCAAGCGACGGTTTCTTATGTATATGAACTTCAAATGAAGTCCAAAAATTGTCCCAATTTTCTGTATCTAATCCTGAAAATGTAGGTAAGTCTAAAGTAGGTAAACGAACCTCTGGTAGTTGGTTACTGAATTGAGACCCTGTGTTACTGGTATTGGATTTAGATTGTTTTGCTAGTTTAGATAGCATGTAAAGTTTATCTTGAGTCTCATCTTCATACTGGGAGATACCGTCTACAATTTGACTTACTTCATCAGGATCAGTTTCTGTAGTATTCAGTAGAGTAAGATAAGACTGACTTGTAGACTTCTAAACTAGATCAAATTTCAGATCAGCTACTCTTACTGATGTCTCTAAGTGATAAGAGTCAATGGGAGTATCTTTAGATAAGCCCTCAGCCTTGTTAATTAGTCTGGTCAAATGACCTTTAAGGCTAATATAGGTTCTCCTTAATTGTTCAGGAGTAGCCATGTTGGGCTTGGGTCCAAACTTCATGGGATTAGTATGAGTATTACTAATGAAGCTTGGGTACTTGTTCATTAGTTGACAAGTAACATTAAATGTAGCCTAATTTAATGTGGCTAATTTATACTCTACCTCATTTGAGGTTAAATGTACCTACCTAACAATAAGTAGCTAGATATTTTGTGCATTGTCTGAACTTTGCCACTAGTTCTCGTCCGGTTAGCTCTTCTATATCACCATCAGAGGTAATGGGGATCATCCAGCAATACACAAAATAGATACACAAATAATGAGTACAAGATAAATATTATGGAGACACTCCAATCAGAGTTATCTCAAAGTTTAATCCCACCCTGGATAGGGTCAGCACAAATAGTATAATACATACACTACTGACTAGCTTAAGTCTAGTCGTGATAATTCCTACTTAAGAACTATAAATTTATTTAGTCTGGGCTTGTACCAAATTCAGCACAATCTCAGCCTAAATTCTACCTAATAAGATTGGTAAAGATTATTGTGGTGCAGTAAGGTGAATATAATTGTGCTGTATTTTTGGGTTTTTTGTTTTTATAAGGGTGCACTTGCACACACAAGTGAAAACAATTATGTACAGTTAAGTTTGGCTTGCTAGCCACAGTCGTTTGTGATAGTTGATGGTGTTGATCAACTTGTCAACCACATGCAACCTAGACTCACCTGACAAGTGTACACCATCTCTGGTCAGGTTTTGTCTATAAGGTCTGGCTGTAAATTGGATATAAGTGGCATCCAGTCTCACTCGTTTTTTCAGCCTGAAATTTATGTACTTAGCAGCTCTCTGGTAGTATTCTGGTGTTACTCCCCAACGATTATCTTGACTTGGTTGGCGAGGTTCCACTAACGTGAATACTACCGAATTACTGATGAGCTTGAAAGAAGAAATTATGGCTTTAAGGTGCTTGATCACCTCAGCTGGATGACGAGTAGGATGGATGTCATTACCACCTAAGTATATAATGGTTAGATGGTGAGGCCACTCTAACGCAGGTGTTAGTTTGGAATTGTTATAAAAGTTATGAGCTGTTGCTCCTGGTGACCTAAAGATTCTTACTTCTGTATGAGGTATAGGTCTAAGTGTTGTGGGTAATTGACTGTGTCCCACGAGTGCTACCTTATACATGAGGTGAAAGTAGCAATGAATTGGTGTGACTTAGACTAACTTATGTGTTACGCTGTTGGCAGACACAATTAATTAAATGGTTAGTCTAGACTACATCACACAAGGATTAGTTATTAATAATTAGTATTTATAATTATAATTTATGTTTATCCGGTTCGATAAGGACCATAATGTGGAACATTTGGGGCTTGACTCTATTTATTTAAATATTAATGTAATGAAAATCAATTACGAAGGACCACCCGCTTTTATAGTAAAGAGGGAAACTAATAAAATGTGATCATTAGAAAATTCCTAGATGAACCAGTAACTATGGATAAAATACTAGAGAATATAATCACTTATAGAATTAATGGGCTGTATATAATTTAACTGAATCAAAGCCTCAAACACCTACATTGGGGGGTTATTACTAGAACTTCATATATGTCTAGGAACTAGTGTGGTTCGTGCACCTGTTCATTATGCAATAATCTAATCCTATGACCAATTATAGAATCAATAAAACAATCACCAATAAGAACATAGATTATGAACATGAGAAATTAATGATTATAATAAACACATGTTAATCCAGAAAACAGTGATCCGCAAGAATAATATACTACAGATAATTAAATTTAAGGAATACGGAAAAGGGTCTTAGCTTGAAGACGTTTTCCAAGACATCGGTTATGACTCATCCTTGGAATCTCCTGAACTCATCATGGAACACTGGGAGATGATTAACACGGGAAATGACAGCTCGGGGAATTCTTCACACACGCTGCAAATCAAAATATATTCAGTAGCAACATATTAGGTTGCTAAATATCTATGTTCAAGAAATTAAAATAGAGAGTGGAGACAGATAATAACCTGTGGTTTTTTATAGTCGCTCGGCGTAACGACAAGCTACCCAGCTATAACTTATCCTAAATGATGCATCAAACAGGAATAAGGGTACTTAGCTAATAGGGCACTGTGTAAGTTAAGGCTTGCCGAAGCTCGCGTCCTAGGTTCTGGCGTCGTAGTAACGAACACGTGGTGTCGAGCCTAGCCTAGATGTTGACTCGCTCCTCTGGCCGCTCACGTTGGACTACACGGAACCAATTAACAGGTTCCGGGCTGAACGTCAAGTTAATTCTCTTGACAATTCAACACGGCGTATCCAGTGACACTGACACCAGCTAAGCTGCTATATTCTGCAACTATTCTTCACACCTCACAGTGGCGACTTTCTTCTCCTGCTCTCGGTGGCGTCCACCCGGGCGGCTTGGGTAATGGCGTCTCCTCTGCCCCGCTCCGCGTCCCGCATTTGATACTCAAATTATTTACTACGAATAATATCATTTATCGCAGTTGTGATTGAAATGCTCGGATAAGGACGGGTTTATTATTCAGAGGAGTTAAATATTATTATTTGCCCGTTTTACATTGGTAAACAAGCAATGGAGATGAATTAAAGTCTCTCCAGGGCATTCACGCGTGACGTTAAATTTATTACCAGATAACAGTTATAACTATAAACGCTCTATTTGGGATTAGTTGGGGATCAGTTTATCTGTAAATAATTATCACACAGAACACCGTTGTTTTATAGAGAATCAAACTCAATTCTCAGACACACTGGATATAGATGTGTTTATTATAATGGAATCTGACGCAATACTGGCGTCTGGTGACGTAAGAATTCTAGCCTTATTGTACAGATGTAATTATTAGTACATCTGAACTCTACTTTTGGTTAATTTTAATTACTACATTGATTAGTAGATTTAGTAATAATTAATAATAATACAACAGTGTTGTATTAGTGTTGGAAATTTTCAACACCCTTCTCAATTTGGTTCCCGCAAGTGCCGCAGCACAACAGATGTCCTGGTGAACTTGGAGGTCTATATTCGTACTGTTTTTGCTGCATAGACCTCCGTTGTTGCCGTCCTTTTTGACTTGGAGAAGGCTTACGACACCTGCTTGATGGGGTTCTGGGAGTTCTTCTACTTCCCAAGCCCGGCCTGAGGCCAGGCTCGACTTACGAGAGTTTGGTCCACCAGGCTGTTGCTTGGAGCGGCCCGCAGGCCCACATACCCACCACAGCCCGCCTGATCCGGAACTTCACCTAGAAAACAGTCCAGTTTTCTCTTGAAGATGTCCACGGTTGTTCCGGCAATATTTCTTATAGTCGCTGGGAGGACATTGAACAACCTCGGACCTCTGGTGTTTATACAGTGTTCTCTGATTGTGCCCATGGCACCTCTGCTCATCACTGATTTAATCTTGCATTTTCTTCCATATCGTTCACTCCAGTATGTTGTTATTTTACTGTGTAGATTTGGGACCTGTCACTGCAGTATTTTCCATGTGTATATTATTTGGTATCTCTCTCGTCTCCTTTCTAGAGAGTACATTTGGAGAGCTTTGAGACGATCCCAATAATTTAGGTGTTTTATCTCGTCTATGCGTGCCGTATATGTTCTCTGTATTCCCTCTATTTCAGCAATCTCTCCTGCTCTGAAGGGGGGAAGTGAGTACTGAGCAGTACTCGAGACGGGACAACACAAGTGACTGGAAGAGTTCAACCATTGTGGTGGGATCCCTGGATTTGAAAGTTCTCGTAATCCATCCGATCATTTGACGCAATATTTGCTTGGTTATGCTCCCTAAATGTTAGATCGTCGGACATCATTATTCCCAAATCCTTGACATGCTGTTTATCTACTATGAAAAGATTCGATTGTGTTTTGTACCCTGTATTATGTTTCAGATCCTCATTTTTGCCGTACCTGAGTACCTGAAACTTATCATTGTTAAACATCATGTTATTTTCTGCTGGCCAATCGAAAACTTTGTTGACATTTGCTTGTAATTTTTCAATGTCTTCAGCAGAGGTAATTTTCATGCTGATTTTCGTGTCATCTGCGAAGGATGACACGAAGCTGTGACGTGTATTTTTGTCTATATCTGATATGAGAATAAGGAACAGCAGTGGTGCAAGGACTGTACCTTGATGTACAGGGCTTTTAACATCACTTGGACTCGATTTTATTTGATTGACTGTTACTCTTTGTGTTCTGTTCGACAGGAAATTGAGTATCAAACACCACTTGGCGATATATTCTATCCCAACTTCATTCTTTTGGCCTTCGTGGTCATCTCCGTCTCTTTCTCCACAGCTTCCTCTCTCATCGTTCCTTTCGGATGAGGCTTGGTACCGCTCTCTCTGCCTCTTTTCAGCAATACGAAGGTGTGCTCCAGGGTAGTGTAGCACACCTTCGCAAAAAGAGTAGTAGCACTACTCTTTTTCTGGTTGCCTTCAATGGTCTTCTTTCCTCTCTTCCTTCAGGCGTCTTCTCCGCTCTCTATGTCAACGATTTTACCCTTTGCTGTCAGTGAGGATTCGTTTCTCCTTCAACGCCGGCTTCAACTTGCGATTGATGCCGTGTCGTTTTCGGCCACCGATCATGGCTTCAGGTTCTCTACGTCTAAGACTTGTGCAATGACTTTTACTCAGAAGCGTGTCGTTCTTCGTCCTTCTTTGTCGATTTATGGTCACCTCATTGTGTACAAGGATTCCGCTAAGCTTTTGGGGTTGATTTTTTACACTCATTTGTCTTGGTCTCCCCATATCTCTTACCTCCGTGTTGAATGCTCTAAGGCCTTACCCTCCTTCGGGTATTGTCCCATACTTCTTTGGGGAGCGGATAGGCGCACTGTACTCGCTTTACATTCCTCTCTCGTCCTGTCTAAGCTCGATTATGGTTGCCCTGCTTACTCGTCTTCCTACTCCTTCTACTTTTCGCCGTCTTGATGCTTTGCACCATACTTGGCTGCGCCTCAGTTCTGGTGCCTTTCGTTCGTCTCCCGTCCTCAGCTTGTATGTTGACACTGGCTTCCTATCTCTCCAGGACCGCCGTGATCGCTACTGTCTTCGCTATCTTGCGCGGTCCTTGCAACATCCTTCCTCTCGCCTCTGTCACGCTTTAACTTTTCCCCCTCCTGCGGGTCCTGTTCCTCTTCACCACGTCCCTCTTTCTGTCTGGTTATCTCGCTTGCAGGTTTCTCTTTCAGTTCGTATTTCAAATATTTCTCCTCGTGTTGTTCCTTCTTTGCCCCGTGGAGAATCCCCCTTCCGCAGTTTTGTACACCCTTAACCCGCATCACTAAAGCTTTTACCCCTCCTACAGTTCTAAAAAGCCTTTCCCTTGAGCAATTTTCTTCTCACTCCCGCTCCGTTTCCGTCTTCACCGATTGGTCTAAGTCTGCGGATGGTGTAGGCTACTCTGTTGTTTTTTTCTGATTGCACATTTATGTGTTGCTTACATATGGAGACTAGCATTTTCACAGCAGAACTTTATGCTATTCTCTATGCTCTTCGCCTCCTGCTTTCCCGTTATCAATCTTCCTTTGTAGTTGTTGTTGACTCTCGTAGTGCCCTCATGGCTCTCGGGTCCTTTATTCTGGTTCATCCAGTGGTTGTCGAGATCCAGCATTGGCTGTTTCTTATGCACAGTAAATTTAAGTCAGTGGAGTTTTGTTGGGTTCCCAGCCATACTGGAGTCACTTTAAATGAGCGTGCGGATGCTGCTGCCAGGGAAGCTGTCCACTCTTGTCCCATCTCTCGTAAAGGTATTTCTTATTCTGATTTTTATCAGGTTATCCATTCCTCCATCCTTACCTGTTGACAGGCTTTTTGGTCTTCTGTTACTGGAAACAAACTGCATACTCTTACAAGTTTTGTGTCCTCGTGGCCGTCCTCCTACCACCGTAACTGGCGATGGGAAACGGCTCTGGCGAGGTTGCATACTGGCCATACTCGCTTAACTCATGGTTACCTGATGGAGCGCCGCCCTGCTCCTTATTGTCGAAATTGCAATGTCCCTCCTATGGTCGTGCATATCCTTGTTGAACGTCCTGACTTCCGGGACGAGCGCGTGTCTTGTTTTCCGACCGTCCCCCCACGGTCACTTGTCTCTCGATAGTATTCTTGGTGACTCAGATACTTTTGATATAGTTCGACTTATGCGTTTCTGTTCTCGTATTGGCATCCTTGGTGATATTTAGCGCCCTCTGATTATCCCGTACATTTGATAGTGTTACATAGCCTTCCCAATTTGGTGCCTTCTTTTGATAATTACTTACTTCTTTCCTCTCTTCCTTCAGGTGTCTTCTCCGCTCTCTATGTCGACGATCTTACCCTTTGCTATCAGGGTGATGATTCGCTTCTCCTTCAATGCCGGCTTCAACTTGCAATTGATTCTGTGTCGTCTTGTGTGACCGATCATGGCTTCAGGTTCTCTACGTCTAAGACTTGTGCAATGACTTTTACTCGGAAGTGTGTCGTTCTTCGTCCTTCTTTGTCGATTTATGGTCACTTCATTGTGTACAAGGATTCCGCTAAGCTTTTGGGGTTGATTTTTGACACTCGTTTGTCTTGGTCGCCCCATATCTCTTACTTGCGAATGAAAACTCACACCCCAGAAGTGACTCGAACAACTTTTGAAGTGACTTTTGACGGCCGTGATGGTCAAGTGGATTAAGGCGCCCTGTAGTTACCAGTTGCGTTGCTCCTGGGAGTATGGGTACAAGTCACTTCTGGGGTGTGAGTTTTCATTCGCATATAGTCCTGGGGACCATTCAGGCTTGTTCGCATTTGTGTTCCTCACGTGTGCCCCAAAGAATGAGGTGATTTGGTGAAATGCTATGCCCAAGATTACCATCCGAGTTGCCGTCGGGGAAGTGGCTCAAATAGCCTTGGCTATCACTTCCTTTTGACGGCCGTGATGGTCAAGTGGATTAAGGCGCCCTGTAGTTACCAGTTGCGTTGCTCCTGGGAGTATGGGTTCGAGTCACTTCTGGGGTGTGAGTTTTCATTCGCATATAGTCCTGGGGACCATTCAGGCTTGTTCGCATCTTGCTCTAGTTAGGCCCCATTTAGATTATGCAGTTCAGTTTTGGTCGCCATATTATAGAATGGATATAAATTCACTTGAACGTGTCCAGCGTAGGATGACTAAGTTAATTCCCCAAATTAGAAATCTTTCATATGAAGAAAGATTAACAAAGCTTAAGTTGCATTCACTAGAAAGGCGAAGAGTTAGGGGTGACATGATAGAGGTTTACAAGTGGATTAATGGACATAACAGGGGGGATATTAATAGGGTATTAAAAATATCAACAAAAGACAGAACACGAAACAATGGGTATAAATTGGAAAAGTTTAGATTTAGGCAAGACTTGGGTAAATACTGGTTCAGTAACAGGGTTGTTGATTTGTGGAACCAATTGCCGCGTAACGTGGTGGAGGTGGGGTCCCTCGATTGTTTCCAGCGCGGGTTGGACAAGTATATGAGTGGGATTGGGTAGTTATAGATAGGAGCTGCCTCGTATGGGCCAATAGGTCTTCTGCAGTTGCCTTTGTTCTTATGTTTTGGTCACCGTACTATAGAATGGATATAAATTCACTTGAAAGTGTTTAGCATAGGATGACAACGTTAATTCCCCAAATTAGAAATCTTTCCTATGAAGAAAGATTAACAAAGCTTAAATTGCATTCACTGGAAAGGCGAAGAGTTTGGGGTGACATGATAGAGGTTTATAAGTGGGATTTTAATAGGGTATTAAAAGTATCAACACAAGACAGAACACGAAATGATAGGTATAAATTGGATAAGTTTAGATTTAGGAAAACTTGGGTAAATACTGGTTCGGTAACAAGGTTGTTGATTTGTGGAACCTATTACCACGTAACCTGGTAGAGGTGGGGTCCCTCGATTGTTTCTAACTATTTTGGACATGTATATGAGATGTTGTAAATAGGAGGTGGCTCGTATGGTCCAATAGGCCTTCTGCAGTTACCTTTCTTCTTATGTTCCTATGTCGGATTGCGAAAGGGATCTGGAGGTTTTGATTAGTAAGAATTTTAGCCAAAAAAATCAATGCATAAATGTTCGTAATAAGTGAACTGGGACACTGGGATTTATTAATCGAAGCGTTACTGAAAACTCACCTGGTGTTGTTCTTCAGCTATATCTTGATCTGGTTAGACTACATTTAGATGGATTCACACCACACATTACAAGAGCACCGTTCCTGTGCCAGGTAAGTCCTCTACGGGCTCACCATAGCCCGTGCTACTTGGAACTTGTGCCGAGTAGCTGAAGCTATAACTGTTGTTGTTAAAGATTTAGCTTCTCAGGACGAAGTGTCCATGTAGCACGTGCTATGGTGAGCCCGTAATTGAGTTTGGTTATACATGATAACCTTTTTCCTGTGATATTTGGGTCTAAGTTTAAAATGGAGGAAGGGATTTCTCCTTTTTCCCTGCTTCTGTTTTAGTGCACTGGTTTTAATCTTGTTTTATAAACATTATCTTGGTGCGGATGTAGATGCAGAACGCTCACTAATGAGTCCCATTCCTCAACAGCTTTTCTAATCATTGTAGTCGCGGTGGAATGTGCATCTAATGCAGCTGCTGTCGTTGGATTAATGTTGAGTTTGATGCTCAGGGGTTCAGTAGCTTCACATTCCAGTAAGTAGTGCAATAGTGGCGCCTCTGCTTCAGTTTCACAGATGTGACACTCTTTAACTATTGGGTTCATTACCTCCAAGCAGCAATTGTAACCAATTCTGAGTCTGTGTATGGCTACTGCAATGTCTCTGGATATCTTTTTGCCAGGCTTGAAAGAGGAGTAACCAGTGGCTTGTTCGTACTATATCGCAGTGGATCTTCCTTCCGCTACTTTGGCTCTGTGGCGACTTTTGATAGTTGAGAATATTTCCTTCTTGATTTGCTCCTTTATCTGTCAGAAACTTGGAGTATTTGAACCTGTACAACAGGTAGACCAGTGGCAGTTTTTGCTAGTGAGTCTGACTTTTCATTACCATCTATGCCAATATGACTTGGTATGCAATTTAGGGCGATTGACAGCCCTCGATTATGGGCTTCTTTTCCTATATGTTGAATTTCTGTGAGGAGTTGTATATTATCTCTGTGCTGACTGGATAACAATGCCTGGAGCGAAGATTTAGAGTCTGTATGAATGATGACATCATGTAAATTATTCTCAATTGTATAGTTTATTGCCTCCTTCAGGGCATATAATTCTGTTTGCAATGTTGAGCACCCACTATTCATGCTCCAGTAAGCTTCATGGTTGGTAATGTAAACTGCTGCCCCAGCAGAACCTTTTTCTTGATCAACTGATCCGTTTGTGAAGATGTGAGTCGTTGTGGGTCTAGAGATAGTTTCCATTTGTTGTTCTATTACTTCCTTGAGCCTCTGCGGGTCACATGCTGATTTTTTAACTGGTAATCTTTCAATGATTATCTTTAGATTCGATTCTTCCCATGGAGGAGGCTGTCGAAAGTGTTGATATGGTCTATCTTCCCCTTTGTTTTTAATGGTCCATTTCAGGTCCATTTTTTCTAAAATCTTGACACATTATATAAACCTACAATATAGAAGAAACTCATCCATGAGCTTGTTCTATATTGTAGGTTTTTCTGAAAGGATCTCTGTATGCTGTCTTTGATTGACCGTCTGGCGGTTAATATTTAGGCATTTTTGTGCATGGTTCCTTGTGCCTTTGCCATAACTATAACAACAACAACAACACACATTACAAAGTGGCGCTGTTTGTGAAGTGCCAGCACCCACACCTCACTCGCCCAGGTCCTCACCTCACCTCCACTCTGTTCTGGCGACGAATATATTCATTTGTGGAGAGAATAAGCTCAGTCATTTACCTTTCTTGTTGTGCACAGCAACGTCTCTCTTGTTCTGTATTGGTTGCCCTCTGAGATAATGGATACCACACAAGATTCTCCAATATCTCTAGATTATTCATTTCCAGGACTCCCACCATTTATCATATCTCAGATTAGTAACCTCCCTTCAGGAATTCTCGTAGACCAAATTTGGCAAGCATTAAACTTGTCAATTCACAATCTTAATGTCTGGCTTAATAACGGTTCGATGAATTTACTTCACAGTAAAGTCCAGCTTGGAATTTTATGGACTTTGACAATCTCCTCGCGTGATAAATCAATGTCGGTGAGGATAATAGGACAATGGGAGGACGTCATTTGGAAAATAACTGAACTAGCTAAATGCTGGCTGCCATGTAACAACTTTAATTTGGATTCACTTGACTTTACGCCTGTGAAACCTTGGATACTCACAATATTTTCCGACCCCGAATTTTGCCACAACCCGCACTTGCGACTGGAAATGCTTCGCTTCGTCGGTATGTGGCCAGAGACATACCTTGAGGACGCCACCTCGGGCATGCAAGCCGCTGCAGGGCTAGTAAGCACTTGTGTTTACATGAAACTGGATCATCTAATGCCTGGTGTCTCACATGTGAGCCTCTTCTACGCTCTCAAAAGTGTGTTAAAGAGCCTTAATAAATACGGACACCTAGATACTGTTGCTGCTGCAGCTGTTGACCAGGTAAAGGGCCTTAAGGTTGGACCAGAAGCATCCTTTTTTAACCATCTGGCGGAGCTCCTTAAGCAAAAAGCTGAGGCTATGCTAACTGGATATCAGTCAGGAAATCATTATTACAGCGAATGGTATACTGTTTCTGTATTCGTTGAAATGATGCATTTGTACAGGATGTTGGTGTTTACAACCCCCACAGCATATGGGGTTCCTGGCCTAGCTCAGGCGGCTGCAGGATTCCTAGTTACTATGACGTCTTCTATAGTTACAATGTGGGCAGCGTTAAAACACAAGAATGGACACGATTTCAAATGTCATGTAGCCATGTTAGATGATATTTACAAAGAAGTATCTACACAGGAAAAAATTACATATTTTTATCAGAGTCTTGTGCGTGACCATGCCCAGTATTTGTCTGTCTTTAACCAGCAGGCAGCAGATTTTGGCTGCTCCTTCCATTACTTCCCAGTACCGTGTCAGGAATCGTCGTCTGAGTTCCCGGAGGAGTTCATGGACAGCGTGACGCAGGCTATGTTGGAGGCGCCGGTGCTGCTCCATTCGTCCAGGACAGTGATAGACGAGTCGACGCTGGTCCACCTCTTACTGGAGTCCCCCTTCGATCCCTTCTCGCGGCGCCCTCTAGACCACAGCTCCTTCAGTCGCCTGCCCCACCTCCAGGCTGAAATTCTTGCGAGGAGAAACGCACAGGACTTCTTAGAGGTCCAGAACGGACCAAAACGTCGTCGTTTGTCCACTTTGTAATGTGTAGTTTAGTCATCAACACTCTCGGTGGTTTGCCATATAATTTTTGACAATAAAAACCATGTTTTTATAGGACCGATTTAATATCAAAAGAAAAATTCACTGTGTTTGATTTTTTAAATTTTTGTTATCAGTTTTATACATATATATTTTATAGCGCTGTACAAATTTCCTTTTATCAATAAAATATTTGCCGTTATTTTATAAATTATTTAACCTATTTAATATAATTCTTAATTACCAAGTGAAGGAATGAATATTAAAATGAGGATGAAACAATCTGAAACATTAAACTGGAACAGAAAGTGGTTTATAAGGGGTTCACATCAGCCTACTCAGGTCTCTTATAAACATACGCCATTAAAAAAAATCATATATATATATATAACATATTATATACATATATAATAAATATATATATAATAATATATTATATATATATATATATATATATATATATATATATGCCAACAAGCCTGAATGGTCCCCAGGACTATATGCGACTGAAAACTCACACCCCAGAAGTGACTCGAACCCATACTCCCAGGAGCAACGCAACTGGTAACTACAGGGCGCCTTAATCCGCTAGACCATCACGGCCTGACAAAGGAAGTGATAGCCGAAGCTATTTGAACCACTTCCCCGCCGGCAACTCGGATGGTAATCTTGGGCATAGCATTTTACCAAATCACCTCATTCTATGGGGCACACGTGAGGAACACAAATGCGAACAAGCCTGAATGGTCCCCAGGACTATATGCGACTGAAAACTCACACCCCAGAAGTGACTCAAACCCATACTCCCAGGAGCAACGCAACTGGTAACTACAGGGCGCCTTAATCCACTTGACCATCACGGCCGGACAAAGGAAGTGATAGCCGAAGCTATTTGAACCACTTCCTTGCCGGCAACTCGGATGGTAATCTTGGGCATAGCATTTTACCAAATCGCCTCATTCTTTGGGGCACACGTGAGGAACACAAATGCGAACAAGCCTGAATGGTCCCCAGGACTATATGCGACTGAAAACTCACACCCCAGAAGTGACTCGAACCCATACTCCCAGGAGCAATGCAACTGGTAACTACAGGGCGCCTTAATCCGCTTGACCATCACGGCCGGACAAAGGAAGTGATAGCCGAAGCTATTTGAACCACTTCCCCGCCGGCAACTCGGATGGTAATCTTGGGCATAGCATTTTACCAAATCACCTCATTCTTTGGGGCACACGTGAGGAACACAAATGCGAACAAGCCTGAATGGTCCCCAGGACTATATGCGACTGAAAACTCACACCCCAGAAGTGACTCGAACCCATACTCCCAGGAGCAACGCAACTGGTAACTACAGGGCGCCTTAATCCGCTTGACCATCACGGCCGGACAAAGGAAGTGATAGCCGAAGCTATTTGAACCACTTCCCCGCTGGCAACTCGGATGGTAATCTTGGGCATAGCATTTTACCAAATCACCTCATTCTTTGGGGCACACGTGAGGAACACAAATGCAAACAAGCCTGAATGGTCCCCAGGACTATATGCGACTGAAAACTCACACCCCAGAAGTGACTCGAACCCATACTCCCAGGAGCAACGCAACTGGTAACTTTTGTCCGGCCGTGATGGTCAAGTGGATTAAGGCGCCCTGTAGTTACCAGTTGCGTTGCTCCTGGGAGTATGGGTTCGAGTCACTTCTGGGGTGTGAGTTTTCAGTCGCATATAGTCCTGGGGACCATTCAGGCTTGTTCGCATTTGTGTTCCTCATGTGTGCCCCAAAGAATGAGGTGATTTGGTAAAATGCTATGCCCAAGATTACCATCCGAGTTGCCGGCGGGGAAGTGGTTCAAATAGCTTTGGCTATCACTTCCTTTGTCCGGCCGTGATGGTCAAGCGGATTAAGGCGCGATGCAGTTACCAGTTGCGTTGCTCCTGGGAGTATGGGTTCGAGTCACTTCTGGGGTGTGAGTTTTCAGTCGCATATAGTCCTGGGGACCATTCAGGCTTGTTCGCATTTGTGTTCCTCACGTGTGCCCCAAAGAATGAGGTGATTTGGTAAAATGCTATGCCCAAGATTACCATCCGAGTTGCCGGCGGGGAAGTGGTTCAAATAGCTTCGGCTATCACTTCCTTTGTCCGGCTGAGATGGTCAAGCGGATTAAAAGGCGCCCTGTAGTTACCAGTTGCGTTGCTCCTGGGAGTATGGGTTCGAGTCACTTCTGGGGTGTGAGTTTTCAGTCATATATATATATATATATATATATATATATATATATATATATATATATATATATATATATATATATATATATTTAAGTGACTCGATATATATATATATCGAGTATATATATAGTATATATATATATATATATATATATATATATATATATATATATATATATATTTAAGGCACAACTCTCCTAAACACGAGAGTGAAGTGTACAACTTTAGAACACTTTCGCACCAGGAGACTCGAACCCTAGCCAGCACAGAAGCCTTCCAGCAACTGGCATAACAGGTACGCCTTAACCCGCTCCACCACCAGCTCAGACCCCTAAAAGAGATGGTAATTTCGGAGTATTTAAATACACCAAAGATCACCACCTCCCAAGAGCACTAGAGCAAGTGAGGGGTCATTTAGACGTTAATTTCATCAAGTTCCTGTTAATATGGGAAGACACAGTGTCTATGCTTAAGGCACAACTCTCCTAAACACGAGAGTGAAGTGTACAACTTTAGAACACTTTCCCACCAGGAGATTCGAACCCTAGCCAGCACAGAAGCCTTCCAGCAACTGGCATAACAGGTACGCCTTAACCCGCTCCACCACCAGCTCAGACCCCTAAAAGAGATGGTAATTTCGGAGTATTTAAATACACCAAAGATCACCACCTCCCAAGAGCACTAGAGCAAGTGAGGGGTCATTTAGACGTTAATTTCATCAAGTCCCTGTTAATATGGGAAGACACAGTGTCTATGCTTAAGGCACAACTCTCCTAAACACGAGAGTGAAGTGTACAACTTTAGAACACTTTCCCACCAGGAGACTCGAACCCTAGCCAGCACAGAAGCCTTCCAGCAACTGGCATAACAGGTACGCCTTAACCCGCTCCACCACCAGCTCAGACCCCTAAAAGAGATGGTAATTTCGGAGTATTTAAATACACCAAAGATCACCACCTCCCAAGAGCACTAGAGCAAGTGAGGGGTCATTTAGACGTTAATTTCATCAAGTCCCTGTTAATATGGGAAGACACAGTGTCTATGCTTTAGGCACAACTCTCCTAAACACGAGAGTGAAGTGTACAACTTTAGAACACTTTCCCACCAGGAGACTCGAACCCTAGCCAGCACAGAAGCCTTCCAGCAACTGGCATAACAGGTACGCCTTAACCCGCTCCACCACCAGCTCAGACCCCTAAAAGAGATGGTAATTTCGGAGTATTTAAATACACCAAAGATCACCACCTCCCAAGAGCACTAGAGCAAGTGAGGGGTCATTTAGACGATTTAGACGTTAATTTCATCAAGTCCCTGTTAATATGGGAAGACACAGTGTCTATGCTTAAGGCACAACTCTCCTAAACACGAGAGTGAAGTGTACAACTTTAGAACACTTTCCCACCAGGAGACTCGAACCCTAGCCAGCACAGAAGCCTTCCAGCAACTGGCATAACAGGTACGCCTTAACCCGCTCCACCACCAGCTCAGACCCCTAAAAGAGATGGTAATTTCGGAGTATTTAAATACTCCGAAATACGGAGTATTTAAATGGTGGAGCGGGTTAAGGCGTACCTGTTATGCCAGTTGCTGGAAGGCTTCTGTGCTGGCTAGGGTTCGAGTCTCCTGGTGGGAAAGTGTTCTAAAGTTGTACACTTCACTCTCGTGTTTAGGAGAGTTGTGCCTTAAGCATAGACACTGTGTCTTCCCATATTAACAGGGACTTGATGAAATTAACGTCTAAATGACCCCTCACTTGCTCTAGTGCTCTTGGGAGGTGGTGATCTTTGGTGTATTTAAATACTCCGAAATTACCATCTCTTTTAGGGGTCTGAGCTGGTGGTGGAGCGGGTTAAGGCGTACCTGTTATGCCAGTTGCTGGAATGCTTCTGCGCTGGCTAGGGTTCGAGTCTCCTGGTGGGAAAGTGTTCTAAAGTTGTACACTTCACTCTCGTGTTTAGGAGAGTTGTGCCTAAAGCATAGACACTGTGTGTTCCCACATTAACAGGGACTTGATGAAATTAACGTCTAAATGACCCCTCACTTGCTCTAGTGCTCTTGGGAGGTGTTGATCTTTGGTGTATTTAAATACTCCGAAATTACCATCTCTTTTAGGGGTCTGAGCTGGTGGTGGAGCGGGTTAAGGCGTACCTGTTATGCCAGTTGCTGGA
>NC_091156.1:50995941-51189523 GCF_040958095.1 Procambarus clarkii
GGCAATGAGATAGTGTGGGACCTCTGATGCTCTTTCATCGATTCCTGTTATATGGGAAAACTCAGTGCCAAATGCTTAATGCACAGACTACCCTATTCCAGTAGCTGAAGTTTATAACTTTTTAGACACTCAACCCACCAGGGGACTCGAACACTGGCCAACAAGCTGGCAGTTGCATGCTGTATCCACAACACCATACTTCAAAGACATTAAGAGAGGTAGGAGTTCTGGGGTATTTAACCAACCAGAACTCCAATCCTCTCCCAGGCAATGAGATAGTGTGGGACCTCTGATTCTCTCTCATCGATTCCTGTTATATATGAAAACTCAGTGCCAAATGCTTAATGCACAGACTACCCTATTCCAGTAGCTGAAGTTTATAACTTTTTAGACACTCAACCCACCAGGGGACTCGAACACTGGCCAACAAGGTGGCAGTTGCATGCTGTATACTCTACACCATACTTCAAAGCCATTAAGAGATGTAGGAATTCTGGGGCATTTAACCAACCAGAACTCCAATCCCCTCCCAGGCAATGAGATAATGTGGGACCTCTGATGCTCTTCCATCGATTCCTGTTTTATGGGAAAACTCAGTGCCAAATGCTTAATGCACAGACTACCCTATTCCAGTAGCTGAAGTTTATAACTTTTTAGACACTCAACCCACCAGGGGACTCGAACACTGGCCAACAAGGTGGCAGTTGCATGCTGTATCCACTACACCATACTTCAAAGCCATTAAGAGAGGTAGGAGTTCTGGGGTATTAAACCAACAAGAACTCCAATCCTCTCCCAGGCAATGAGATAGTGTGGGACCTCTGATGCTCTTTCATCGATTCCTGTTATATGGGAAAACTCAGTGCCAAATGCTTAATGCACAGACTATCCTATTCCAGTAGCTGAAGTTTATAACTTTTTAGACACTCAACCCACCAGGGGACTCGAACACTGGCCAACATGGTGGCAGTTGCATGCTGTATCCACTACACCATACTTCAAAGCCATTATGAGAGGTAGGAATTCTGGGGTATTTAACCAACCAGAACTCCAATCCTCTCCCAGGCAATGAGATAGTGTGGGACCTCTGATGCTCTTTCATCGATTCCTGTTATTTGGGAAAACTCAGTGCCAAATGCTTAATGCACAGACTACCCTATTCCAGTAGCTGAAGTTTATAACTTTTTAGACACTCAACCCACCAGGGGACTCGAACACTGGCCAACAAGGTGGCAGTTGCATCCTGTATCCACTACACCATACTTCAAAGCCATTAAGAGAGGTAGGAATTCTGGGGTATTTAACCAACCAGAACTCCAATCCTCTCCACTGGATGAGCTCAATCGGGCTAAGAAAAACTCCAAGGATGCATCCCCTGGAGCCGACAAAATAACCTATAAAATGAATAGAAACCTCGGCCCAGAGGGAGACGCTGCATACCTAAGGTTAATTAATTTAGCCTGGACTTCTCAAACTAGACCTTCTGCTTGGAATAGAGCAGACATAGTGCCGATCCCAAAACCCAAAGATCCAGCTAATCCCAGGCCCATCTCTCTCCAAAGCTGTGCAGCCAAGACGGCTGACTGAATGGCACTCAACAGACTGGAGTGGAAAATGCCTAAACTGCACCATGATATGTATGCCTATAGAAGAGGGGTTGGCACAGTGGAATGTATTACAACTCTGTTAGCCCACTTGAATGACAGACCAGGAATGCTGATATTCCTAGACCTCGAAAAAGCCTTTGAACTGGCTAGCGCCCCAGCTATTCTCTGCTGCCTCATTGACAAAGAGGTCAGAGGCAACCTGCTCTCCTGGACCAAAAACTGTCTCATAAACAGAGAAGCAAGAGTAAAACTTCATGGCACAGTCTCTGAGTACAAAAGACATGAAAATGGTACACCGCAAGGAGGTATTCTTAGCCCTCTTCTCTTCAACTGTTTAATGGAAAGAATAATGAGGTTGAAACTCCCACATCACTGCAGGCTGCTAAACTACGCGGACGACTTTGTCATCATCATAAAAGGAAGGGATGCGGCGCGCCTTGCACCCAAATGCTTAGACTGCATCAGTAAAGAGGCAAAACAGATTGGGATCAAACTCAACCCCTCAAAGTCAAAGGCCATGCCCATAAAAATAGCGAATCCCAACATCCAACTCACAGTAAAGGGTCAACCAATAGAATGGGTCGACACCTATCAGTATCTAGGAATCATCCTGGACACACACATGAATTTTAATGCTGAGGTCACATACTTGAGAGAGCGAACTGCGGCCCGGACGGCAATCCTCAGGTCGCTAACCTCCCTTTCTGGAGGAGCCAATCTGCAAGTCCTTCGCACATACTATGTACAGGCAGTCAGATCAGTGATCGATTATGCCGCAACTGCACTCACAAATCTATCACACCAACAGTGGAAAAAGCTTGAAGTTGCCTAAAACAATGCTATGAGAGCTTCACTGGGAGCCCCCATGTGGACCAGGCTTGAAACTCTTAGACTGGAGACGGGTTTGCCCTCTCTACAAGAAAGAATATCACAAAGGACAGCTACAATTATCAGTAAGATAATTATTTCTTCTGATAAAATCCCAGTACGGCAGGCTTTGGTGGTTGGACTAGGCCAAAACAATGGAAACTCTTGGGTTGCAAGAGCAGGAAAAGTCCTAAACAGACTACATTTAAAAGAACATGATTCTTGATAGAGAGGGTGATCATCCACACCCAAATTACACTCCTTCCGCGCTGTGGGAAGAGCCTACTTTCAAAATAGTATTAGAAAGTCTCCCAATGAAAAAGGCTGCCTATGATCCGACAATCCTAAGGCGCATAATAGAAGAGCAAATGTATAGCATAGCAGTAGCAGGAGCCACCCACATCTTCACAGACGGATCGGTGGACACAGAAAATGAGAGTGCTGGCGCTGCTCTTTGCACGACCAGCGTTCAGGCATATTGGAGACTGGGAGGACTAGTATCATCAACCCAAACTGAGCTGTTCGCCATACAACAGGCATTCGCATATGTGATTGCACAAAACACTCAAAATGCAATCATACACACAGACTCAAAAGCTGCACTTCAAATACTAGGACAAAAACAGTGGAAAGATAATGTGGAAATAATTACCACCATTTTGTATCAAGGAGCAGTCGCTAAAGGCAAAGGCCTCAACATAACTTTAAACTGGATCCCATCCCATATTGGAATCCCATTAAATGAAAAAGCTGATGAAATTGCTAAATTGGCAACTCGTCATCCAGTGATACATGAAACAATTCAACCCAGGGTAGAGAACATAAAAAACATCATCACCAAAAAACTCTCACATCTCAACAAAGCCTACCTGCACCAGAGAATAGCTGAAGGTTCGCCATCTGCAACATGGTATCTTCAGGCAACCAAATTAGAAAGGTTAAATATCCCAAAAGGAATCCACAGGGAAATAGCAGTTAGGCTATATAGACTACGTCTAGGTTACAGATGCAACTGGGAGATTGGTGAACCCTGACAGAGAGAGTGCATCTTCTGCCAAACTGTCACAGAAAAGCCATTACTTCACTATCTTCTGGAATGTGAAGCAACCAATGACCTTAGAAGAGCTTTAAGAGTTCCTGAATCATGCAGTGGCCACCCTGAAGCCATCAACACAGCCACTCTCCTGGTCAACAAAGGTGTCCAGCAGCTGGACACCCTCATAAAGACTGTGAAGCAGTATCCTCCCCCACGATAACAGCTTGATGGTTAAATGCAACCTCAGAACACTGGGAAAAAAAATTGTACCACTTACGGGCTATTCATGCCCGTGCCACCTCTTCGGTGGCTTAATCTTTATCAATCAATCAATCCTCTCCCAGGCAATGAGATAGTGTGGGACCTCTGATGCTCTTTCATCGATTCCTGTTATATGGGAAAACTCAGTGCCAAATGCTTAATGCACAGACTACCCTATTCCAGTAGCTGAAGTTTATAACTTTTTAGACACTCAACCCACCAGGGGACTCGAACACTGGCCAACAAGGTGGCAGTTGCATGCTGTATCCACTACACCATACTTCAAAGCCATTATGAGAGGTAGGAATTCTGGGGTATTTAACCAACCAGAACTCCAATCCTCTCCCAGGCAATGAGATAGTGTGGGACCTCTGATGCTCTTTCATCGATTCCTGTTATATGGGAAAACTCAGTGCCAAATGCTTAATGCACAGACTACCCTATTCCAGTAGCTGAAGTTTATAACTTTTTAGACACTCAACCCACCAGGGGACTCGAACACTGGCCAACAAGCTGGCAGTTGCATGCTGTATCCACTACACCATACTTCAAAGCCATTAAGAGAGGTAGGAGTTCTGGGGTATTTAACCAACCAGAACTCCAATCCTCTCCCAGGCAATGATATAGTGTGGGACCTCTGATTCTCTCTCATCGATTCCTGTTATATAGGAAAATTCAGTGCCAAATGCTTAATGCACAGACTACCCTATTCCAGTAGCTGAAGTTTATAACTTTTTAGACACTCAACCCACCAGGGGACTCGAACACTGGCCAACAAGGTGGCAGTTGCATGCTGTATCCTCTACACCATACTTCAAAGCCATTAAGAGAGGTAGGAATTCTGGGGTATTTAACCAACCAGAACTCCAATCCCCTCCCAGGCAATGAGATAATGTGGGACCTCTGATGCTCTTCCATCGATTCCTGTTTTATGGGAAAACTCAGTGCCAAATGCTTAATGCACAGACTACCCTATTCCAGTAGCTGAAGTTTATAACTTTTTAGACACTCAACCCACCAGGGGACTCGAACACTGGCCAACAAGGTGGCAGTTGCATGCTGTATCCACTGCACCATACTTCAAAGCCATTAAGAGAGGTAGGAGTTCTGGGGTATTTAACCAACAAGAACTCCAATCCTCTCCCAGGCAGTGAGATAGTGTGGGACCTCTGATGCTCTTTCATCGATTCCTGTTATATGGGAAAACTCAGTGCCAAATGCTCAATGCACAGACTACCCTATTCCAGTAGCTGAAGTTTATAACTTTTTAGACACTCAACCCACCAGGGGACTCGAACACTGGCCAACAAGGTGGCAGTTGCATGCTGTATCCACTATACCATACTTCAAAGCCATTAAGAGAGGTAGGAATTCTGGGGTATTTAACCAACCAGAACTCCAATCCTCTCCCAGGCAATGAGATAGTGTGGGACCTCTGATGCTCTTTCATTGATTCCTGTTATATGGGAAAACTCAGTGCCAAATGCTTAATGCACAGACTACCCTATTCCAGTAGCTGAAGTTTATAACTTTTTAGACACTCAACCCACCAGGGGACTCGAACACTGGCCAACAAGGTGGCAGTTGCATGCTGTATCCACTACACCATACTTCAAAGCCATTAAGAGAGGTAGGAATTCTGGGGTATTTAACCAACCAGAACTCCAATCCTCTCCCAGGCAATGAGATAGTGTGGGACCTCTGATGCTCTTTCATCGATTCCTGTTATATGGGAAAACTCAGTGCCAAATGCTTAATGCACAGACTACCCTATTCCAGTAGCTGAAGTTTATAACTTTTTAGACACTCAACCCACCAGGGGACTCGAACACTGGCCAACAAGGTGGCAGTTGCATGCTGTATCCACTACAACATACTTCAAAGCCATTAAGAGAGGTAGGAATTCTGGGGTATTTAACCAACCAGAACTCCAATCCTCTCCCAGGCAATGAGATAGTGTGGGACCTCTGATGCTCTCTCATCGATTCCTGTTATATGGAGAAAACTCAGTGCCAAATGCTTAATGCACAGACTACCCTATTCCAGTAGCTGAAGTTTATAACTTTTTAGACACTCAACCCACCAGGGGACTCGAACACTGGCCAACATGGTGGCAGTTGCATGCTGTATCCACTACACCATACTTCAAAGCCATTATGAGAGGTAGGAATTCTGGGGTATTTAACCAACCAGAACTCCAATCCTCTCCCAGGCAATGAGATAGTGTGGGACCTCTGATGCTCTTTCATCGATTCCTGTTATTTGGGAAAACTCAGTGCCAAATGCTTAATGCACAGACTACCCTATTCCAGTAGCTGAAGTTTATAACTTTTTAGACACTCAACCCAATAGGGGACTCGAACACTGGCCAACAAGCTGGCAGTTGCATGCTGTATCCACTACACCATACTTCAAAGCCATTAAGAGAGGTAGGAGTTCTGGGGTATTTAACCAACCAGAACTCCAATCCTCTCCCAGGCAATGAGATAGTGTGGGACCTCTGATTCTCTCTCATCGATTCCTGTTATATGGGAAAACTCAGTGCCAAATGCTTAATGCACAGACTACCCTATTCCAGTAGCTGAAGTTTATAACTTTTTAGACACTCAACCCACCAGGGGACTCGAACACTGGCCAACAAGGTGGCAGTTGCATCCTGTATCCACTACACCATACTTCAAAGCCATTAAGAGAGGTAGGAATTCTGGGGTATTTAACCAACCAGAACTCCAATCCTCTCCACTGGATGAGCTCAATCGGGCTAAGAAAAACTCCAAGGATGCATCCCCTGGAGCCAACAAAATAACCTATAAAATGATTAGAAACCTCGGCCCAGAGGGAGACGCTGCATACCTAAGGTTAATTAATTTAGCCTGGACTTCTCAAACTAGACCTTCTGCTTGGAATAGAGCAGACATAGTGCCGATCCCAAAACCCAAAGATCCAGCTAATCCCAGGCCCATCTCTCTCCAAAGCTGTGCAGCCAAGACGGCTGACTGAATGGCACTCAACAGACTGGAGTGGAAAATGCCTAAACTGCACCATGATATGTATGCCTATAGAAGAGGGGTTGGCACAGTGGAATGTATTACAACTCTGTTAGCCCACTTGAATGACAGACCAGGAATGCTGATATTCCTGGACCTCGAAAAAGCCTTTGAACTGGCTAGCGCCCCAGCTATTCTCTGCTGCCTCATTGACAAAGAGGTCAGAGGCAACCTGCTCTCCTGGACCAAAAACTGTCTCATAAACAGAGAAGCAAGAGTAAAACTTCATGGCACAGTCTCTGAGTACAAAAGACATGAAAATGGTACACCGCAAGGAGGTATTCTTAGCCCTCTTCTCTTCAACTGTTTAATGGAAAGAATAATGAGGTTGAAACTCCCACATCACTGCAGGCTGCTAAACTACGCGGACGACTTTGTCATCATCATAAAAGGAAGGGATGCGGCGCGCCTTGCACCCAAATGCTTAGACTGCATCAGTAAAGAGGCAAAACAGATTGGGATCAAACTCAACCCCTCAAAGTCAAAGGCCATGCCCATAAAAATAGCGAATCCCAACATCCAACTCACAGTACAGGGTCAACCAATAGAATGGGTCGACACCTATCAGTATCTAGGAATCATCCTGGACACACACATGAATTTTAATGCTGAGGTCACATACTTCAGAGAGCGAACTGCGGCCCGGACGGCAATCCTCAGGTCGCTAACCTCCCTTTCTGGAGGAGCCAATCTGCAAGTCCTTCGCACATACTATGTACAGGCAGTCAGATCAGTGATCGATTATGCCGCAACTGCACTCACAAATCTATCACACCAACAGTGGAAAAAGCTTAAAGTTGCCCAAAACAATGCTATGAGAGCTGCACTGGGAGCCCCCATGTGGACCAGGCTTGAAACTCTTAGACTGGAGACGGGTTTGCCCTCTCTACAAGAAAGAATATCACAAAGGACAGCTACAATTATCAGTAAGATCATTATTTCTTCTGATCCAATCCCAGTACGGCAGGCTTTGGTGGTTGGACTAGGCCAAAACAATGGAAACTCTTGGGTTGCAAGAGCAGGAAAAGTCCTAAACAGACTACATTTAAAAGAACATGATTCTTGATAGAGAGGGTGATCATCCACACCCAAATTACACTCCTTCCGCGCCGTGGGAAGAGCCTACTTTCAAAATAGTAATAGAAAGTCTCCCAATGAAAAAGGCTGCCTATGATCCGACAATCCTAAGGCGCATAATAGAAGAGCAAATGTATAGCATAGCAGTAGCAGGAGCCACCCACATCTTCACAGACGGATCGGTGGACACAGAAAATGAGGGTGCTGGCGCTGCTCTTTGCACGACCAGCGTTCAGGCATATTGGAGACTGGGAGGACTAGTATCATCAACCCAATCTGAGCTGTTCGCCATACAACAGGCATTCGCATATGTGATTGCACAAAACACTCAAAATGCAATCATACACACAGACTCAAAAGCTGCACTTCAAATACTAGGACAAAAACAGTGGAAAGATAATGTGGTAATAATTACCACCATTTTGTATCAAGGAGCAGTCGCTAAAGGCAAAGGCCTCAACATAACTTTAAACTGGATCCCATCCCATATTGGAATCCCATTAAATGAAAAAGCTGCTGAAATTGCTAAATTGGCAACTCGTCATCCAGTGATACATGAAACAATTCAACCCAGGGTAGAGAACATAAAAAACATCATCACCAAAAAACTCTCACATCTCAACAAAGCCTACCTGCACCAGAGAATAGCTGAAAGTTCGCCATCTGCAACATGGTATCTTCAGGCAACCAAATTAGAAAGGTTAAATATCCCAAAAGGAATCCACAGGGAAATAGCAGTTAGGCTATATAGACTACGTCTAGGTTACAGATGCAACTGGGAGATTGGTGAACCCCGACAGAGAGAGTGCATCTTCTGCCAAACTGTCACAGAAAAGCCATTACTTCACTATCTTCTGGAATGTGAAGCAACCAATGACCTTAGAAGAGCTTTAAGAGTTCCTGAATCATGCAGTGGCCACCCTGAAGCCATCAACACAGCCACTCTCCTGGTCAACAAAGGTGTCCAGCAGCTGGACACCCTCATAAAGACTGTGAAGCAGTATCCTCCCCCACGATAACAGCTTGATGGTTAAATGCAACCTCAGAACACTGGGAAAAAAAAATTGTACCACTTACGGGCTATTCATGCCCGTGCCACCTCTTCGGTGGCTTAATCTTTATCAATCAATCAATCCTCTCCCAGGCAATGAGATAGTGTGGGACCTCTGATGCTCTTTCATCGATTCCTGTTATATGGGAAAACTCAGTGCCAAATGCGTAATGCACAGACTACCCTATTCCAGTAGCTGAAGTTTATAACTTTTTAGACACTCAACCCACCAGGGGACTCGAACACTGGCCAAAAAGGTGGCAGTTGCATGCTGTATCCACTACACCATACTTCAAAGCCATTATGAGAGGTAGGAATTCTGGGGTATTTAACCAACCAGAACTCCAATCCTCTCCCAGGCAATGAGATAGTGTGGGACCTCTGATGCTCTTTCATCGATTCCTGTTATATGGGAAAACTCAGTGCCAAATGCTCAATGCACAGACTACCCTATTCCAGTAGCTGAAGTTTATAACTTTTTAGACACTCAACCCAATAGGGGACTCGAACACTGGCCAACAAGCTGGCAGTTGCATGCTGTATCCACTACACCATACTTCAAAGCCATTAAGAGAGGTAGGAGTTCTGGGGTATTTAACCAACCAGAACTCCAATCCTCTCCCAGGCAATGAGATAGTGTGGGACCTCTGATTCTCTCTCATCGATTCCTGTTATATGGGAAAACTCAGTGCCAAATGCTTAATGCACAGACTACCCTATTCCAGTAGCTGAAGTTTATAACTTTTTAGACACTCAACCCACCAGGGGACTCGAACACTGGCCAACAAGGTGGCAGTTGCATGTTGTATCCTCTACACCATACTTCAATCCCATTAAGAGAGGTAGGAATTCTGGGGTATTTAACCAACCAGAACTCCAATCCCCTCCCAGGCAATGAGATAATGTGGGACCTCTGATGCTCTTCCATCGATTCCTGTTTTATGGGAAAACTCAGTGCCAAATGCTTAATGCACAGACTACCCTATTCCAGTAGCTGAAGTTTATAACTTTTTAGACACTCAACCCACCAGGGGACTCGAACACTGGCCAACAAGGTGGCAGTTGCATGCTGTATACACTGCACCA
Source organism: Procambarus clarkii (assembly GCF_040958095.1). Classification (NCBI taxonomy): domain Eukaryota; kingdom Metazoa; phylum Arthropoda; class Malacostraca; order Decapoda; family Cambaridae; genus Procambarus; species Procambarus clarkii. The sequence goes on from NC_091156.1 coordinate 51,005,974, forward strand.
TACTTCAAAGCCATTAAGAGAGGTAGGAGTTCAGGGGTATTTAACCAACCAGAACTCCAATCCTCTCCCAGGCAATGAGATAGTGTGGGACCTCTGATGCTCTCTCATCGATTCCTGTTATATGGGAAAACTCAGTGCCAAATGCTTAATGCACAGACTACCCTATTCCAGTAGCTGAAGTTTATAACTTTTTAGACACTCAACCCACCAGGGGACTCGAACACTGGCCAACAAGGTGGCAGTTGCATGCTGTATTCACTACACCATACTTCAAAGCAATTAAGAGAGGTAGGAATTCTGGGGTATTTAACCAACCAGAACTCCAATCCTCTCCACTGGATGAGCTCAATCGGGCTAAGAAAAACTCCAAGGATGCATCCCCTGGAGCCGACAAAATAACCTATAAAATGATTAGAAACCTCGGCCCAGAGGGAGACGCTGCATACCTAAGATTAATTAATTTAGCCTGGACTTCTCAAACTAGACCTTCTGCTTGGAATAGAGCAGACATAGTGCCGATCCCAAAACCCAAAGATCCAGCTAATCCCAGGCCCATCTCTCTCCAAAGCTGTGCAGCCAAGACGGCTGACTGAATGGCACTCAACAGACTGGAGTGGAAAATGCCTAAACTGCACCATGATATGTATGCCTATAGAAGAGGGGTTGGCACAGTGGAATGTATTACAACTCTGTTAGCCCACTTGAATGACAGACCAGGAATGCTGATATTCCTGGACCTTGAAAAAGCCTTTGAACTGGCTAGCGCCCTAGCTATTCTCTGCTGCCTCATTGACAAAGAGGTCAGAGGCAACCTGCTCTCCTGGACCAAAAACTGTCTCATAAACAGAGAAGCAAGAGTAAAACTTCATGGCACAGTCTCTGAATACAAAAGACATGAAAATGGTACACCGCAAGGAGGTATTCTTAGCCCTCTTCTCTTCAACTGTTTAATGGAAAGAATAATGAGGTTGAAACTCCCACATCACTGCAGGCTGCTAAACTACGCGGACGACTTTGTCATCATCATAAAAGGAAGGGATGCAGCGCACCTTACACCCAAATGCTTAGACTGCATCAGTAAAGAGGCAAAACAGATTGGGATCAAACTCAACCCCTCAAAGTCAAAGGCCATGCCCATAAAAATAGCGAAGCCCAACATCCAACTCACAGTACAGGGTCAACCAATAGAATGGGTCGACACCTATCAGTATCTAGGAATCATCCTGGACACACACATGAATTTTAATGCTGAGGTCACATACTTGAGAGAGCGAACTGCGGCCCGGACGGCAATCCTCAGGTCGCTAACCTCCCTTTCTGGAGGAGCCAATCTGCAAGTCCTTCGCACATACTATGTACAGGCAGTCAGATCAGTGATCGATTATGCCGCACCTGCACTCACAAATCTATCACACAAACAGTGGAAAAAGCTTGAAGTTGCCCAAAACAATGCTATGAGAGCTGCACAGGGAGCCCCCATGTGGACCAGGCTTGAAACTCTTAGACTGGAGACGGGTTTGCCCTCTCTACAAGAAAGAATATCACAAAGGACAGCTACAATTATCAGTAAGATAATTATTTCTTCTGATCCAATCCCAGTACGGCAGGCTTTGGTGGTTGGACTAGGCCAAAACAATGGAAACTCTTGGGTTGCAAGAGCAGGAAAAGTCCTAAACAGACTACATTTAAAAAAACATTATTCTTGATAGAGAGGGTGATCATCCACACCCAAATTACACTCCTTCCGCGCCGTGGGAAGAGCCTACTTTCAAAATAGTAATAGAAAGTCTCCCAATGAAAAAAGGCTGCCTATGATCCGACAATCCTAAGGCGCATAATAGAAGAGCAAATGTATAGCATAGCAGTAGCAGGAGCCACCCACACCTTCACAGACGGATCGGTGGACACAGAAAATGTGAGTGCTGGCGCTGCTCTTTGCACGACCAGCGTTCAGGCATATTGGAGACTGGGAGGACTAGTATCATCAACCCAAACTGAGCTGTTCGCCATACAACAGGCATTCGCATATGTGATTGCACAAAACACTCAAAATGCAATCATACACACAGACTCAAAAGCTGCACTTCAAATACTAGGACAAAAACAGTGGAAAGATAATGTGGAAATAATTACCACCATTTTGTATCAAGGAGCAGTCGCTAAAGGCAAAGGCCTCAACATAACTTTAAACTGGATCCCATCCCATATTGGAATCCCATTAAATGAAAAAGCTGATGAAATTGCTAAATTGGCAACTCGTCATCCAGTGATACATGAAACAATTCAACCCAGGGTAGAGAACATAAAAAACATCATCACCAAAAAACTCTCACATCTCAACAAAGCCTACCTGCACCAGAGAATAGCTGAAGGTTCGCCATCTGCAACATGGTATCTTCAGGCAACCAAATTAGAAAGGTTAAATATCCCAAAAGGAATCCACAGGGAAATAGCAATTAGGCTATATAGACTACGTCTAGGTTACAGATGCAACTGGGAGATTGGTGAACCCCGACAGAGAGAGTGCATCTTCTGCCAAACTGTCACAGAAAAGCCATTACTTCACTATCATCTGGAATGTGAAGCAACCAATGACCTTAGAAGAGCTTTAAGAGTTCCTGAATCATGCAGTGGCCACCCTGAAGCCATCAACACAGCCACTCTCCTGGTCAACAAAGGTGTCCAGCAGCTGGACACCCTCATAAAGACTGTGAAGCAGTATCCTCCCCCACGATAACAGCTTGATGGTTAAATGCAACCTCAGAACACTGGGAAAAAAAAATTGTACCACTTACGGGCTATTCATGCCCATGCCACCTCTTCGGTGGCTTAATCTTTATCAATCAATCAATCCTCTCCCAGGCAATGAGATAGTGTGGGACTTCTGATGCTCTTTCATCGATTCCTGTTATATGGGAAAACTCAGTGCCAAATGCTTAATGCACAGACTACCCTATTCCAGTAGCAGAAGTTTATAACTTTTTAGACACTCAACCCACCAGGGGACTCGAACACTGGCCAACAAGGTGGCAGTTGCATTCTGTAACCACTACACCATACTTCAAAGCCATTAAGAGAGGTAGGAATTCTGGGGTATTTAACCAACCAGAACTCCAATCCTCTCCCAGGCAATGAGATAGTGTGGGACCTCTGATGCTCTTTCATCGATTCCTGTTATATGGGAAAACTCAGTGCCAAATGCTTAATGCACAGACTACCCTATTCCAGTAGCTGAAGTTTATAACTTTTTAGACACTCAACCTACCAGGGGACTCGAACACTGGCCAACAAGGTGGCAGTTGCATGCTGTATCCACTACACCATACTTCAAAGCCATTAGGAGAGGTAGGAATTCTGGGGTATTTAACCAACCAGAACTCCAATCCTCTCCACGGCAATGAGATAGTGTGGGACCTCTGATGCTCTCTCATCGATTCCTGTTATATGGGAAAACTCAGTGCCAAATGCTTAATGCACAGACTACCCTATTCCAGTAGCTGAAGTTTATAACTTTTTAGACACTCAACCCACCAGGGGACTCGAACACTGGCCAACAAGGTGGCAGTTGCATGCTGTATCCTCTACACCATACTTCAAAGCCATTAAGAGAGGTAGGAATTCTGGGGTATTTAACCAACCAGAACTCCAATCCCCTCCCAGGAAATGAGATAATGTGGGACCTCTGATGCTCTTCCATCGATTCCTGTTTTATGGGAAAACTCAGTGCCAAATGCTTAATGCACAGACTACCCTATTCCAGTAGCTGAAGTTTATAACTTTTTAGACACTCAACCCACCAGGGGACTCGAACACTGGCCAACAAGGTGGCAGTTGCATGCTGTATCCACTGCACCATACTTCAAAGCCATTAAGAGAGGTAGGAGTTCTGGGGTATTTAACCAACCAGAACTCCAATCCTCTCCCAGGCAATGAGATAGTATGGGACCTCTGATGCTCTCTCATCGATTATTGTTATATGGGAAAACTCAGTGCCAAATGCTTAATGCACAGACTACCCTATTCCAGTAGCTGAAGTTTATAACTTTTTAGACACTCAACCCACCAGGGGACTCGAACACTGGCCAACAAGGTGGCAGTTGCATGCTGTATCCACTAAACCATACTTCAAAGCCATTATGAGAGGTAGGAATTCTGGGGTATTTAACCAACCAGAACTCCAATCCTCTCCCAGGCAATGAGATAGTGTGGGACCTCTGATGCTCTTTCGTCGATTCCTGTTATTTGGGAAAACTCAGTGCCAAATGCTTAATGCACAGACTACCCTATTCCAGTAGCTGAAGTTTATAACTTTTTAGACACTCAACCCACCAGGGGACTCGAACACTGGCCAACAAGGTGGCAGTTGCATGCTGTATCCACTACACCATACTTCAAAGCCATTAAGAGAGGTAGGAATTCTGGGGTATTTAACCAACCAGAACTCCAATCCTCTCCACTGGATGAGCTCAATCGGGCTAAGAAAAACTCCAAGGATGCATCCCCTGGAGCCGACAAAATAACCTATAAAATGATTAGAAACCTCGGCCCAGAGGGAGACGCTGCATACCTAAGGTTAATTAATTTAGCCTGGACTTCTCAAACTAGACCTTCTGCTTGGAATAGAGCAGACATAGTGCCGATCCCAAAACCCAAAGATCCAGCTAATCCCAGGTCCATCTCTCTCCAAAGCTGTGCAGCCAAGACGGCTGACTGAATGGCACTCAACAGACTGGAGTGGAAAATGCCTAAACTGCACCATGATATGTATGCCTATAGAAGAGGGGTTGGCACAGTGGAATGTATTACAACTCTGTTAGCCCACTTGAATGACAGACCAGGAATGCTGATATTCCTGGACCTCGAAAAAGCCTTTGAACTGGCTAGCGCCCCAGCTATTCTCTGCTGCCTCATTGACAAAGAGGTCAGAGGCAACCTGCTCTCCTGGACCAAAAACTGTCTCATAAACAGAGAAGCAAGAGTAAAACTTCATGGCACAGTCTCTGAGTACAAAAGACATGAAAATGGTACACCGCAAGGAGGTATTCTTAGCCCTCTTCTCTTCAACTGTTTAATGGAAAGAATAATGAGGTTGAAACTCCCACATCACTGCAGGCTGCTAAACTACGCGGACGACTTTGTCATCATCATAAAAGGAAGGGATGCGGCGCGCCTTGCACCCAAATGCTTAGACTGCATCAGTAAAGAGGCAAAACAGATTGGGATCAAACTCAACCCCTCAAAGTCAAAGGCCATGCCCATAAAAATAGCGAAGCCCAACATCCAACTCACAGTACAGGGTCAACCAATAGAATGGGTCGACACCTATCAGTATCTAGGAATCATCCTGGACACACACATGAATTTTAATGCTGAGGTCACATACTTGAGAGAGCGAACTGCGGCCCGGACGGCAATCCTCAGGTCGCTAACCTCCCTTTCTGGAGGAGCCAATCTGCAAGTCCTTCGCACATACTATGTACAGGCAGTCAGATCAGTGATCGATTATGCCGCAACTGCACTCACAAATCTATCACACCAACAGTGGAAAAAGCTTGAAGTTGCCCAAAACAATGCTATGAGAGCTGCACTGGGAGCCCCCATGTGGACCAGGCTTGAAACTCTTAGACTGGAGACGGGTTTGCCCTCTCTACAAGAAAGAATATCACAAAGGACAGCTACAATTATCAGTAAGATAATTATTTCTTCTGATCCAATCCCAGTACGGCAGGCTTTGGTGGTTGGACTAGGCCAAAACAATGGAAACTCTTGGGTTGCAAGAGCAGGAAAAGTCCTAAACAGACTACATTTAAAAAAACATGATTCTTGATAGAGAGGGTGATCATCCACACCCAAATTACACTCCTTCCGCGCCGTGGGAAGAGCCTACTTTCAAAATAGTAATAGAAAGTCTCCCAATGAAAAAGGCTGCCTATGATCCGACAATCCTAAGGCGCATAATAGAAGAGCAAATGTATAGCATAGCAGTAGCAGGAGCCACCCACATCTTCACAGACGGATCGGTGGACACAGAAAATGAGAGTGCTGGCGCTGCTCTTTACACGACCAGCGTTCAGGCATATTGGAGACTGGGAGGACTAGTATCATCAACCCAAACTGAGCTGTTCGCCATACAACAGGCATTCGCATATGTGATTGCACAAAACACTCAAAATGCAATCATACACACAGACTCAAAAGCTGCACTTCAAATACTAGGACAAAAACAGTGGAAAGATAATGTGGAAATAATTACCACCATTTTGTATCAAGGAGCAGTCGCTAAAGGCAAAGGCCTCAACATAACTTTAAACTGGATCCCATCCCATATTGGAATCCCATTAAATGAAAAAGCTGATGAAATTGCTAAATTGGCAACTCGTCATCCAGTGATACATGAAACAATTCAACCCAGGGTAGAGAACATAAAAAACATCATCACCAAAAAACTCTCACATCTCAACAAAGCCTACCTGCACCAGAGAATAGCTGAAGGTTCGCCATCTGCAACATGGTATCTTCAGGCAACCAAATTAGAAAGGTTAAATATCCCAAAAGGAATCCACAGAGAAATAGCAGTTAGGCTATATAGACTACGTCTAGGTTACAGATGCAACTGGGAGATTGGTGAACCCCGACAGAGAGAGTGCATCTTCTGCCAAACTGTCACAGAAAAGCCATTACTTCACTATCTTCTGGAATGTGAAGCAACCAATGACCTTAGAAGAGCTTTAAGAGTTCCTGAATCATGCAGTGGCCACCCTGAAGCCATCAACACAGCCACTCTCCTGGTCAACAAAGGTGTCCAGCAGCTGGACACCCTCATAAAGACTGTGAAGCAGTATCCTCCCCACGATAACAGCTTGATGGTTAAATGCAACCTCAGAACACTGGGAAAAAAAAATTGTACCACTTACGGGCTATTCATGCCCATGCCACCTCTTCGGTGGCTTAATCTTTATCAATCAATCAATCCTCTCCCAGGCAATGAGATAGTGTGGGACTTCTGATGCTCTTTCATCGATTCCTGTTTTATGGGAAAACTCAGTGCCAAATGCTTAATGCACAGACTACCCTATTCCAGTAGCTGAAGTTTATAACTTTTTAGACACTCAACCCACCAGGGGACTCGAACACTGGCCAACAAGGTGGCAGTTGCATTCTGTAACCACTACACCATACTTCAAAGCCATTAAGAGAGGTAGGAATTCTGGGGTATTTAACCAACCAGAACTCCAATCCTCTCCCAGGCAATGAGATAGTGTGGGACCTCTGATGCTCTTTCATCGATTCCTGTTATATGGGAAAACTCAGTGCCAAATGCTTAATGCACAGACTACCCTATTTCAGTAGCTGAAGTTTATAACTTTTTAGACACTCAACCTACCAGGGGACTCGAACACTGGCCAACAAGGTGGCAGTTGCATGCTGTATCCACTACACCATACTTCAAAGCCATTAGGAGAGGTAGGAATTCTGGGGTATTTAACCAACCAGAACTCCAATCCTCTCCACGGCAATGAGATAGTGTGGGACCTCTGATGCTCTCTCATCGATTCCTGTTATATGGGAAAACTCAGTGCCAAATGCTTAATGCACAGACTACCCTATTCCAGTAGCTGAAGTTTATAACTTTTTAGACACTCAACCCACCAGGGGACTCGAACACTGGCCAACAAGGTGGCAGTTGCATGCTGTATCCACTGCACCATACTTCAAAGCCATTAAGAGAGGTAGGAGTTCTGGGGTATTTAACCAACCAGAACTCCAATCCTCTCCCAGGCAATGAGATAGTATGGGACCTCTGATGCTCTCTCATCGATTATTGTTATATGGGAAAACTCAGTGCCAAATGCTTAATACACAGACTACCCTATTCCAGTAGCTGAAGTTTATAACTTTTTAGACACTCAACCCCTGGCCAACAAGGTGGCAGTTGCATGCTGTATCCACTAAACCATAATTCAAAGCCATTATGAGAGGTAGGAATTCTGGGGTATTTAACCAACCAGAACTCCAATCCTCTCCCAGGCAATGAGATAGTGTGGGACCTCTGATGCTCTTTCGTCGATTCCTGTTATTTGGGAAAACTCAGTGCCAAATGCTTAATGCACAGACTACCCTATTCCAGTAGCTGAAGTTTATAACTTTTTAGACACTCAACCCACCAGGGGACTCGAACACTGGCCAACAAGGTGGCAGTTGCATGCTGTATCCACTACACCATACTTCAAAGCCATTAAGAGAGGTAGGAATTCTGGGGTATTTAACCAACCAGAACTCCAATCCTCTCCACTGGATGAGCTCAATCGGGCTAAGAAAAACTCCAAGGATGCATCCCCTGGAGCCGACAAAATAACCTATAAAATGATTAGAAACCTTGGCCCAGAGGGAGACGCTGCATACCTAAGGTTAATTAATTTAGCCTGGACTTCTCAAACTAGACCTTCTGCTTGGAATAGAGCAGACATAGTGCCGATCCCAAAACCCAAAGATCCAGCTAATCCCAGGTCCATCTCTCTCCAAAGCTGTGCAGCCAAGACGGCTGACTGAATGGCACTCAACAGACTGGAGTGGAAAATGCCTAAACTGCACCATGATATGTATGCCTATAGAAGAGGGGTTGGCACAGTGGAATGTATTACAACTCTGTTAGCCCACTTGAATGACAGACCAGGAATGCTGATATTCCTGGACCTCGAAAAAGCCTTTGAACTGGCTAGCGCCCCAGCTATTCTCTGCTGCCTCATTGACAAAGAGGTCAGAGGCAACCTGCTCTCCTGGACCAAAAACTGTCTCATAAACAGAGAAGCAAGAGTAAAACTTCATGGCACAGTCTCTGAGTACAAAAGACATGAAAATGGTACACCGCAAGGAGGTATTCTTAGCCCTCTTCTCTTCAACTGTTTAATGGAAAGAATAATGAGGTTGAAACTCCCACATCACTGCAGGCTGCTAAACTACGCGGACGACTTTGTCATCATCATAAAAGGAAGGGATGCGGCGCGCCTTGCACCCAAATGCTTAGACTGCATCAGTAAAGAGGCAAAACAGATTGGGATCAAACTCAACCCCTCAAAGTCAAAGGCCATGCCCATTAAAATACCGAAGCCCAACATCCAACTCACAGTACAGGGTCAACCAATAGAATGGGTCGACACCTATCAGTATCTAGGAATCATCCTGGACACACACATGAATTTTAATGCTGAGGTCACATACTTGAGAGAGCGAACTGCGGCCCGGACGGCAATCCTCAGGTCGCTAACCTCCCTTTCTGGAGGAGCCAATCTGCAAGTCCTTCGCACATACTATGTACAGGCAGTCAGATCAGTGATCGATTATGCCGCAACTGCACTCACAAATCTATCACACCAACAGTGGAAAAAGCTTGAAGTTGCCCAAAACAATGCTATGAGAGCTGCACTGGGAGCCCCCATGTGGACCAGGCTTGAAACTCTTAGACTGGAGACGGGTTTGCCCTCTCTACAAGAAAGAATATCACAAAGGACAGCTACAATTATCAGTAAGATAATTATTTCTTCTGATCCAATCCCAGTACGGCAGGCTTTGGTGGTTGGACTAGGCCAAAACAATGGAAACTCTTGGGTTGCAAGAGCAGGAAAAGTCCTAAACAGACTACATTTAAAAAAACATGATTCTTGATAGAGAGGGTGATCATCCACACCCAAATTACACTCCTTCCGCGCCGTGGGAAGAGCCTACTTTCAAAATAGTAATAGAAAGTCTCCCAATGAAAAAGGCTGCCTATGATCCGACAATCCTAAGGCGCATAATAGAAGAGCAAATGTATAGCATAGCAGTAGCAGGAGCCACCCACATCTTCACAGACGGATCGGTGGACACAGAAAATGAGAGTGCTGGCGCTGCTCTTTACACGACCAGCGTTCAGGCATATTGGAGACTGGGAGGACTAGTATCATCAACCCAAACTGAGCTGTTCGCCATACAACAGGCATTCGCATATGTGATTGCACAAAACACTCAAAATGCAATCATACACACAGACTCAAAAGCTGCACTTCAAATACTAGGACAAAAACAGTGGAAAGATAATGTGGAAATAATTACCACCATTTTGTATCAAGGAGCAGTCGCTAAAGGCAAAGGCCTCAACATAACTTTAAACTGGATCCCATCCCATATTGGAATCCCATTAAATGAAAAAGCTGATGAAATTGCTAAATTGGCAACTCGTCATCCAGTGATACATGAAACAATTCAACCCAGGGTAGAGAACATAAAAAACATCACCACCAAAAAACTCTCACATCTCAACAAAGCCTACCTGCACCAGAGAATAGCTGAAGGTTCGCCATCTGCAACATGGTATCTTCAGGCAACCAAATTAGAAAGGTTAAATATCCCAAAAGGAATCCACAGAGAAATAGCAGTTAGGCTATATAGACTACGTCTAGGTTACAGATGCAACTGGGAGATTGGTGAACCCCGACAGAGAGAGTGCATCTTCTGCCAAACTGTCACAGAAAAGCCATTACTTCACTATCTTCTGGAATGTGAAGCAACCAATGACCTTAGAAGAGCTTTAAGAGTTCCTGAATCATGCAGTGGCCACCCTGAAGCCATCAACACAGCCACTCTCCTGGTCAACAAAGGTGTCCAGCAGCTGGACACCCTCATAAAGACTGTGAAGCAGTATCCTCCCCCACGATAACAGCTTGATGGTTAAATGCAACCTCAGAACACTGGGAAAAAAAAATTGTACCACTTACGGGCTATTCATGCCCATGCCACCTCTTCGGTGGCTTAATCTTTATCAATCAATCAATCCTCTCCCAGGCAATGAGATAGTGTGGGACTTCTGATGCTCTTTCATCGATTCCTGTTTTATGGGAAAACTCAGTGCCAAATGCTTAATGCACAGACTACCCTATTCCAGTAGCTGAAGTTTATAACTTTTTAGACACTCAACCCACCAGGGGACTCGAACACTGGCCAACAAGGTGGCAGTTGCATTCTGTAACCACTACACCATACTTCAAAGCCATTAAGAGAGGTAGGAATTCTGGGGTATTTAACCAACCAGAACTCCAATCCTCTCCCAGGCAATGAGATAGTGTGGGACCTCTGATGCTCTTTCATCGATTCCTGTTATATGGGAAAACTCAGTGCCAAATGCTTAATGCACAGACTACCCTATTTCAGTAGCTGAAGTTTATAACTTTTTAGACACTCAACCTACCAGGGGACTCGAACACTGGCCAACAAGGTGGCAGTTGCATGCTGTATCCACTACACCATACTTCAAAGCCATTAGGAGAGGTAGGAATTCTGGGGTATTTAACCAACCAGAACTCCAATCCTCTCCACGGCAATGAGATAGTGTGGGACCTCTGATGCTCTCTCATCGATTCCTGTTATATGGGAAAACTCAGTGCCAAATGCTTAATGCACAGACTACCCTATTCCAGTAGCTGAAGTTTATAACTTTTTAGACACTCAACCCACCAGGGGACTCGAACACTGGCCAACAAGGTGGCAGTTGCATGCTGTATCCTCTACACCATACTTCAAAGCCATTAAGAGAGGTAGGAATTCTGGGGTATTTAACCAACCAGAACTCCAATCCCCTCCCAGGAAATGAGATAATGTGGGACCTCTGATGCTCTTCCATCGATTCCTGTTTTATGGGAAAACTCAGTGCCAAATGCTTAATGCACAGACTACCCTATTCCAGTAGCTGAAGTTTATAACTTTTTAGACACTCAACCCACCAGGGGAATCGAACACTGGCCAACAAGGTGGCAGTTGCATGCTGTATCCACTGCACCATACTTCAAAGCCATTAAGAGAGGTAGGAGTTCTGGGGTATTTAACCAACCAGAACTCCAATCCTCTCCCAGGCAATGAGATAGTATGGGACCTCTGATGCTCTCTCATCGATTATTGTTATATGGGAAAACTCAGTGCCAAATGCTTAATGCACAGACTACCCTATTCCAGTAGCTTAAGTTTATAACTTTTTAGACACTCAACCCCTGGCCAACAAGGTGGCAGTTGCATGCTGTATCCACTAAACCATAATTCAAAGCCATTATGAGAGGTAGGAATTCTGGGGTATTTAACCAACCAGAACTCCAATCCTCTCCCAGGCAATGAGATAGTGTGGGACCTCTGATGCTCTTTCGTCGATTCCTGTTATTTGGGAAAACTCAGTGCCAAATGCTTAATGCACAGACTACCCTATTCCAGTAGCTGAAGTTTATAACTTTTTAGACACTCAACCCACCAGGGGACTCGAACACTGGCCAACAAGGTGGCAGTTGCATGCTGTATCCACTACACCATACTTCAAAGCCATTAAGAGAGGTAGGAATTCTGGGGTATTTAACCAACCAGAACTCCAATCCTCTCCACTGGATGAGCTCAATCGGGCTAAGAAAAACTCCAAGGATGCATCCCCTGGAGCCGACAAAATAACCTATAAAATGATTAGAAACCTTGGCCCAGAGGGAGACGCTGCATACCTAAGGTTAATTAATTTAGCCTGGACTTCTCAAACTAGACCTTCTGCTTGGAATAGAGCAGACATAGTGCCGATCCCAAAACCCAAAGATCCAGCTAATCCCAGGTCCATCTCTCTCCAAAGCTGTGCAGCCAAGACGGCTGACTGAATGGCACTCAACAGACTGGAGTGGAAAATGCCTAAACTGCACCATGATATGTATGCCTATAGAAGAGGGGTTGGCACAGTGGAATGTATTACAACTCTGTTAGCCCACTTGAATGACAGACCAGGAATGCTGATATTCCTGGACCTCGAAAAAGCCTTTGAACTGGCTAGCGCCCCAGCTATTCTCTGCTGCCTCATTGACAAAGAGGTCAGAGGCAACCTGCTCTCCTGGACCAAAAACTGTCTCATAAACAGAGAAGCAAGAGTAAAACTTCATGGCACAGTCTCTGAGTACAAAAGACATGAAAATGGTACACCGCAAGGAGGTATTCTTAGCCCTCTTCTCTTCAACTGTTTAATGGAAAGAATAATGAGGTTGAAACTCCCACATCACTGCAGGCTGCTAAACTACGCGGACGACTTTGTCATCATCATAAAAGGAAGGGATGCGGCGCGCCTTGCACCCAAATGCTTAGACTGCATCAGTAAAGAGGCAAAACAGATTGGGATCAAACTCAACCCCTCAAAGTCAAAGGCCATGCCCATAAAAATAGCGAAGCCCAACATCCAACTCACAGTACAGGGTCTACCAATAGAATGGGTCGACACCTATCAGTATCTAGGAATCATCCTGGACACACACATGAATTTTAATGCTGAGGTCACATACTTGAGAGAGCGAACTGCGGCCCGGACGGCAATCCTCAGGTCGCTAACCTCCCTTTCTGGAGGAGCCAATCTGCAAGTCCTTCGCACATACTATGTACAGGCAGTCAGATCAGTGATCGATTATGCCGCAACTGCACTCACAAATCTATCACACCAACAGTGGAAAAAGCTTGAAGTTGCCCAAAACAATGCTATGAGAGCTGCACTGGGAGCCCCCATGTGGACCAGGCTTGAAACTCTTAGACTGGAGACGGGTTTGCCCTCTCTACAAGAAAGAATATCACAAAGGACAGCTACAATTATCAGTAAGATAATTATTTCTTCTGATCCAATCCCAGTACGGCAGGCTTTGGTGGTTGGACTAGGCCAAAACAATGGAAACTCTTGGGTTGCAAGAGCAGGAAAAGTCCTAAACAGACTACATTTAAAAAAACATGATTCTTGATAGAGAGGGTGATCATCCACACCCAAATTACACTCCTTCCGCGCCGTGGGAAGAGCCTACTTTCAAAATAGTAATAGAAAGTCTCCCAATGAAAAAGGCTGCCTATGATCCGACAATCCTAAGGCGCATAATAGAAGAGCAAATGTATAGCATAGCAGTAGCAGAAGCCACCCACATCTTCACAGACGGATCGGTGGACACAGAAAATGAGAGTGCTGGCGCTGCTCTTTACACGACCAGCGTTCAGGCATATTGGAGACTGGGAGGACTAGTATCATCAACCCAAACTGAGCTGTTCGCCATACAACAGGCATTCGCATATGTGATTGCACAAAACACTCAAAATGCAATCATACACACAGACTCAAAAGCTGCACTTCAAATACTAGGACAAAAACAGTGGAAAGATAATGTGGAAATAATTACCACCATTTTGTATCAAGGAGCAGTCGCTAAAGGCATAGGCCTCAACATAACTTTAAACTGGATCCCATCCCATATTGGAATCCCATTAAATGAAAAAGCTGATGAAATTGCTAAATTGGCAACTCGTCATCCAGTGATACATGAAACAATTCAACCCAGGGTAGAGAACATAAAAAACATCATCACCAAAAAACTCTCACATCTCAACAAAGCCTACCTGCACCAGAGAATAGCTGAAGGTTCGCCATCTGCAACATGGTATCTTCAGGCAACCAAATTAGAAAGGTTAAATATCCCAAAAGGAATCCACAGAGAAATAGCAGTTAGGCTATATAGACTACGTCTAGGTTACAGATGCAACTGGGAGATTGGTGAACCCCGACAGAGAGAGTGCATCTTCTGCCAAACTGTCACAGAAAAGCCATTACTTCACTATCTTCTGGAATGTGAAGCAACCAATGACCTTAGAAGAGCTTTAAGAGTTCCTGAATCATGCAGTGGCCACCCTGAAGCCATCAACACAGCCACTCTCCTGGTCAACAAAGGTGTCCAGCAGCTGGACACCCTCATAAAGACTGTGAAGCAGTATCCTCCCCCACGATAACAGCTTGATGGTTAAATGCAACCTCAGAACACTGAAAAAAAAATTGTACCACTTACGGGCTATTCATGCCCATGCCACCTCTTCGGTGGCTTAATCTTTATCAATCAATCAATCCTCTCCCAGGCAATGAGATAGTGTGGGACTTCTGATGCTCTTTCATCGATTCCTGTTTTATGGGAAAACTCAGTGCCAAATGCTTAATGCACAGACTACCCTATTCCAGTAGCTGAAGTTTATAACTTTTTAGACACTCAACCCACCAGGAGACTCGAACACTGGCCAACAAGGTGGCAGTTGCATTCTGTAACCACTACACCATACTTCAAAGCCATTAAGAGAGGTAGGAATTCTGGGGTATTTAACCAACCAGAACTCCAATCCTCTCCCAGGCAATGAGATAGTGTGGGACCTCTGATGCTCTTTCATCGATTCCTGTTATATGGGAAAATTCAGTGCCAAATGCTTAATGCACAGACTACCCTATTCCAGTAGCTGAAGTATATAACTTTTTAGACACTCAACCTACCAGGGGACTCGAACACTGGCCAACAAGGTGGCAGTTGCATGCTGTATCCACTACACCATACTTCAAAGCCATTAGGAGAGGTAGGAATTCTGGGGTATTTAACCAACCAGAACTCCAATCCTCTCCACGGCAATGAGATAGTGTGGGACCTCTGATGCTCTCTCATCGATTCCTGTTATATGGGAAAACTCAGTGCCAAATGCTTAATGCACAGACTACCCTATTCCAGTAGCTGAAGTTTATAACTTTTTAGACACTCAACCCACCAGGGGACTCGAACACTAGCCAACAAGGTGGCAGTTGCATGCTGTATCCTCTACACCATACTTCAAAGCCATTAAGAGAGGTAGGAATTCTGGGGTATTTAACCAACCAGAACTCCAATCCCCTCCCAGGAAATGAGATAATGTGGGACCTCTGATGCTCTTCCATCGATTCCTGTTTTATGGGAAAACTCAGTGCCAAATGCTTAATGCACAGACTACCCTATTCCAGTAGCTGAAGTTTATAACTTTTTAGACACTCAACCCACCAGGGGACTCGAACACTGGCCAACAAGGTGGCAGTTGCATGCTGTATCCACTGCACCATACTTCAAAGCCATTAAGAGAGGTAGGAGTTCTGGGGTATTTAACCAACCAGAACTCCAATCCTCTCCCAGGCAATGAGATAGTATGGGACCTCTGATGCTCTCTCATCGATTATTGTTATATGGGAAAACTCAGTGCCAAATGCTTAATGCACAGACTACCCTATTCCAGTAGCTGAAGTTTATAACTTTTTAGACACTCAACCCCTGGCCAACAAGGTGGCAGTTGCATGCTGTATCCACTACACCATACTTCAAAGCCATTAAGAGAGGTAGGAATTCTGGGGTATTTAACCAACCAGAACTCCAATCCTCTCCCAGGCAATGAGATAGTGTGGGACCTCTGATGCTCTTTCGTCGATTCCTGTTATTTGGGAAAACTCAGTGCCAAATGCTTAATGCACAGACTACCCTATTCCAGTAGCTGAAGTTTATAACTTTTTAGACACTCAACCCACCAGGGGACTCGAACACTGGCCAACAAGGTGGCAGTTGCATGCTGTATCCACTACACCATACTTCAAAGCCATTAAGAGAGGTAGGAATTCTGGGGTATTTAACCAACCAGAACTCCAATCCTCTCCACTGGATGAGCTCAATCGGGCTAAGAAAAACTCCAAGGATGCATCCCCTGGAGCCGACAAAATAACCTATAAAATGATTAGAAACCTCGTCCCAGAGGGAGACGCTGCATACCTAAGGTTAATTAATTTAGCCTGGACTTCTCAAACTAGACCTTCTGCTTGGAATAGAGCAGACATAGTGCCGATCCCAAAACCCAAAGATCCAGCTAATCCCAGGTCCATCTCTCTCCAAAGCTGTGCAGCCAAGACGGCTGACTGAATGGCACTCAACAGACTGGAGTGGAAAATGCCTAAACTGCACCATGATATGTATGCCTATAGAAGAGGGGTTGGCACAGTGGAATGTATTACAACTCTGTTAGCCCACTTGAATGACAGACCAGGAATGCTGATATTCCTGGACCTCGAAAAAGCCTTTGAACTGGCTAGCGCCCCAGCTATTCTCAGCTGCCTCATTGACAAAGAGGTCAGAGGCAACCTGCTCTCCTGGACCAAAAACTGTCTCATAAACAGAGAAGCAAGAGTAAAACTTCATGGCACAGTCTCTGAGTACAAAAGACATGAAAATGGTACACCGCAAGGAGGTATTCTTAGCCCTCTTCTCTTCAACTGTTTAATGGAAAGAATAATGAGGTTGAAACTTCCACATCACTGCAGGCTGCTAAACTACGCGGACGACTTTGTCATCATCATAAAAGGAAGGGATGCGGCGCGCCTTGCACCCAAATGCTTAGACTGCATCAGTAAAGAGGCAAAACAGATTGGGATCAAACTCAACCCCTCAAAGTCAAAGGCCATGCCCATAAAAATAGCGAAGCCCAACATCCAACTCACAGTACAGGGTCAACCAATAGAATGGGTCGACACCTATCAGTATCTAGGAATCATCCTGGACACACACATGAATTTTAATGCTGAGGTCACATACTTGAGAGAGCGAACTGCGGCCCGGACGGCAATCCTCAGGTCGCTAACCTCCCTTTCTGGAGGAGCCAATCTGCAAGTCCTTCGCACATACTATGTACAGGCAGTCAGATCAGTGATCGATTATGCCGCAACTGCACTCACAAATCTATCACACCAACAGTGGAAAAAGCTTGAAGTTGCCCAAAACAATGCTATGAGAGCTGCACTGGGAGCCCCCATGTGGACCAGGCTTGAAACTCTTAGACTGGAGACGGGTTTGCCCTCTCTACAAGAAAGAATATCACAAAGGACAGCTACAATTATCAGTAAGATAATTATTTCTTCTGATCCAATCCCAGTACGGCAGGCTTTGGTGGTTGGACTAGGCCAAAACAATGGAAACTCTTGGGTTGCAAGAGCAGGAAAAGTCCTAAACAGACTACATTTAAAAAAACATGATTCTTGATAGAGAGGGTGATCATCCACACCCAAATTACACTCCTTCCGCGCCGTGGGAAGAGCCTACTTTCAAAATAGTAATAGAAAGTCTCCCAATGAAAAAGGCTGCCTATGATCCGACAATCCTAAGGCGCATAATAGAAGAGCAAATGTATAGCATAGCAGTAGCAGGAGCCAACCACATCTTCACAGACGGATCGGTGGACACAGAAAATGAGAGTGCTGGCGCTGCTCTTTGCACGACCAGCGTTCAGGCATATTGGAGACTGGGAGGACTAGTATCATCAACCCAAACTGAGCTGTTCGCCATACAACAGGCATTCGCATATGTGATTGCACAAAACACTCAAAATGCAATCATACACACAGACTCAAAAGCTGCACTTCAAATACTAGGACAAAAACAGTGGAAAGATAATGTGGAAATAATTACCACCATTTTGTATCAAGGAGCAGTCGCTAAAGACAAAGGCCTCAACATAACTTTAAACTGGATCCCATTCCATATTGAAATCCCATTAAATGAAAAAGCTGATGAAATTGCTAAATTGGCAACTCGTCATCCAGTGATACATAAAACAATTCAACCAAGCGTAGAGAACATAAAAAACATCATCACCAAGAAACTCTCACATCTCAACAAAGCCTACCTGCACCAGAGAATAGCTGAAGGTTCGCCATCTGCAACATGGTATCTTCAGGCAACCAAATTAGAAAGGTTAAATATCCCAAAAGGAATCCAAAGGGAAATAGCAGTTAGGCTATATAGACTACGTCTAGGTTACAGATGCAACTGGGAGATTGGTGAACCCCGACAGAGAGAGTGCATCTTCTGCCAAACTGTCAAAGAAAGCCATTACTTCACTATCTTCTGGAATGTGAAGCAACCAATGACCTTAGAAGAGCTTTAAGAGTTCCTGAATCATGCAGTGGCCACCCTGAAGCCATCAACACAGCCACTCTCCTGGTCAACAAAGGTGTCCAGCAGCTGGACACCCTCATAAAGACTGTGAAGCAGTATCCTCCTCCACGATAACAGCTTGATGGTTAAATGCAACCTCAGAACACTGGGAAAAAAAATTGTACCACTTACGGGCTATTCATACCCGTGCCACCTCTTCGGTGGCTTAATCTTTATCAATCAATCAATCCTCTCCCAGGCAATGAGATAGTGTGGGACCTCTGATGCTCTTTCATCGATTCCTGTCATATGGGAAAACTCAGTGCCAAATGCTTAATGCACAGACTACCCTATTCCAGTAGCTGAAGTTTATAACTTTTTAGACACTCAACCCACCAGGGGACTCGAACACTGGCCAACAAGGTGGCAGTTGCATGCTGTATCCACTACACCATACTTCAAAGCCATTAAGAGAGGTAGGAATTCTGGGGTATTTAACCAACCAGAACTCCAATCCCCTCCCAGGCAATGAGATAATGTGGGACCTCTGATGCTCTTCCATCGATTCCTGTTTAATGGGAAAACTCAGTGCCAAATGCTTAATGCACAGACAACCCTATTCCAGTAGCTGAAGTTTATAACTTTTTAGACACTCAACCCACCAGGGGACTCGAACACTGGCCAACAAGGTGGCAGTTGCATGCTGTATCCACTGCACCATACTTCAAAGCCATTAAGAGAGGTAGGAGTTCTGGGGTATTTAACCAACCAGAACTCCAATCCTCTCCCAGGCAATGAGATAGTGTGGGACCTCTGATGCTCTTTCATCGATTCCTGTTATATGGGAAAACTCAGTGCCAAATGCTCAATGCACAGACTACCCTATTCCAGTAGCTGAAGTTGATAACTTTTTAGACACTCAACCCACCAGGGGACTCGAACACTGGCCAACAAGGTGGCAGTTGCATGCTGTATCCACTATACCATACTTCAAAGCCATTAAGAGAGGTAGGAATTCTGGGGTATTTAACCAACCAGAACTCCAATCCTCTCCCAGGCAATGAGATAGTGTGGGACCTCTGATGCTCTTTCATTGATTCCTGTTATATGGGAAAACTCAGTGCCAAATGCTTAATGCACAGACTACCCTATTCCAGTAGCTGAAGTTTATAACTTTTTAGACACTCAACCCACCAGAGGACTCGAACACTGGCCAACAAGGTGGCAGTTGCATGCTGTATCCACTACACCATACTTCAAAGCCATTAAGAGAGGTAGGAATTCTGGGGTATTTAACCAACCAGAACTCCAATCCCCTCCCAGGCAATGAGATAATGTGGGACCTCTGATGCTCTTCCATCGATTCCTGTTTAATGGGAAAACTCAGTGCCAAATGCTTAATGCACAGACAACCCTATTCCAGTAGCTGAAGTTTATAACTTTTTAGACACTCAACCCACCAGGGGACTCGAACACTGGCCAACAAGGTGGCAGTTGCATGCTGTATCCACTGCACCATACTTCAAAGCCATTAAGAGAGGTAGGAGTTCTGGGGTATTTAACCAACCAGAACTCCAATCCTCTCCCAGGCAAAGAGATAGTGTGGGACCTCTGATGCTCTTTCATCGATTCCTGTTATATGGGAAAACTCAGTGCCAAATGCTCAATGCACAGACTACCCTATTCCAGTAGCTGAAGTTGATAACTTTTTAGACACTCAACCCACCAGGGGACTCGAACACTGGCCAACAAGGTGGCAGTTGCATGCTGTATCCACTATACCATACTTCAAAGCCATTAAGAGAGGTAGGAATTCTGGGGTATTTAACCAACCAGAACTCCAATCCTCTCCCAGGCAATGAGATAGTGTGGGACCTCTGATGCTCTTTCATTGATTCCTGTTATATGGGAAAACTCAGTGCCAAATGCTTAATGCACAGACTACCCTATTCCAGTAGCTGAAGTTTATAACTTTTTAGACACTCAACCCACCAGGGGACTCGAACACTGGCCAACAAGGTGGCAGTTGCATGCTGTATCCACTACACCATACTTCAAAGCCATTAAGAGAGGTAGGAATTCTGGGGTATTTAACCAACCAGAACTCCAATCCTCTCCCAGGCAATGAGATAGTGAGGGACCTCTGATGCTCTTTCACCGATTCCTGTTATATGGGAAAACTCAGTGCCAAATGCTTAATGCACAGACTACCCTATTCCAGTAGCTGAAGTTTATAACTTTTTAGACACTCAACCCACCAGGGGACTCGAACACTGGCCAACAAGGTGGCAGTTGCATGCTGTATCCACTTCACCATACTTCAAAGCCATTAAGAGAGGTAGGAGTTCTGGGGTATTTAACCAACCAGAACTCCAATCCTCTCCCAGGCAATGAGATAGTGTGGGACCTCTGATGCTCTCTCATCGATTCCTGTTATATGGGAAAACTCAGTGCCAAATGCTTAATGCACAGACTACCCTATTCCAGAAGCTGAAGTTTATAACTTTTTAGACACTCAACCCACCAGGGGACTCGAACACTGGCCAACAAGGTGGCAGTTGCATGCTGTATCCACTACACCATACTTCAAAGACATTAAGAGAGGTAGGAATTCTGGGGTATTTAACCAACCAGAACTCCAATCCTCTCCCAGGCAATGAGATAGTGTGGGACCTCTGATGCTCTTTCATCGATTCCTGTTATATGGGAAAACTCAGTGCCAAATGCTTAATTCACAGACTACCCTATTCCAGTAGCTGAAGTTTATAACTTTTTAGACACTCAACCCACCAGGGGACTCGAACACTGGCCAACAAGGTGGCAGTTGCATGCTGTATCCACTACACCATACTTCAAAGCCATTATGAGAGGTAGGAATTCTGGGGTATTTAATCAACCAGAACTCCAATCCTCTCCCAGGCAATGAGATAGTGTGGGACCTCTGATGCTCTTTCATCGATTCCTGTTATTTGTGAAAACTCAGTGCCAAATGCTTAATGCACAGACTACCCTATTCCAGTAGCTGAAGTTTATAACTTTTTAGACACTTAACCCACCAGGGGACTCGAACACTGGCCAACAAGGTGGCAGTTGCATCCTGTATCCACTACACCATACTTCAAAGCCATTAAGAGAGGTAGGAATTATGGGGTATTTAACCAACCAGAACTCCAATCCTCTCCACTGGATGAGCTCAATCAGGCTAAGAAAAACTCCAAGGATGCATCCCCTGGAGCCGACAAAATAACCTATAAAATGATTAGAAACCTCGGCCCAGAGGGAGACGCTGCATACCTAAGGTTAATTAATTTAGCCTGGACTTCTCAAACTAGACCTTCTGCTTGGAATAGAGCAGACATAGTGCCGATCCCAAAACCCAAAGATCCAGCTAATCCCTGGCCCATCTCTCTCCAAAGCTGTGCAGCCAAGACGGCTGACTGAATGGCACTCAACAGACTGGAGTGGAAAATGCCTAAACTGCACCATGATATGTATGCCTATAGAAGAGGGGTTGGCACAGTGGAATGTATTACAACTCTGTGAGCCCACTTGAATGACAGACGAGGAATGCTGATATTCCTGGACCTCGAAAAAGCCTTTGAACTGGCTAGCGCCCCAGCTATTCTCTGCTGCCTCATTGACAAAGTGGTCAGAGGCAACCTGCTCTCCTGGACCAAAAACTGTCTCATAAACAGAGAAGCAAGAGTAAAACTTCATGGCACAGTCTCTGAGTACAAAAGACATGAAAATGGTACACCGCAAGGAGGTATTCTTAGCCCTCTTCTCTTCAACTGTTTAATGGAAAGAATAATAAGGTTGAAACTCCCACATCACTGCAGGCTGCTAAACTACGCGGACGACTTTGCCATCATCATAAAAGGAAGGGCTGCGGCGCGCCTTGCACCCAAATGCTTAGACTGCATCAGTAAAGAGGCAAAACAGATTGGGATCAAACTCAACCCCTCAAAGTCAAAGGCCATGCCCATAAAAATA
This sequence comes from Procambarus clarkii, assembly GCF_040958095.1. Lineage (NCBI taxonomy): Eukaryota > Metazoa > Arthropoda > Malacostraca > Decapoda > Cambaridae > Procambarus > Procambarus clarkii. Next base: position 51,028,728 of record NC_091156.1, read on the forward strand.
GCGAAGCCCAACATCCAACTCACAGTACAGGGTCAACCAATAGAATGGGTCGACACCTATCAGTATCTAGGAATCATCCTGGACACACACATGAATTTTAATGCTGAGGTCACATACTTGAGAGAGTGAACTGCGGCCCGGACGGCAATCCTCAGGTCGCTAACCTCCCTTTCTGGAGGAGCCAATCTGCAAGTCCTTCGCACATACTATGTACAGGCAGTCAGATCAGTGATCGATTATGCCGCACCTGCACTCACAAATCTATCACACCAACAGTGGAAAAAGCTTGAAGTTGCCCAAAACAATGCTATTAGAGCTGCACTGGGAGCCCCCATGTGGACCAGGCTTGAAACTCTTAGACTGGAGACGGGTTTGCCCTCTCTACAAAAAAGAATATCACAAAGGACAGCTACAATTATCAGTAAGATAATTATTTCTTCTGATCCAATCCCAGTACGGCAGGCTTTGGTGGTTGGACTAGGCCAAAACAATGGAAACTCTTGGGTTGCAAGAGCAGGAAAAGTCCTAAACAGACTACATTTAAAAAAACATGATTCTTGATAGAGAGGGTGATCATCCACACCCAAATTACACTCCTTCCGCGCCGTGGGAAGAGCCTACTTTCAAAATAGTAATAGAAAGTCTCCCAATGAAAAAGGCTGCCTATGATCCGACAATCCTAAGGCGCATAATAGAAGAGCAAATGTATAGCATAGCAGTAGCAGGAGCCAACCACATCTTCACAGACGGATCGGTGGACACAGAAAATGAGAGTGCTGGCGCTGCTCTTTGCACGACCAGCGTTCAGGCATATTGGAGACTGGGAGGACTAGTATCATCAACCCAAACTGAGCTGTTCGCCATACAACAGGCATTCGCATATGTGATTGCACAAAACACTCAAAATGCAATCATACACACAGACTCAAAAGCTGCACTTCAAATACTAGGACAAAAACAGTGGAAAGATAATGTGGAAATAATTACCACCATTTTGTATCAAGGAGCAGTCGCTAAAGGCAAAGGCCTCAACATAACTTTAAACTGGATCCCATCCCATATTGGAATCCCATTAAATGAAAAAGCTGATGAAATTGCTAAATTGGCAACTCGTCATCCAGTGATACATGAAACAATTCAACCCAGGGTAGAGAACATAAAAAACATCATCACCAAAAAACTCTCAGATCTCAACAAAGCCTACCTGCACCAGAGAATAGCTGAAGGTTCGCCATCTGCAACATGGTATCTTCAGGCAACCAAATTAGAAAGGTTAAATATCCCAAAAGGAATCCACAGGGAAATAGCAGTTAGTCTATATAGACTACGTCTAGGTTACAGATGCAACTGGGAGATTGGTGAACCCCGACAGAGAGAGTGCATCTTCTGCCAAACTGTCACAGAAAAGCCATTATTTCACTATCTTCTGGAATGTGAAGCAACCAATGACCTTAGAAGAGCTTTAAGAGTTCCTGAATCATGCAGTGGCCACCCTGAAGCCATCAACACAGCCACTCTCCTGGTCAACAAAGGTGTCCAGCAGCTGGACACCATCATAAAGACTGTGAAGCAGTATCCTCCCCCACGATAACAGCTTGATGGTTAAATGCAACCTCAGAACACTGGGAAAAAAAAAATTGTACCACTTACAGGCTATTCATGCCCGTGCCGCCTCTTCGGTGGCTTAATCTTTATCAATCAATCAATCCTCTCCCAGGCAATGAGATAGTGTGGGACCTCTGATGCTCTTTCATCGATTCTTGTCATATGGGAAAACTCAGTGCCAAATGCTTAATGCACAGACTACCCTATTCCAGTAGCTGAAGTTTATAACTTTTTAGACACTCAACCCACCAGGGGACTCGAACACTGGCCAACAAGGTGGCAGTTGCATGCTGTATCCTCTACACCACACTTCAAAGCCATTAAGAGAGGTAGGAGTTCTGGGGTATTTATGCAACCAGAACTCCAATCCTCTCCCAGGCAATGAGATAGTGTGGGACCTCTGATGCTCTCTCATCGATTCCTGTTATATGGGAAAACTCAGTGCCAAATGCTCAATGCACAGACTACCCTATTCCAGTAGCTGAAGTTTATAACTTTTTAGACACTCAACCCACCAGGGGACTCGAACACTGGCCAACAAGGTGGCAGTTGCATGCTGTATCCACTATACCATACTTCAAAGCCATTAAGAGAGGTAAGAATTCTGGGGTATTTAACCAACCAGAACTCCAATCCTCTCCCAGGCAATGAGATAGTGTGGGACCTCTGATGCTCTTTCATCGATTCCTGTTATATGGGAAAACTCAGTGCCAAATGCTTAATGCACAGACTACCCTATTCCAGTAGCTGAAGTTTATAACTTTTTAGACACTCAACCCACCAGGGGACTCGAACACTGGCCAACAAGGTGGCAGTTGCATGCTGTATCCACTTCACCATACTTCAAAGCCATTAAGAGAGGTAGGAGTTCTGGGGTATTTAACCAACCAGAACTCCAATCCTCTCCCAGGCAATGAGATAGTGTGGGACCTCTGATGCTCTCTCATCGATTCCTGTTATATGGGAAAACTCAGTGCCAAATGCTTAATGCACAGACTACCCTATTCCAGAAGCTGAAGTTTATAACTTTTTAGACACTCAACCCACCAGGGGACTCGAACACTGGCCAACAAGGTGGCAGTTGCATGCTGTATCCACTACACCATACTTCAAAGACATTAAGAGAGGTAGGAATTCTGGGGTATTTAACCAACCAGAACTCCAATCCTCTCCCAGGCAATGAGATAGTGTGGGACCTCTGATGCTCTTTCATCGATTCCTGTTATATGGGAAAACTCAGTGCCAAATGCTTAATTCACAGACTACCCTATTCCAGTAGCTGAAGTTTATAACTTTTTAGACACTCAACCCACCAGGGGACTCGAACACTGGCCAACAAGGTGGCAGTTGCATGCTGTATCCACTACACCATACTTCAAAGCCATTATGAGAGGTAGGAATTCTGGGGTATTTAATCAACCAGAACTCCAATCCTCTCCCAGGCAATGAGATAGTGTGGGACCTCTGATGCTCTTTCATCGATTCCTGTTATTTGTGAAAACTCAGTGCCAAATGCTTAATGCACAGACTACCCTATTCCAGTAGCTGAAGTTTATAACTTTTTAGACACTTAACCCACCAGGGGACTCGAACACTGGCCAACAAGGTGGCAGTTGCATCCTGTATCCACTACACCATACTTCAAAGCCATTAAGAGAGGTAGGAATTATGGGGTATTTAACCAACCAGAACTCCAATCCTCTCCACTGGATGAGCTCAATCAGGCTAAGAAAAACTCCAAGGATGCATCCCCTGGAGCCGACAAAATAACCTATAAAATGATTAGAAACCTCGGCCCAGAGGGAGACGCTGCATACCTAAGGTTAATTAATTTAGCCTGGACTTCTCAAACTAGACCTTCTGCTTGGAATAGAGCAGACATAGTGCCGATCCCAAAACCCAAAGATCCAGCTAATCCCTGGCCCATCTCTCTCCAAAGCTGTGCAGCCAAGACGGCTGACTGAATGGCACTCAACAGACTGGAGTGGAAAATGCCTAAACTGCACCATGATATGTATGCCTATAGAAGAGGGGTTGGCACAGTGGAATGTATTACAACTCTGTGAGCCCACTTGAATGACAGACGAGGAATGCTGATATTCCTGGACCTCGAAAAAGCCTTTGAACTGGCTAGCGCCCCAGCTATTCTCTGCTGCCTCATTGACAAAGTGGTCAGAGGCAACCTGCTCTCCTGGACCAAAAACTGTCTCATAAACAGAGAAGCAAGAGTAAAACTTCATGGCACAGTCTCTGAGTACAAAAGACATGAAAATGGTACACCGCAAGGAGGTATTCTTAGCCCTCTTCTCTTCAACTGTTTAATGGAAAGAATAATAAGGTTGAAACTCCCACATCACTGCAGGCTGCTAAACTACGCGGACGACTTTGCCATCATCATAAAAGGAAGGGCTGCGGCGCGCCTTGCACCCAAATGCTTAGACTGCATCAGTAAAGAGGCAAAACAGATTGGGATCAAACTCAACCCCTCAAAGTCAAAGGCCATGCCCATAAAAATAGCGAAGCCCAACATCCAACTCACAGTACAGGGTCAACCAATAGAATGGGTCGACACCTATCAGTATCTAGGAATCATCCTGGACACACACATGAATTTTAATGCTGAGGTCACATACTTGAGAGAGTGAACTGCGGCCCGGACGGCAATCCTCAGGTCGCTAACCTCCCTTTCTGGAGGAGCCAATCTGCAAGTCCTTCGCACATACTATGTACAGGCAGTCAGATCAGTGATCGATTATGCCGCACCTGCACTCACAAATCTATCACACCAACAGTGGAAAAAGCTTGAAGTTGCCCAAAACAATGCTATTAGAGCTGCACTGGGAGCCCCCATGTGGACCAGGCTTGAAACTCTTAGACTGGAGACGGGTTTGCCCTCTCTACAAAAAAGAATATCACAAAGGACAGCTACAATTATCAGTAAGATAATTATTTCTTCTGATCCAATCCCAGTACGGCAGGCTTTGGTGGTTGGACTAGGCCAAAACAATGGAAACTCTTGGGTTGCAAGAGCAGGAAAAGTCCTAAACAGACTACATTTAAAAAAACATGATTCTTGATAGAGAGGGTGATCATCCACACCCAAATTACACTCCTTCCGCGCCGTGGGAAGAGCCTACTTTCAAAATAGTAATAGAAAGTCTCCCAATGAAAAAGGCTGCCTATGATCCGACAATCCTAAGGCGCATAATAGAAGAGCAAATGTATAGCATAGCAGTAGCAGGAGCCAACCACATCTTCACAGACGGATCGGTGGACACAGAAAATGAGAGTGCTGGCGCTGCTCTTTGCACGACCAGCGTTCAGGCATATTGGAGACTGGGAGGACTAGTATCATCAACCCAAACTGAGCTGTTCGCCATACAACAGGCATTCGCATATGTGATTGCACAAAACACTCAAAATGCAATCATACACACAGACTCAAAAGCTGCACTTCAAATACTAGGACAAAAACAGTGGAAAGATAATGTGGAAATAATTACCACCATTTTGTATCAAGGAGCAGTCGCTAAAGGCAAAGGCCTCAACATAACTTTAAACTGGATCCCATCCCATATTGGAATCCCATTAAATGAAAAAGCTGATGAAATTGCTAAATTGGCAACTCGTCATCCAGTGATACATGAAACAATTCAACCCAGGGTAGAGAACATAAAAAACATCATCACCAAAAAACTCTCAGATCTCAACAAAGCCTACCTGCACCAGAGAATAGCTGAAGGTTCGCCATCTGCAACATGGTATCTTCAGGCAACCAAATTAGAAAGGTTAAATATCCCAAAAGGAATCCACAGGGAAATAGCAGTTAGTCTATATAGACTACGTCTAGGTTACAGATGCAACTGGGAGATTGGTGAACCCCGACAGAGAGAGTGCATCTTCTGCCAAACTGTCACAGAAAAGCCATTATTTCACTATCTTCTGGAATGTGAAGCAACCAATGACCTTAGAAGAGCTTTAAGAGTTCCTGAATCATGCAGTGGCCACCCTGAAGCCATCAACACAGCCACTCTCCTGGTCAACAAAGGTGTCCAGCAGCTGGACACCCTCATAAAGACTGTGAAGCAGTATCCTCCCCCACGATAACAGCTTGATGGTTAAATGCAACCTCAGAACACTGGGAAAAAAAAAATTGTACCACTTACAGGCTATTCATGCCCGTGCCACCTCTTCGGTGGCTTAATCTTTATCAATCAATCAATCCTCTCCCAGGCAATGAGATAGTGTGGGACCTCTGATGCTCTTTCATCGATTCTTGTCATATGGGAAAACTCAGTGCCAAATGCTTAATGCACAGACTACCCTATTCCAGTAGCTGAAGTTTATAACTTTTTAGACACTCAACCCACCAGGGGACTCGAACACTGGCCAACAAGGTGGCAGTTGCATGCTGTATCCTCTACACCACACTTCAAAGCCATTAAGAGAGGTAGGAGTTCTGGGGTATTTATGCAACCAGAACTCCAATCCTCTCCCAGGCAATGAGATAGTGTGGGACCTCTGATGCTCTCTCATCGATTCCTGTTATATGGGAAAACTCAGTGCCAAATGCTCAATGCACAGACTACCCTATTCCAGTAGCTGAAGTTTATAACTTTTTAGACACTCAACCCACCAGGGGACTCGAACACTGGCCAACAAGGTGGCAGTTGCATGCTGTATCCACTATACCATACTTCAAAGCCATTAAGAGAGGTAAGAATTCTGGGGTATTTAACCAACCAGAACTCCAATCCTCTCCCAGGCAATGAGATAGTGTGGGACCTCTGATGCTCTTTCATCGATTCCTGTTATATGGGAAAACTCAGTGCCAAATGCTTAATGCACAGACTACCCTATTCCAGTAGCTGAAGTTTATAACTTTTTAGACACTCAACCCACCAGGGGACTCGAACACTGGCCAACAAGGTGGCAGTTGCATGCTGTATCCACTGCACCATACTTCAAAGCCATTAAGAGAGGTAGGAGTTTTGGGGTATTTAACCAACCAGAACTCCAATCCTCTCCCAGGCAATGAGATAGTGTGGGACCTCTGATGCTCTCTCATCGATTCCTGTTATATGGGAAAACTCAGTGCCAAATGCTTAATGCACAGACTACCCTATTCCAGTAGCTGAAGTTTATAACTTTTTAGACACTCAACCCACCAGGGGACTCGAACACTGGCCAACAAGGTGGCAGTTGCATGCTGTATCCACTGCACCATACTTCAAAGCCATTAAGAGAGGTAGGATTTCTGGGGTATTTAACCAACCAGAACTCCAATCCTCTCCCAGGCAATGAGATAGTGTGGGACCTCTGATGCTCTTTCATCGATTCCTGTTATATGGGAAAACTCAGTGCCAAATGCTTAATGCACAGACTACCCTATTCCAGTAGCTGAAGTTTATAACTTTTTAGACACTCAACCCACCAGGGGACTCGAACACTGGCCAACAAGGTGGCAGTTGCATGCTGTATCCACTGCACCATACTTCAAAGCCATTAAGAGAGGTAGGATTTCTGGGGTATTTAACCAACCAGAACTCCAATCCTCTCCCAGGCAATGAGATAGTGTGGGACCTCTGATGCTCTCTCATCGATTCCTGTTATATGGGAAAACTCAGTGCCAAATGCTTAATGCACAGACTACCCTATTCCAGTAGCTGAAGTTTATAACTTTTTAGACACTCAACCCACCAGGGGACTCGAACACTGGCCAACAAGGTGGCAGTTGCATGCTGTATCTACTACACCATACTTCAAAGCCATTAAGAGAGGTAGGAATTCTGGGGTATTTAACCAACCAGAACTCCAATCCTCTCCCAGGCAATGAGATAGTGTGGGACCTCTGATGCTCTTTCATCGATTCCTGTTATATGGGAAAACTCAGTGACAAATGCTTAATGCACAGACTACCCTATTCCAGTAGCTGAAGTTTATAACTTTTTAGACACTCAACCCACCAGGGGACTCGAACACTGGCCAACAAGGTGGCAGTTGCATGCTGTATCCACTACACCGTACATCAAAGCCATTAAGAGAGGTATGAATTCTGGGGTATTTAACCAACCAGAACTCCAATCCTCTCCCAGGCAATGAGATAGTGTGGGACCTCTGATGCTCTTTCATTGATTCCTGTTATATGGGAAAACTCAGTGCCAAATGATTAATGCACAGACTACCCTATTCCAGTAGCTGATGTTTATAACTTTTTAGACACTCAACCCACCAGGGAACTCGAACACTGGCCAACAAGGTGGCAGTTGCATGCTGTATCCACTACACCATACTTCAAAGCCATTAAGAGAGGTAGGAATTCTGGGGTATTTAACCAACAAGAACTCCAATCCTCTCCCAGGCAATGAGATAGTGTGGGACCTCTGATGCTCTTTCATCGATTCCTGTTATATGGGAAAACTCAGTGCCAAATGCTTAATGCACAGACTACCCTATTCCAGTAGCTGAAGTTTATAACTTTTTAGACACTCAACCCATCAGGGGACTCGAACACTGGCCAACAAGGTGGCAGTTGCATGCTGTATCCACTGCACCATACTTCAAAGCCATTAAGAGAGGTAGGAGTTCTGGGGTATTTAACTAACCAGAACTCCAATCCTCTCCCAGGCAATGAGATAGTGTGGGACCTCTGATGCTCTCTCATCGATTCCTGTTATATGGGAAAACTCAGTGCCAAATGCTTAATGCACAGACTACCCTATTCCAGTAGCTGAAGTTTATAACTTTTTAGACACTCAACCCACCAGGGGACTCGAACACTGGCCAACAAGGTGGCAGTTGCATGCTGTGTCCACTGCACCATACTTCAAAGCCATTAAAAGAGGTAGGAGTTCTGGGGTATTTAACCAACCAGAACTCCAATCCTCTCCCAGGCAATGAGATAGTGTGGGACCTCTGATGCTCTCTCATCGATTCCTGTTATATGGGAAAACTCAGTGACAAATGCTTAATGCACAGACTACCCTATTCCAGTAGCTGAAGTTTATAACTTTTTAGACACTCAACCCACCAGGGGACTCGAACACTGGCCAACAAGGTGGCAGTTGCATGCTGTATCCACTACACCATACTTCAAAGCCAATAAGAGAGGTAGGAATTCTGGGGTATTTAACCAACCAGAACTCCAATCCTCTCCCAGGCAATGAGATAGTGTGGGACCTCTGATGCTCTTTCATCGATTCCTATTATATGGGAAAACTCAGTGCCAAATGCTTAATGCACAGACTACCCTATTCCAGTAGCTGAAGTTTATAACTTTTTAGACACTCAACCCACCAGGGGACTCGAACACTGGCCAACAAGGTGGCAGTTGCATGCTGTATCCACTACACCATACTTCAAAGCCATTAAGAGAGGTAGGAATTCTGGGGTATTTAACCAACCAGAATTCCAATCCTCTCCCAGGCAATGAGATAGTGTGGGACCTCTAATGCTCTTTCATCGATTCCTGTTATATGGGAAAACTCAGTGCCAAATACTTAATGCACAGACTACCCTATTCCAGTAGCTGAAGTTTATAACTTTTTAGACACTCAACCCACCAGGGGACTCGAACACTGGCCAACAAAGTGGCAGTTGCATGCTGTATCGACTGCACCATACTTTAAAGCCATTAAGAGAGGTAGGAGTTCTGGGGTATTTAACCAACCAGAACTCCAATCCTCTCCCAGGCAATGAGATAGTACCATATTGATGGTGATGTAAAACAAGAAGTTTAATGATGTGGTGACGAGGTAGAAGAATTGGATTCTTCCTGTCCAAATCAATTTTTGCATGAAGCAAACGTCCTCCACATCTTAGTATATTATGAGTGTTGGCATCATACCAGATACCTAGAGACTTAGTTAATTTATCTGGAAGATTTTCATATTCGCTCCCATATGTTTCTTGCTGTGTACTTTTGATCCAGTAGAGGATAGGATTGGGAAACTTATGTCGAATTCCTATCTTAGCAAGAAAATCAAACACATGTGCAGTCACTCTTAATAGCTTGCTTAAGTTAGAATAGTTGTGAGGATCAATGGCTAAGATTCGTTGAGGTTCTGGTTCTTTCATGGGAGTGGTGATATTGGTCACTATGACTTGTGGCTTTTGTTTGGGCCACTGACCACCAACAAGCCATGAAGGCCCATTGAACCACAGCGAAGACTTGATAAGTTGTTTTAGTGTTAACCCTCGAGATAAATAATCTGCAGGATTGTCCTTAGTAGGAACATGTCTGAATTTATATCCAGCAGATACCTCATGAATTCCCTAACACGATTACTGACGTAGGGAGTCTTGTTGTTGTTGTTTCTTACCCATTGTAAGACTGCCTCGTTGTATGACCACACTACAATCTCACCAAAGTGGATATTATTGAGTGTCTTTGTCAGGCAATGAGCCAATCTTACTCCCACCAGCAATGCAGTCAACTCCATTTGAGGTAAAGATCTCTCCTTAATGGGAGCAACTCTTGCTTTAGATGTGAGCAAAATTGATTGTGCACTATTAACTAAGTAGGCTACTGCGCCGTATGCTTTTCCAGAGGCATCGCAGAAAACGTGACAATTAGTGGGTAAGTTTGGTCCTGAAGCATTACGAGGAAATTTCAAAACACCTAACTGATTAAAATCCGTTGAGAGTATCTGCCATTTAGCTTGTAACTCACTTGGTAACGGGTCATCCCATCCCATATGTTTCTGCCAGCACTCCTGCATTAGGAGTTTGCCCCTTATTAATATAGGACTAAGTAGGCCTAAAGGGTCAAATGGTTGACTGACAAACGAGAGCAGTGTTCTCATGGTAAGGGTTGAGTTATCAGTTTGTACTGACTTGACATTCATCTCGTCAGTACTGGTGTTCCATTCCACACCTAGAACCTTTAATTGATTGGGTACCTGATAACCTGGAAATTCTTTCTCGATTACCTGGTTGAGTAATTCATTGTTTGAGGCCCATGACTGTAGTGGCATATTGGCTCCTAATAGTTCACGGTTAGCCTCATGGTAGATTTCTACCAGATCAGTTTGATCATTAGTTGTTCCCTGGAAATTGTCGACATATAAGTTGTCGCTAATGTCTGCCTTATAGGGGCTGTTTGATTTCCTCAAATGTGTGTCTAATGTTGCTTGCAAAAGAAACGGTGAGGACGTAGCTCCAAATAATACTGAGGCAAAACGATATGTGATGACTTCACTGTTAGGATCCAGTGGGTCCTTAATCCAGAGGAATTTTGTGTAGTTACGATCTTCCTCCTGCAAACCTACTCGGAGGAAAGAAAGCCTTGCTGATATCAGCAGTATAGGCGAAAATACCAGTGCGAAATCGTAACAGCACATCATGTAGCCTTTGTGTTAGGTTAGGTCCCGTTTGGAGACATTCATTTAAAGACACACTGCCTGGCTTTACTTTAGCACTACAGTTAAAGACAATACGAATAGGTGTTGTCAATGAGTCTTTGACCACAGCGTGATGAGGTAAATAATGACCTATTTTTCGGTCATCGTTATCAACAACTTCAATAAATTTACTGTTAAGTTGTTGTTGGATGAGTTGATGATACATGTTCAGTTTGTCTGGCTGCTTCTGTAGTCATGTTAATTGAGACTGCAATTGTGAGGCTGCCATAAAATAATTAACTGGAAGTTGTGGATGATCCAACTTCCATGGGAGTCTTAGCCAGTATTGTTTATTTTCATAGACAACTGTATCCAGATATTGCTGGTAAGTCCACGTATCATCAGGGCTTGGTTGTTCAGGGATAATACCTAAAGTATCTAAATCCCACAAACAATGTACCGGTGGGTCATACTCAATATCCTCAGATATTTCTCTGAAACGTAGGGGTGACTGTTCCAAGCCTAGTCACGCCACTATTATGTTATTAGATTGCTGATTTGTGGACGCTGGATTTTGTCTGAAAAACACCAGTCCCGTAAGCAATTTGTCTCCTGCAGATGACAACAAATTCATTCCGTGTTTTCTGGTGCATCCAGTTATAAATTTGTAATAATGATCCGCGCCTATAAGTATTCCAACATCAGTGAGGCAGTCAGAATTTATTTTATAATCTGCTAGCCTCATGCGGTTTCGTCTAAGATGTCTCGCAGTGCGAGCTAACCCTGTGACCTGCAGGTCCGTAGGAAGTTTATCTACTGCTACCGCTTGTATTGGACTAGTGGAAGATCCGAGTCTCACTAATACCTTAACTACTTGGTATTCACGAGGTCCACTATTCGACAAGAAACCAGAAATATTTAACCTCACACTTTTGGCAGGTTTTAAATTTAACTCATCTACCAACTGTTGTGCAATGAAGGTTTTCTGTGATCCTTGATCAAAAAGACCTCTAGTGTTAACTCTAGATCTTCGGTTTATTAGTCTAAGTTGAGCTGTAGGCAGAGTGGTATTATTGCCTGACTCAGTAGCAAGTACATTTACTTCTTGATGCACTTTGCAATATTGCACTGCGGTAGAATTCGTGGAATTCTCCCCAGTGGTCATAGTTGGTGTAGAAGATGTTCTACATAAGGCGTAGTGATGTACACCTTGGTTGCATCTGTTGCAGGAACGTAGCTGCACTACACATTTTTTGGGATCATGAGAGCCCATGCACTTGGTGCACTTGTGTATTTCTTGCAACCTTTTAACCCTAACATTATAAGTAGGATAAACAGAGCATTGGTAGGTGGCATGTCCTTGATTACAAAACAGACACCTTCTCTGGTTAATTGACTTGGTCTCTTTAGTAGACAAGTCATTGGTTATCTCAGAAGGAGACACCGAATATGTACCTACATTTCCACTTCTTTTCCCAGTGGATGGAGTAGTTTTGGATTTATATTTATTAGACTTATTCAAAGTCTGTTTAGGTTTGACAGAAGTGTCAACTTGAGCTGAGTTACAATGGGAGTTAGTGGAGGAGTTTGAAACTTTCTCCCCATCTTGATTGGCTCTTTGTCTTTCGACTAAGGTATGCAGACCTTCTGTGATCTCTTTCAAAGTCAAAAAGGTCTTATTGTACATAGTACACAACTTATCTAAAGTTTCTCCTGGCAACTTTCGCCTAACAACTACTTTAGTCATCCATTCAGCTGACTGGATTTGGACTTTAAGGCTTAAGGCCTTGAGTAAAGACTAACTCTAGTCTGAAATTTTGGAGAGACTCTGCGGAATTATTAGCAGAGGGTAAATCTAGCAATTTTTGAACTAAGATAGTAATAGTTCTCTCCGTGTTATCCTAGTTAGTTTTGAGCAATTGAACAGCTGATGTGTAACCATCACTGGTCAGTGTTATATTAGAGATTACTTTCAAGGCTTCATTTCGTAACAAGCCTTGTCAATAAGTGAATTTGGTGGTTTGAGGAACGTTAGCTTTAGAGTCTACTGCATCTACGAATTTACTCCAAAAATCGTCCCAACTTTCTGTATCTAATCCTGAAAATGTAGGTAAGTCTAAAGTAGGTAGACGAACCTCTGGTAGTTGGGTATTGAATTGAGACCCTGTGTTACTGGTATTGGATCCAGATTGTTTTGCTAATTTAGATAGCAGATAAAGTTTATCTTGAGTCTCATCCTCATACTGGGAGATATCGTCTACAATTTGACCTACTTCCTCAGGATCAATCTCTGTGGTATTCAGTAGATCAAGATAAGATTGACTTGCAGATTTGACTTGATCAAATTTCAGATCAGCAACTCTAACTGATGTCTCTAAGTGATAAGAGTCAATGGGAGTATCTTTAGATAAGCTCTCAGCCTTGTTAATTAATCTGGTCAAATGACCTTTAAGGCCAATGTAGGTTCTCCTTAATTGCTCAGGAGTAGCCATGTTGGGCTTGGGTCCAAACTTCATGGGATCAGTATATGTATTACTAATGAAGCTTGGGTACTTGTTCATTAGTGGACAAGTAACATTAAATATAGCCTAATTGAAGGTGGCTAATTTATACTCTACCTCACTTGAGATTAAATGTACCTACCTAACAACATGTAGCTAGATATTTTGTGCACTGTCTGAACTTCACCATTAGTTCTCGTCCGGTTAGCTCTTCTATATCACCATCAGAGTTAATGGGGATTATCCAGCAATACACAAAATAGATACACAAAATAATGAATACAAGAGAAATATTATGGAGACACTCCAATCAGAGTTGTCTCAAAGTTTAATCCCACCCTGTTTAGGGTCAGCACAAATAGTATAATACATACACTACTGACTAGCTTGAGTCTAGTGGTGATAATTCCTAACTAAGAACTATAAATTTATTTAGACTGGGCTTGTACCAAATTCAGCACAATCTCAGCCTAAATTCTACCTAATAAGATTGGTAAGATTATTGTGGTGTAGTAAGGTGAATATAATTGTGCTGTATTTTTGGGTTTTTTGTTTTTATAAGAGTGCACTTGTACACACAGGTGAAAACATATAAAGGTTATGAGCTGATGCTCCTGGTGACCTAAAGATTCATACTTCAGTATGAAGTGTAGGCCTAAGTGTTGTGGGCAATTAACTGTGTCCCACTAAAGCTACCTTATACATGAGGGGAAAGTAGCAATATGTTGGTGTGACTTAGACTAACTGATGTGTTACACTGTTGGTTGACACAATTAATCAAATGGTTAGTCTTGATTACATCACACAAGGATTAGTTATTAATAATTAGTATTTATAATTATAATTTTATGCCCATCCGGTTCGAAGAGGACCATAATGTGGGACATTTGGGGCTTGACTCTATATATTTAAATATTAATGTAGTGAAAATCAATTACGAAGGACCACCCGCTTTTGTAGTAAAGAGGGAAACTAAGAAAATATGATCATTAGAAAATTCCTAGATGAACCAGTAACTATGGATACAATACTAGAGAATATGATCACTGAGATAATTAATGGGCTGTATAATTAACTGAATCAAAGCCTCAAACACCTACATTAGGGGGTTATTACTGGAACTCAATACGTCCAGGAACTAGTGTGGTTCGTTCACCAGTCCAAAGTGTAATAATCTAATCCTATGAATATTTATAGAATCATTATCTTTATCATCAATGAGAACATAGATCACGAACATGAAAATTAATAATTATAATAAACACATGTCATTCCAATGAAACAGAGTTCTGCATGCAAAGGAATACAGATAATAGAAATCAAGGAATACGGAAAGAGTCTTAGCTTGAAGACGATTTCCAAGAAGTTAGTTACGACTCATCCTCTGATTCTCCTGGATTCGTCATGGAACACTGGGAGATGATTAACACGGGAAATGACAGCTCGGAGAATTCTTCACACACGCTGTAAATCAAATTGTATTCAGTAGCAACAGATTAAGCTGCTAGATATCTATGTTCAAGAAATTGAGATTAATAATAAGAGTAAATAATGACCTGTAGTTTTTTATTGTCGCACGGCGTCACGACAAGCTACCCAGCTATAAACCCACCCCCCTAGATGATGCATCAAATAAGGATAAAGTTACTTAGCTAATATGGGCACTGTGTAAGTTAAGGCTTGCCGAAGTTCGCGTCCTAGGCTCCGGCTTCGTAATAAAGAACACTTGGTGTCCAGCCTATCCTAGATACTGACGCGCTTCACTGGCCGGTCACGTGGTATTACATAGAACCAAATTTAACAGGTTCTGGCCTAATGTCAAATTAAATCTCTTGACAATTCAACTTGTTATGTAAAGTGACACTGACACCAGCAAAGTTAATGTCTGCAAAGGTTCTTCACACCTCACAGTGGCGACTTTCTTCTGGAGCTCTTGATGGCGTCTACCCTGGTGGCTGGGGTTATGGCGTCTCCTCTCTCCCACTCCTCGTCCCGCGTTCGCTACACAAAGTATTTATTACGGATATTATCATTTCTCGCAGTTGTGATTGAAATGCTCGGATAAGGACAGGTTTATTATTTAGAGGAGTTAAATATTATTATTTGCCTGTTTTATGATAGTAAACGAACAATGGAGATGAATTAAAGTCTCTCCAGGGCATTCACGCGTGACTTTAAATTTATTACTAGATAACAGTTAGAACTATAAACGCTCTATTTGGCTTTAGTTGGAGATCAGTTTATCTGTAATTAATTATCACACAGAACACCGTTGTTTATAGAGAATCAAATTCAATTCTCAGACACACTGGATATAAATGTGTTTATTACAATGGAATCTGACGCAATACTGGCGTCGGGTGACGTAATAATTCTAGCCTTATTGTACAGATGTAATTATTAGTACATGTGAACTCTACGCTTGGTTAAATTTTAATCACTACAATGATTAGTAGAATTAGTAATAATTAATGCGAATACAACAGTGTTGTATTTAGTGTTGGAAATTTCCAACATAACTCCGGGGGGAAGATTCTAGGGTCGTAGTGTAATGTGGAGTACTGACACCTATCCCAAAATTGAGATTAATATTAGTATGTTAGTACACACATAACGAATGTCCCGTATTTGACAAGGACATACAAGAAACTTAAGTCTTGCTAATTTTCATGTTAAATGGAACATGTTATTATGAATTACCTAAAGCTAATAATTAAGAAAGCCCACAATAACTCTGAGATTGGTGTCGCTATGACATGTAATGTGTATGTTACAAATCTCTAAGTCTGCAAACTCTCAGGTACTCTAGATAAATAATGTTATTTATAGCCTACACAATAATTAAAGATGTTAAATCACACAATTTAAACAACAGAATCCACTGTGAGGGGAATGTCCTGGGTCATAGTGACTTGTAATGGTTTGTTACTTGACATCACTCCACAGTATCATCATAGTCATCTAAATTGGATGTAAAAGGAATTACTCTTGGTCAGAGCTGTAATAGGCTTGCAGTTTCCGCCTACATTGTTGAGCAGCAGCTCTAGTGGGGCGGTTGCTCGGAGGATCAGAATTACTGTCCTCAGAAACTACTGGGGAATTGGATCCGGCTGATATTCTCGTTCAGCCAATTCAAGAGGAACCAGCTTCTCTAAAGTTTTTAGAGTAGTGTTGCCTCGGCATAAAACTTTCACTACTCTCAGGACACCTTGATGATCTGGATGAATGGCAACAATTTTGCCTATGGGCCACTCTGACCTTGGTCCATCACTGTCGACTAGTACTAGGTCCCCTGGATTTAGTTGCACTTTATTGTAAGGACTCGAAGCTCCGTAGTGGTACTCTCGTAGAGCTGTGAGGTACTCTCGAGTCCACACCTCATTCCACCTGTTAATAACTCTTGAGAGATGCTGGTAGCTTTCCACCAAGTCACCTCTGGTCACATGTGACGGGTCTACGGGGTCCTCTTCGGCTAAAGGGATGAGAGGGCTCAGTAGACCTCCATGGATCAAGTGTGAGGGACTCAGAGGCTCTCTCTGGGTGAAATCATCAGACAGGTAGGTTAATGGGCGGTTATTGACTCGCGCCTCGATTTCCACAACAATGGTTTGGAGCTCGGAGTAACTGACCCTTTGTCTGTGTAAAGTTTTCCTTAGACACTTCTTGACTGTGCCTACCATTCGCTCATAGAACCCACCTTGCCAAGGGGCTCTTGGTGCTATGAATTTCCAGTGACATTGTCGTCTCTGTAGGACCGACTGTACTTCTGGGTGGTTCCAGACTTCTCGCAAACAAGCTTCTCCTGCCGCAAAATTGGATCCATTGTCCGATATCATTAATTTGGGACAAGATCTGCGAGCTGCAAATCGACGGAAAGCCTGGATGAAGGCTTCAGCACTCATATCTGAAGTCACTTCTAAATGTATGCCTCTGGTTGTAGCACACATAAAGAGACAAATGTATGCTTTCACTGGTATATTATCTGGGTTGCCAGTGAGAAGTAAGGCTCCTGTGTAATCAACACCAGTGGTTTCAAAGGGACGAAGATGAACCACTCTTTCTTCAGGGAGTGGTGGAGGTCCTGGGTAATGACATACTCTAACATCTTATCTTTTACAGATTACACAAGATTTAATAATTGACTTAACTGTCTGACGACCTTGAGGAAGCCAGTACTTTTGTCTAAGGTCAGTGAGAGTATCTAACACTCCACCATGTAAAGTACCATATTGATGGTGATGTAAAACAAGAAGTTTAGTGATGATGTGGTGACGAGGTAGAAGAATTGGATTCTTTGTGTCCAAATCAATTTTTGCATGAAGCAAACGTCCTCCACATCTTAGTATATTATGAGTGTTGGCATCATACCAGATACCTAGAGACTTAGTTAATTTATCTAGAAGATTTTCATATTCGCTTCCATATGTTTCTTGTTGTGCACGTTTGATCCAGTAGAGGATAGGATTGGGAAACTTATGTCGAATTCCTATCTTAGCAAGAAAATCAAACACATGTGCAGTCACTCTTAATAGCTTGCTTAAGTTAGAATAATTGTGAGGATCAATGGCTAAGATTCGTTGAGGTTCTGGTTCTTTCATGGGAGTGGTGATATTGGTCACTATGACTTGTGGCTTTTGTTTGGACCACTGACCACCAACAAGCCATGAAGGCCCATTGAACCACAGCGAAGACTTGATAAGTTGTTTTAGTGTTAACCCTCGAGATAAATAATCTGCAGGATTGTCCTTAGTAGGAACATGTCTGAATTTATATCCAGCAGATAACTCATGAATTCCCTAACACGATTACTGACGTAGGGAGTCTTGTTGTTGTTGTTTCTTACCCATTGTAAGACTGCCTCGTTGTATGACCACACTACAATCTCACCAAAGTGGATATTATTGAGTGTCTTTGTCAGGCAATGAGCCAATCTTACTCCCACCAGCAATGCAGTCAACTCCATTTGAGGTAAAGATCTCTCCTTAATGGGAGCAACTCTTGCTTTAGATGTGAGCAAAATTGATTGTGCACTATTAACTAAGTAGGCTACTGCGCCGTATGCTTTTCCAGAGGCATCGCAGAAAACGTGACAATTAGTGGGTAAGTTTGGTCCTGAAGCATTACGAGGAAATTTCAAAACACCTAACTGATTAAAATCCGTTGAGAGTATCTGCCATTTAGCTTGTAACTCACTTGGTAACGGGTCATCCCATCCCATATGTTTCTGCCAGCACTCCTGCATTAGGAGTTTGCCCCTTATTAATATAGGACTAAGTAGGCCTAAAGGGTCAAATGGTTGACTGACAAACGAGAGCAGTGTTCTCATGGTAAGGGTTGAGTTATCAGTTTGTACTGACTTGACATTCATCTCGTCAGTACTGGTGTTCCATTCCACACCTAGAACCTTTAATTGATTGGGTACCTGATAACCTGGAAATTCTTTCTCGATTACCTGGTTGAGTAATTCATTGTTTGAGGCCCATGACTGTAGTGGCATATTGGCTCCTAATAGTTCACGGTTAGCCTCATGGTAGATTTCTACCAGATCAGTTTGATCATTAGTTGTTCCCTGGAAATTGTCGACGTATAAGTTGTCGCTAATGTCTGCCTTATAGGGGCTGTTTGATTTCCTCAAATGTGTGTCTAATGTTGCTTGCAAAAGAAACGGTGAGGACGTAGCTCCAAATAATACTGAGGCAAAACGATATGTGATGACTTCACTGTTAGGATCCAGTGGGTCCTTAATCCAGAGGAATTTTGTGTAGTTACGATCTTCCTCCTGCAAACCTACTCGGAGGAAAGCCTTGCTGGTGTCAGCAGTATAGGCGAAAATACCAGTGCGAAATCGTAACAGCACATCATGTAGCCTTTGTGTTAGGCTAGGTCCCGTTTGGAGACATTCATTTGAAGACACACTGCCTGGCTTTACTTTAGCACTACAGTTAAAGACAATACGAATAGGTGTTGTCAATGAGTCTTTGACCACAGCGTGATGAGGTAAATAATGACCTATTTTTCGGTCATCGTTATCAACAACTTCAATAAATTTACTGTTAAGTTGTTGTTGGATGAGTTGATGATACATGTTCAGTTTGTCTGGCTGCTTCTGTAGTCATGTTAATTGAGACTGCAATTGTGAGGCTGCCATAAAATAATTAACTGGAAGTTGTGGATGATCCAACTTCCATGGGAGTCTTACCCAGTATTGTTTATTTTCATAGACAACTGTATCCAGATATTGCTGGTAAGTCCACGTATCATCAGGGCTTGGTTGTTCAGGGATAATACCTAAAGTGTCTAAATCCCACAAACAATGTACCGGTGGGTCAGACTCAATATCCTCAGATATTTCTCTGAAACGTAGGGGTGACTGTTCCAAGCCTAGTCACGCCACTATTATGTTATTAGATTGCTGGTTTGTGGACGCTGGATTTTGTCTGAAAAGCACCGGTCCCGTAAGCAATTTGTCTCCTGCAGATGACAACAAATTCATTCCGTGTTTTCTGGTTCATCCAGTTATAAATTTGTAATAATGATCCGCGCCTATAAGTATTCCAACATCAGTGAGGCAGTCAGAATTTATTTTATAATCTGCTAGCCTCATGCGGTTTCGTCTAAGATGTCTCGCAGTGCGAGCTAACCCTGTGACCTGCAGGTCCGTAGGAAGTTTATCTACTACTACCGCTTGTATTGGACTAGTGGAAGATCCGAGTCTCACTAATACCTTAACTACTTGGTATTCACGAGGTCCACTATTCGACAAGAAACCAGAAATATTTAACCTCACACTTTTGGCAGGTTTTAAATTTAACTCATCTACCAACTGTTGTGCAATGAAGGTTTTCTGTGATCCTTGATCAAAAAGACCTCTAGTGTTAACTCTAGATCTTCGGTTTATTAGTCTAAGTTGAGCTGTAGGCAGAGTGGTATTATTGCCTGACTCAGTAGCAAGTACATTTACTTCTTGATGCACTTTGCAATATTGCACTGCGGTAGAATTCGTGGAATTCTCCCCAGTGGTCATAGTTGGTGTAGAAGATGTTCTACATAAGGCGTAGTGATGTACACCTTGGTTGCATCTGTTGCAGGAACGTAGCTGCACTACACATTTTTTGGGATCATGAGAGCCCATGCACTTGGTGCACTTGTGTATTTCTTGCAACCTTTTAACCCTAACATTATAAGTAGGATAAACAGAGCATTGGTAGGTGGCATATCCTTGATTACAAAACAGACACCTTCTCTGGTTAATTGACTTGGTCTCTTTAGTAGACAAGTCATTGGTTATCTCAGAAGGAGACACCGAATATGTGCCTACATTTCCACTTCTTTTCCCAGTGGATGGAGTTGTTTTGGATTTATATTTATTAGACTTATTCAAAGTCTGTTTAGGTTTGACAGAAGTGTCAACTTGAGCTGAGTTACGATGGGAGTTAGTGGAGGAGTTTGAAACTTTCTCCCCATCTTGATTGGCTCTTTGTCTTTCGACTAAGGTATGCAGACCTTCTGTGATCTCTTTCAAAGTCAAAAAGGTCTTATTGTACATAGTACACAACTTATCTAAAGTTTCTCCTGGCAACTTTCGCCTAACAACTACTTTAGTCATCCATTCAGCTGACTGGATTTGGACTTTAAGGCTTAAGGCCTTGAGTAAAGACTCTAACTCTAGTCTGAAATTTTGGAGAGACTCTGCGGAATTATTAGCAGAGGGTAAATCTAGCAATTTTTGAACTAAGATAGTAATAGTTCTCTCCGTGTTATCCTAGTTAGTTTTGAGCAACTGAACAGCTGATGTGTAACCATCACTGGTCAGTGTTATATTAGAGATTACTTTCAAGGCTTCATTTCGTAACAAGCCTTGTCAATAAGTGAATTTGGTGGTTTGAGGAACGTTAGCTTTAGAGTCTACTGCATCTACGAATTTACTCCAGAAATCGTCCCAACTTTCTGTATCTAATCCTGAAAATGTAGGTAAGTCTAAAGTAGGTAGACGAACCTCTGGTAGTTGGGTATTGAATTGAGACCCTGTGTTACTGGTATTGGATCCAGATTGTTTTGCTAATTTAGATAGCAGATAAAGTTTATCTTGAGTCTCATCCTCATACTGGGAGATATCGTCTACAATTTGACCTACTTCCTCAGGATCAATCTCTGTGGTATTCAGTAGATCAAGATAAGATTGACTTGCAGATTTGACTTGATCAAATTTCAGATCAGCTACTCTAACTGATGTCTCTAAGTGATAAGAGTCAATGGGAGTATCTTTAGATAAGCTCTCAGCCTTGTTAATTAATCTGGTCAAATGACCTTTAAGGCCAATGTAGGTTCTCCTTAATTGCTCAGGAGTAGCCATGTTGGGCTTGGGTCCAAACTTCATGGGATCAGTATATGTATTACTAATGAAGCTTGGGTACTTGTTCATTAGTGGACAAGTAACATTAAATATAGCCTAATTGAAGGTGGCTAATTTATACTCTACCTCACTTCAGATTAAATGTACCTACCTAACAACAAGTAGCTAGATATTTTGTGCACTGTCTGAACTTCACCATTAGATCTCGTCCGGTTAGCTCTTCTATATCACCATCAGAGTAAATGGGGATTATCCAGCAATACACAAAATAGATACACAAAATAATGAATACAAGAGAAATATTATGGAGACACTCCAATCAGAGTTGTCTCAAAGTTTAATCCCACCCTGTTTAGGGTCAGCACAAATAGTATAATACATACACTACTGACTAGCTTGAGTCTAGTGGTGATAATTCCTAACTAAGAACTATAAATTTATTTAGACTGGGCTTGTACCAAATTCAGCACAATCTCAGCCTAAATTCTACCTAATAAGATTGGTAAGATTATTGTGGTGTAGTAAGGTGAATATAATTGTGCTGTATTTTTGGGTTTTTTGTTTTTATAAGAGTGCACTTGTACACACAGGTGAAAACATATAAAGGTTATGAGCTGATGCTCCTGGTGACCTAAAGATTCATACTTCAGTATGAAGTGTAGGCCTAAGTGTTGTGGGCAATTAACTGTGTCCCACTAAAGCTACCTTATACATGAGGGGAAAGTAGCAATATGTTGGTGTGACTTAGACTAACTGATGTGTTACACTGTTGGTTGACACAATTAATCAAATGGTTAGTCTTGATTACATCACACAAGGATTAGTTATTAATAATTAGTATTTATAATTATAATTTTATGCCCATCCGGTTCGAAGAGGACCATAATGTGGGACATTTGGGGCTTGACTCTATATATTTAAATATTAATGTAGTGAAAATCAATTACGAAGGACCACCCGCTTTTGTAGTAAAGAGGGAAACTAAGAAAATATGATCATTAGAAAATTCCTATATGAACCAGTAACTATGGATACAATACTAGAGAATATGATCACTGAGATAATTAATGGGCTGTATAATTAACTGAATCAAAGCCTCAAACACCTACATTGGGGGGTTATTACTGGAACTCAATACGTCCAGGAACTAGTGTGGTTCGTTCACCAGTCCAAAGTGTAATAATCTAATCCTATGAATATTTATAGAATCATTATCTTTATCATCAATGAGAACATAGATCACGAACATGAAAATTAATAATTATAATAAACACATGTCAATCCAATGAAACAGAGTTCTGCATGTAAAGGAATACAGATAATAGAAATCAAGGAATACGGAAAGAGTCTTAGCTTGAATACGATTTCCAAGAAGTTAGTTACGACTCATCCTCTGATTCTCCTGGATTCGTCATGGAACACTGGGAGATGATTAACACAGGAAATGACAGCTCGGAGAATTCTTCACACACGCTGTAAATCAAATTGTATTCAGTAGCAACAGATTAAGCTGCTAGATATCTATGTTCAAGAAATTGAGATTAATAATAAGAGTAAATAATGACCTGTAGTTTTTTATTGTCGCACGGCGTCACGACAAGCTACCCAGCTATAAACCCACCCCCTAGATGATGCATCAAATAAGGATAAAGGTACTTAGCTAATATGGGCACTGTGTAAGTTAAGGCTTGCCGAAGTTCGCGTCCTAGGCTCCGGCTTCGTAATAAAGAACACGTGGTGTCCAGCCTATCCTAGATACTGACGCGCTTCACTGGCCGGTCACGTGGTATTACATAGAACCAAATTTAACAGGTTCTGGCCGAATGTCAAATTAAATCTCTTGACAATTCAACTTGTTATGTAAAGTGACACTGACACCAGCAAAGTTAATGTCTGCAAAGGTTCTTCACACCTCACAGTGGCGACTTTCTTCTGGAGCTCTTGATGGCGTCTACCCTGGTGGCTGGGGTAATGGCGTCTCCTCTCTCCCGCTCTGCGTCCCGCGTTCGCTACACAAATTATTTATTATGGATATTATCATTTCTCGCAGTTGTGATTGAAATGCTCGGATAAGGACGGGTTTATTATTTAGAGGAGTTAAATATTATTATTTGCCCGTTTTATGATAGTAAACGAACAATGGAGATGAATTAAAGTCTCTCCAGGGCATTCACGCGTGACGTTAAATTTATTACTAGATAATAATAATAATAATAATAATTTTTATTTAGGCAAAGGTACATACATAAAGAGATTTTACAAAGTTTGTTGGCTTTATAGATAAGAGCTAGTACATACAATGCCTAAAGCCACTATTACGCAAAGCGTTTCGGGCAGGAAAAAACACTACTGACTAAAGCTTAAAACTAATGGGTAAAAAGAAAAAAATGCGTTGAGTACAAATAAAAATAGAGGTAAAAGAGGGGGGAACATTGTTGAAAAAACAGCACAAATACAATTACAAATTATTACAGAAAATTACATTAAAACAGCGTTGATTTGTAAAACAAAAAACAAAAAACAAAAAACATACATGGGTTGACAATAGAGAGGTAAGGTAGGTTACAGGGAATTTATTAGGTATAGCTTCGTATTTAACTTAAACTGGTTGAGAGAGGTACTGTCTTTAACATGGTTGGGAAGGTCATTCCACATCCTGGGCCCCTTGATTTGTAGAGCATTTCTGGTTTGATTAAGTCGTACTCTAGGAATATCAAAACTGTATTTATTTCTGGTGTGGTGCTCATGGGTTCTGTTACAACCTTCTATGAAGCTTTTGAGATCAGGATTGGCATTACAATTTAGCGTTTTGTATATGTATAGTACACATGAGAGAATGTGCAGTGACTTAATGTCTAACATATTCAGGGATTTGAATAGGGGTACCGAGTGATGTCTGGGACCAGAATTGGATATTGTCCTAATAGCAGCTTTGTGTTGAGTAATTAGAGGACGTAAGTGATTTTGGGTAGTAGAGCCCCAAGCACAAATACCATAGTTGAGATATGGATAGATAAGGGAGTAATAGAGAGTCACCAGGGCAGGGCGTGGTACATAATATCTGATCTTAGAAAGAATGCCCACAGTTTTTGAAACTTTTTTTGATATGTTTAGAATGTGTCCCTGGAAATTCAGCTTTTGGTCAATGAGAATGCCAAGGAATTTGCCATCTAATTTGTTACAAATTTGGGTATTGTTTATTTTGAGATTTATTTGATTAGAGGATTTATTGCCAAACAGAATATAGAAAGTTTTGTCAATGTTAAGGGTGACAGATAACAGTTAGAACTATAAACGCTCTATTTGGCTTTAGTTGGAGATCAGTTTATCTGTAATTAATTATCACACAGAACACCGTTGTTTATAGAGAATCAAATTCAATTCTCAGACACACTGGATATAAATGTGTTTATTACAATGGAATCTGACGCAATACTGGCGTCGGGTGACGTAATAATTCTAGCCTTATTGTACAGATGTAATTATTAGTACATGTGAACTCTACGCTTGGTTAAATTTTAATCACTTCAATGATTAGTAAAATTAGTAATAATTAATGAGAATACAAGTGTTGTATTTAGTGTTGGAAATTTCCAACAATTCTCACCCACAACATGATTTATGACCACATCATTACCCAATATAACATCCACACCTGGGATGGGCAACTGGGTACTAACACCCACAGTGCATAAACTTGGTGTAATGGTGGATCTGAAATTAATGTCTATTAGAGGTACAGTCTTACATCCTGCAACACTCTGAAGAACTACAAACTTTCCAGTCTCTCTTTTCCACATCAGAAAGAATACTGGATGAAATTATGGTTTGGGAAGCACCTGTATCATGAAGAATAACCACTGGCTTCCACTTCCCATTAATACACAAAACTTCACCTGAAGACATATGGTGAATAATGTTTCACCCAATTGGGGTTCACAGTTACATGTTTATTAGTAAATTTATTTTGCACACCTCTACAATAAATGAGACCAGTTGGTCGTAACTCAGGGTGCAATATAAAACAGGAATTAATTCCATGGCCTTTTCTTTTACAATGGAAACAGGACCTTACAGTGGACACACCTGTGGAACCAACTGTAGGTTTAGAAATAACCTTATTATTATTTGACATTCCTGACAAGGAAGTAGCAGGATTAGGTTTTGTTAGAGAAGAGCTCATGGGAGTAACTGGAGCACCAGGACTGGATGGATTCTGAATAGGAGTTCGGTGAGCATTAAAATTTACTCTACGACTAGACTTAGGTGAAGTGGCCGTAAACTGGGCCTTAGTCAACAACTCATGCTCATCCGCGAGCTTTGACAGCTCATAAATGTCTGTTACATTCTTTTGTTCTGCCATAAAAGTACACAACTTGTCTGGGAGACATGACAATACTTCTTCCATGATAAGAAGATTCTTTAGAGCATCAAACTCAGTTACTGAAAGTGACTTTAACCATCTGTTGCAAAAATTCGTCTTCTGACGAGTAAAATCTGCTATTGTCTGCTCGCTTACCCTCCTTAGGTTCCGAAACTTCTGCCTGTGTGCCTCTGGATTTAATTGATATGCATTTAAGATGCTTTTCTTTACAAATTCATAATCAAAGCTATGAACGTCAGGTAGGGATGTAAAAACCTCCTGACTACGCCCCTTAAATTGAGACTGCATAATGGCTACCCACTGATCCCTTGGCCAGTTCATACTGATGGCAATCTTATAAAAATGTGCAAAGAAAACCTCAGGATCCTCCTCATTAAACTTGGGTAACTCTATATACTTATTCATCCTTATGGGATTATTATCACTATTTGTTGAAACATTACTAGTATTTCCATGCCCAGCTGCCATACGCTGTGATTCAAGCCTGAAGTTAGTGTCAGCCATTTGTTGTTGAATCTCTAATTGCCTAGTTTGTTCCTTTTGAGCTTCAAGTTCTAATATTCTCTGTTCTTTTTGAGCTTCAAGCTTAGCATTTGCTATTTGCGCTTCTAACTCAAGACGCTTTAAGGACATCTGATCACTCGACTCCTCTCTTAACTCCTCCAGAATTTCTTCGTCTAATTCTCCATTCTCAACAAAATGCGTCACAACGACTTTCACAAGTTGGGCTTTAACCATTCTATTGTTGGCGGTCAAATCCAACTGATTTGCTATTTGTATTAACTCAGTCTTTTTTAGGCTCTTAATTCCCTCAAAGTCTGGGTGAGCCAACAACGACAACACTTACTCCTCCATCGTTACTAACACTTGGCACTTGATTCATAGCAATATTTAAAACAATGGCACTGCACTACACTTCACTGTAAAATTGTCACAACACTGAAAATTCGCTTGGCCTCACTGCACAAACAAAATATATAGGATGATTTACCTCAAAATCGTGAAACGTTGTTATTTGACACCCAGGAAGGCTTGCATGGCACATGGAACAGTTCTTATAAAACACACAGACACCTAACACACTGGTACCTAGGAAGGCAAGGTTAGATTAGCACAATTAAGTTTAAGTGGGAACAATATTTCCCGGCACAGACCCCCATAACTCTATGTTACCTATCGTTCGTTACGGCTCGTGACCCTACAGCAGCCAAGCTTTAATTATGTCTAGGTATACCACTGCTGCTCTCTAAAGTGGGTCACCAGTATAACTCCATGAATGATAACAGGCTAAGAATTAAAAGTATTTCTCCCTTAGGACTGAAGAATTATACATATAACTTATAATATATATATTCAATACAGTATAATATAAAAACACAGATGGTCAAGTTAACTTATACAACCAAACAAAAAGTATTGTCTCTCACAGAATATAATAAAATAAAATATGGCACAACATTAATGTTACAGACTTAACTCTACAAAGATGTGATCTCTCCTGACCCGTATCAGCTACTGAGCTACTCGGCTGTCACTACCCATAATCCTCTCCTCCTCTGTCTCATCCAGGATGAGGGATGGAAACTAAAGACTTTTTAATATTTAAAACTAATTGAACAACCACTTGTTCTCAAAACACATAAGAATGCAAATTAAATATAATAGTTACTTGCAAAATATATAAGTACAATGCCACCTGCTTAATTACAGTAAATAAACAATTATATAAACTTAGTAAAAGTGACATCTGGAACTCCCATAACTGAACAGGTCCAGCAATTCTAATTTCCCGAATCTAACAGGTATTAGACGTGTGAAGAGCCACCGCGCTCCTGTCCCCACTGACGCTGCCACACCACACGATAATTTACAAAAACACAATATGTGTACATATACAGGCAATGATATAATGGAACAAACAAGTTATTTTAAATTTATATACGTATCCAGCTAGGAGTACGTAACAACCACCAACACTACAACCACTGTGAGA
This sequence comes from Procambarus clarkii, assembly GCF_040958095.1. Taxonomy (NCBI): domain Eukaryota; kingdom Metazoa; phylum Arthropoda; class Malacostraca; order Decapoda; family Cambaridae; genus Procambarus; species Procambarus clarkii. The sequence continues at coordinate 51,056,905 of NC_091156.1, forward strand.
AGTAGCACCACCATCACCTCCACCACAACCACTAGCACCTCCACTACCACCATCACTACCTCAAACACATCCACTACAACCTCCACCAACCCCACTACTCCCACCGACACTAGGACCTCCTATACCACCAGAACCACCACCACCAGAAGCATCACAACTACCACCATCACCTCCACAACCTCCTTGAGGTTTCCTTCAGGTGATTTCGAGGCTCAGCGACCCTGCGGCCCGGTCGTCGACCAGGCCTCCTCGTTGCTGGACTGGTCAGCCAGGCTGTTGGACACGGCTGCTCGCAGCCTGACGAATGAGTCACAGCTTGGTTGGTTAGATATCCTTTGGTAGTGTTTGTCAAGTTCTCTTGAACACTGTGAGGGGTCGGCCAGTTATGCCCCTTATGTGTAGCAGAAGCGTGTTGAACAGTCTCGGGCCTCTAATGTTGATAGAGGTATCTCTCAGAGTACCTGTTGCACCTGTGCTCTTCAACGGGGGTATTCTGCACATCCTGTCACGCCTTGTGGTCTCATGTGCTGTTATTTGTGTGCAGGTTTGGGACCAGCCCTTCTACTATTTTCCACGTGTAAATTATTATGTATCTCTCCCGCCTGCGCTCAAGAGAATACAGATTCAGGCTCTTTAGTCGGTCCAATAGTTTAGATATTTTACCGAGTGGATTCTAGAAGTAAATGATCTCTGTACGCTCTACAGGTCAGCAATATCTCCAGCTTTGAAAGGAGCTGTCATTGTGCAGCAGTATTCCACTCTAGCGAGCACTAGCGTCTTGAAAAGTATCATCATCGGTATAGCATTTCTAGAGTGAAAGGTTTTTGTTATCCAACCTGTCATTTTTCTTGCAGTTGTGACGGCAACTTTAATGTGCTCTATAAATGTAAGGTCTTCCAACATCACTATACCCAAATTCTTTACATTGCCTTTCCGTTCTATATTATGACTTGACTGAGTTTTGTACGTGGTTTCCGTTTTATATTTTCATTTTTTCCGTAGCGCATGAGCTGTAACTTATCTTCGCTAAACACCATATTATTTTCTGTAGCCCATAGAAAGACCTGATTGACACCTGATTGGAGGTTTTCCGTGTCCTCTATGTTGTCTACTTTCATAAAAATCCTAGTGTCATCTGCAAAGGATGATACAGTACTATACGTTGTGTCCTTGTCTATGTCCGATATGAGGATGAGCAAGCACAGTACCCTGAGGGACTGAGCAAGCACAGTACCCTGAGGGACTGAGCAAGCACAGTACCCTGAGGGACTGAGCAAGCACAGTACCCTGAGGGACTGAGCAAGCACAGTACCCTGAGGGACTGAGCAAGCACAGTACCCTGAGGGGACTGAGTTCTTTACGGTTGATGGTGCTGATTATATTTTGTTGACACATTGGGTTCTATTAATCAGGAAATTGTAGATATCCTCCACGACAACCACCACTACCACCACCACCACCACCATCAGCACCAATATCACCACTACCAGCACCTCCACTACCACCACCACCATTACCACAACCACCACCATCAGCACCACCAATACCTCCATCACCATCACCACTACCAACACTACCACTACCTTTACCACCACCAGCACCAATACCACCACAACCTCTACCTCCACTACCACCAGCACCACTACAACTACCTCTACCACCTCCACCTCAACTACCACCACCACCAGCACGATCGCCAGTACCAACACCTCCACAACTACCACCTTCACTACCTCCGTCACAATTTCCACCTCTACTATCACCACCACAAATTCCACCTCCATTACTACCACTAGCAGCACCTTCACTACCATCACCACCACCACAACCACTACCTCCACTACCAGTTCTACCACCACCACAACAACCTCCACTACAACCACCAACACCACTACCACCACCACCAGTATCAACACCATCACTTCCACGATCACCACCAGCACATCACTACCACCACCAGCACATCCACTACAACCATCACCTCTACTTCCACAACTACAACCACCACCACCTCGAAACATGAAGTTTCGCTTCATGTAGGTTGGCGTTCAATCGCCGATTGTCTAAGTGGTTGGGCACCTTTTACCCGCCCCATCCCAAATCCTTATCCAGTGCTATATAGTCGTAGTGGCTTGGCACTTTCCCTGATAGTTCCATTCCATACCTTCACGAACACCTCCACAACCACCACTTCCAGCACCATCACCAGTACCACCACCAGCTCCACTACCACCGAGTATCGTGTAGCTCTATGTGGGAGAGTGTTGTAGCTCGATGTGGTCCAAGTCTGCTTTTCGTTCTGTAGCGTCTTGGAGACGATTAGAACTGCCTACGCCGAGTGCTACATTCTTGACTGGAAATTGTACTGTTGTCTATTCGTTGTTATAGATTCAGCTACTCGGAACAAATTCCAAGTAGCACGGGCTATGGTAAGCCCGTAACTTATCTGGCACTGGAGCGGGGCAAGTAGCACGGGCTATGGTGAGCCTGTAGTGGACTTACCTGGCACAGGAGCGGTGTTGTGGTTGTCTATTGATTGATTGATTAAGATTAAGCCATCCAAAAGGTGGCACGGGCATGAATAGCCCGTAAGTGGAGGCCCTTTTGAGCCATTACCAGTATCAAGAGCTGATACTGGAGATTTGTGGAGGTGCGACTGCACCCTACGGGACGGGAGATGTCTCCCGTGGTTGTCTATTCTCATAACGCTTCCTTATATTTGGTGACTACCCTTTGTGGGAACCGACCTGTGAGATTTATATTTATTTAATTTATATGAATTTATATTTACGTTAATTTATATACTTCGATAGCAATTTGTATAATGTTAAGTGGACTGTATTTCTGCAATAATCTCATAATCTCACAAATCGATCCTCTACACATTAGGGGGGGTTTATATTTAATATATATGCAGCCAATCAAACTACAGAATTAACTACATACATTGAAGAGGTTCCTTATCTTATAGTACAGCAGGCTAGTCCACCAGGTATAACTAGGGTGTAGACACCAAATTATCCTCTTTGAGGTAGCTTCCATATCACCCAGTAACTGGTGCACAAATCTTGCTTCCTCGTCTTGACCTGTCAAAAGTGCGCTAGCTGTGAAGCCAGAATCCTATATATGACAAGTATTTCAGAGAAAACACTATACAGTACATGGAACAATAAAGACCTGGCTTAATTACCTTTAGTATGAGGCGATTTCGCGTTCTAACCGGACCACCCTATATAATGACATTAATGGCCACTAATGATAGATAATGGGTTTCGGAAAGAACACTTAACTTGATATGTAGACAGCGTGTTGAAAAATGGTACACCTTTGGTTTCCATAACACTACGTCCAAGTAAATTTAACAGGAGCCGAATTTGCTCCAGTGTGAGCCTCTGGTCTCAATATAAACAATGGCTGTTTAACACTCCATACTATTGACGTTACTGGCCGACATTGTCCAGAATGATAGGAGCCAAATTTGCTCCACACGTCTCGGAGGTGACACAACAATGGCTGCCCTCCTTCCTCACTCTGACGCCTGGCCTACTTTGTCCAGATTTCAGAAAGTGATAGAAGGGTCACATTTACTCTACTTTAATATTGATAATTAAGTTAATTTATATAAGATGTTTTTATGATGGTAAAGTCCAAAGACTAATGTATTTAAGAATAATTCCCAGCAGAATAGCTGGTGAATTATAATAGTATGTGGTGATGATATCCCGTTTTCTATAGACGGTAATTCCACTACAAGTTACGTTTTCTATGGGTAACTTGTTTATACAACACAGCTATTATCTGTATGATATATTAAATGGTGTCGGATTTTCCGACATAATTCCCCAGGGGGCTGCTCACGGGTCGAAGTCCTGTTTAGAACAGACGAACACCGATACTCCTCCTTCGAATTATTACATTAATTTGATGTTAGTAGTTAGTAATCACACATTTATGTGTCTGTTCGTACAGGACGGATGTCCCGTACTAGAGTTGCAGGGTTTAGAAGTCTAATGCGATTTCATTTCCCTGTTAACTCTTGAAAGGCTAATATTCAAGCCTAATTACATATTATTTAACCCAGAAGACTGGATGTGATCAAGTACTACAGTCAAGTATGATTCAGGGACTGCAGTGAGATCAGTGACATTAGATATAACTTGAAGTTTGTTCAAGTAACTGGTCACTGATATATAAACACTGAGGCCCATGGAATACATCTTGATTAAATAATAAATGTATCAAATCAGTCATCAGATTTATTGGGGTTTAATTTAGTTAATTGATTCAGAAGATTGAATAGCTCATCATTAAAGTAAAGTATGGTTCTGAGACTGCAGTGGGTTCAGTGACATTGGTCGCAGTGACTTGTAGCTGTTTTAGGCTACTGTTCACTGATTTGCCACTGAGGCCTCATGAACTCATCTCCAGCTTTAAATGATGATACTAACATCAACCTCTGTTACTATAGTCAGCTGTAATCTCCTTAGTATAATGCTACTGGAGAAATATAATCAGCTGACAAATTTAGATTTCTATTGGTATTGTTTATCTGCAGGCATAGGTCTCCTCAGGCTTGATACTGGGCCTGAGAGTAATTTACCTCCTGCAGAGTTTAACATGGTTATACCCTGATATTTAGTAGGGCTACCAATGAATCGATGACAATAGTCTGTCCCTACAAGGAGACCGAAGTCGGTGAGGTGATCAGACTTAATATTATCTGCCAATTTTATTCCTCTATTTCTCAGGAATTTGGCTGTTGCTCTCAGACCTTGAACTTGTAGGTCTACTGGTATTTTGTCCACCACAATGGCTTGTACTCGACAGACGTACCTGCCTAAGCGTACTGATGGTTGTACCACCTGGTAGACTTGAGGTCCTGCATCTGTTACAAACCCTGAGATGTTGAATGACATCTGGGCTACAGGCCTTAATTGTAATTCATCTGCCAGCTTTTTAGTAATATATGTTCTCTGGGATCCTTGGTCAAACAACCCACGGGTATGGACCTTGGCCCTCTTATTCAGGATGGTAATTTGGGCAGTAGGCAAAGTCGTATTACCTTTAGACTTTGCCGATTGGACACTGTTTGTTTGTTGCACCTTGCAGTACTGTACTGTGGTGGGAATGCTATCTTCCACCTTGGGGTTTGGAGACGTTGTTTTGGTGTCTCTGCACAATGCTGCATGGTGCTGACCTTTGTTACACCTATTACAGGTGTGTAATTGGGTATCACAGTCCTTGATGTTATGTTTCCTGAGGCACCTCGTGCAATGTTGCAAATCTTTGAGTCGCTCAACACGGGCGTCACTATCAGGAAAATTAGAGCAGTGGTACATTGAATGTTTCTCATTGCAGAACAAACATGTTCCATAGCTTCCTGTACCCTTTGGTGTCATGTTCTTGGGTGACACAGTAACTATAGGCTTGGAGGGTCCCACTGCATATACGCCCACACTGCCACTGTTCCACTTTGGTGTTGAATTATATTGTCTAGATTGATTTGGAGTACCTTTGGTACTCTGTGGTTTACTATTATTAGTTTCTGAGGGTTTACTTGGTGGTTTTAATTTGTCATGTGTTCGTAATTGATGAACTACTGACTTTAAACCTTCAGATATTTCATTCATGGCTAAGATGCTTTTATTGTAATGAGCACTCATTTGTCTCAATATGTCCCTAGGTATTTTCTCCTGGACAATTATTTTCAAGACCCACTCAGCCCCGTTTGTATCTGCTGTCAGGCTGAGGGCATTGATCAATGATTCTACCTCCAGCTTGAAGACTTGGAGTGAATCAGCTGAAGCCTCCGGTGGGGGTAAATGCAACAGCTCATGAACTAAATGTGATGTTCTTACTTCTGGATCAGCATAATTATCCTTGAGGAGTTTTACTGCCAGATCATAGCCGTCATTAGTTAATCTCAGATGGGATACTACTGTTTTTGCCTCACCTGATAATTGGCCTTGCAAATAAGAGAATTTACTACTCTTTGGTAAAGATTGTTTTGAGTCTACAAGGTCAACGAATTTGTTCCAAAATTCATCCCAATCTTCCTCATCTTTTCCTGAGAAAGTGGGTAAATTAATTGGAGGGAGTCGAGCTTCTGCTTGACTCGTATTAGATGCAACTGTTGTTGTTGTTGCTGTTGCCTTGTTCTGGGCAATTAATTTGACATAAGGCTGTAACGTGGCCTGAGTGTGATCTTCATAATTCGCAAGATCAACCATAATGTCGTCTATTTCTGTTTCTGATAAATTGGTGTTGGCAAGTTCAGCCACATATGTTGCTATTTGACATTTGATTTGCTCAAATTTACCTGCAGCTGCTTGATAATAGCTTTCCAGGTCAGCATAATCAATTTGAGATTGTTGTGACAAATCTTCACATTTCTTGATCTGTCTTGTTAAGTGGCCTTTAAGACCTGCAAGGGTTCTTTTCATTCTCCCTGCATTATCCATACTGGCTCGTTGGTGAAGCCTTGTGGAACTTGTACTTGGGCTGCTCATAATACTGAACAAACACTAATGGTAGCCTAGGGTAAATTCTGAACTCACTAGGCAATAATCCTACCTCTACTAGAGGTTAGCACTTAAAATTAATACACATTATATATATATACAATCATACACACTAATGATTTGAGTGATAAACCAGTGTCACTGGTAGTACCTTTAGGTTAGCTCTTCTAAATCACCCTAGGATGGTAGAGACACTAATTAATCACTCAAAGGTGTAATGATCATAAGTAATTTATTATATATACAACTCAACTCGAGTTGATAAAAATTACACCCAAAATAGGGTCTGGACCATTCATTAATGGTGTTAGGTTGTTCAATATAGTACAACTGACTATGGTAATAATGGGACTAGGATGAACGATAATAGTTCAACTAGTCATATCCTACCCTGTTGTGGGTTGGCAATTAGTAAATATTATACTGTGATCACTAGTGCAATATATATTAAATAATTCTCTATTTTGGAGAAATAATATACACAATTATTGATAATAGCCTCTTAATTAGCCTCTATGAAACTTCTAATATTATCTAGAAGTATTAAATATTATTAGTGACCTCGCGAAATAAAGTCCACAAAATTCGTAGATAATCTCTCGCGAAATGTAACACCACGAAATCCGTGAACAATCACGCGAAGACACAGTCACTAATTTGGCTGGTTTCTATATTAGCGCTGTCATTTCACGAAATAACACGCCACCAAATATCTGTGGGTGTGCATGAAACCGCTGACGAAGCTGAACTGGGCTGAGGGAGGCTCCTGAGCTCCCTCGAGGCTACGCTGCCGTCTTGACTGCTGGCTTTGTTTAAATAACACTGCACTAGTATATTTAATGAATCCACTGGTTAACTGGTTCATCCGGTACTAAGATGACCAAATGTGGGTTCATAGGACCGAATATTCCGGTTCCGAAGGTCCAAATAATGTGGGAACCGACCTGTGAGATTTATATTTATTTAATTTATATGAATTTATATTTACGTTAATTTATATACTTCGATAGCAATTTGTATAATGTTAAGTGGACTGTATTTCTGCAATAATCTCATAATCTCACAAATCGATCCTCTACACATTAGGGGGGGTTTATATTTAATATATATGCAGCCAATCAAACTACAGAATTAACTACATACATTGAAGAGGTTCCTTATCTTATAGTACAGCAGGCTAGTCCACCAGGTATAACTAGGGTGTAGACACCAAATTATCCTCTTTGAGGTAGCTTCCATATCACCCAGTAACTGGTGCACAAATCTTGCTTCCTCGTCTTGACCTGTCAAAAGTGCGCTAGCTGTGAAGCCAGAATCCTATATATGACAAGTATTTCAGAGAAAACACTATACAGTACATGGAACAATAAAGACCTGGCTTAATTACCTTTAGTATGAGGCGATTTCGCGTTCTAACCGGATCACCCTATATAATGACATTAATGGCCACTAATGATAGATAATGGGTTTCGGAAAGAACACTTAACTTGATATGTAGACAGCGTGTTGAAAAATGGTACACCTTTGGTTTCCATAACACTACGTCCAAGTAAATTTAACAGGAGCCGAATTTGCTCCAGTGTGAGCCTCTGGTCTCAATATAAACAATGGCTGTTTAACACTCCATACTATTGACGTTACTGGCCGACATTGTCCAGAATGATAGGAGCCAAATTTGCTCCACACGTCTCGGAGGTGACACAACAATGGCTGCCCTCCTTCCTCACTCTGACGCCTGGCCTACTTTGTCCAGATTTCAGAAAGTGATAGAAGGGTCACATTTACTCTACTTTAATATTGATAATTAAGTTAATTTATATAAGATGTTTTTATGATGGTAAAGTCCAAAGACTAATGTATTTAAGAATAATTCCCAGCAGAATAGCTGGTGAATTATAATAGTATGTGGTGATGATATCCCGTTTTCTATAGACGGTAATTCCACTACAAGTTACGTTTTCTATGGGTAACTTGTTTATACAACACAGCTATTATCTGTATGATATATTAAATGGTGTCGGATTTTCCGACACCCTTCACCTTTCTCTACTAGGATAGGAGGATGTGAGAACTGTTACATGTAATTAGGGATAGGATTATAGTTTGTGTAGTTAGTGCTAATTAGTTACGCCCTTAAGATAATGAGATAATGGAGCGAGTATAAGGATTACTCGCTGCAGAACTCCCCCTGCCAGGGAATAAAAGAACACCAATACAATAAAAAAATACGAGCTACTGTTCCCTTGGGTCTCAGTGGAACATGTAGTCCGGTACCAAAAGATGCAGGCAGTGTGTGGACAAGCTCGGTGTAGCAGGAGAGAAGAATGTGCTTGACTGTTGTGTCCACGGGTCGCTGGTGGAGCATTTAGATCCAGGGCGGATGGGCTCGGGCACCAGGACGATAGGAGGTAATGTAGGCATGTAGGTAGGACAACGAGGGAATTACTGCTAGAGCTGAATTGTCGAAGAGTCGACGAAAAGTCGGAAATGCAAGCTGTAAGTCCTGCACTGCGCAAGGTGCTTGAGTCGCTGGAGTATCAGAATGCAGTGAACGTGTAGATGAATCTGATGACAGAGCAGCTGCCGTGGGCGTCCCTATAGGACATACAGTGCCCTGGCAGTGACGGAGAGTCGGCAGGAAAGGTTGTAGATCCTACATGATGTAATCCTTGATGAGGCTGTCAGATAAGTGAGTAACGATCGTGGACCAGCAAGCCGTAGCAGACGAAAATGCAGAGATGATCTCGATGAAAATCATAGCTGTGGCGAGGGTGTTGGCAGCGTTCCATGACAGGTGGCTGCGGTCCACAGCAAGCAGCAGCAGTAGAGGTCCAGTGAGAGTCCATGTTGTAGTCCGTCGTGGCTGGGTATCGTCGAAACGCTCTGGGGTCACCAATGTAACGTACGATTATATTACGTTGTTGATTAGATACACAGTGTTTAATGAGCTTCATGTTTATTTAGTAGTCCTGGATACAGCAGTGTCGTAGACGTTGAGACGGTGCTTGGATCAGAGCAGAGAGCTGAGTGTGGCCGGAGTCGCGGAGCTCTATGTGAGAGAGCGTTGTAGCTCGATGCAGTCCTTGTCTACTGTCTGTTCTGTGTCGAAGCTGAAGCGTCTTGGAGACGATTAGAACTGCCTACGCCGAGTGCTACATTCTTGACTGGAAATTGTACTGTTGTCTATTCGATTGATTGATTGATAAAGATTAAGCCACCCAAGAGGTGGCACGGGCATGAATAGCCCGTAAGTGGTACAATTTTTGTTTTCTCAGTATTCTGAGATTGCATTTAACCATCAAGCTGTTATCGCGGGGGAGGATACTGCTTCACAGTCTTTATGAGGGTGTCCAGCTGCTGGACACCTTTGTTGACCAGGAGAGTGGCTGTGTTGATGGCTTCAGGGTGGCCACTGCATGATTCAGGAACTCTTAAAGCTCTTCTAAGGTCATTGGTTGCTTCACATTCCAGTAGATAGTGAAGTAATGGCTTTTCTGTGACAGTTTGGCAGAAGATGCACTCTCTCTGTCGGGGTTCACCAATCTCCCAGTTGCATCTGTAACCTAGACGTAGTCTATATAACCTAACTGCTATTTCCCTGTGGATTCCTTTTGGGATATTTAACCTTTCTAATTTGGTAGCCTGAAGATACCATGTTGCAGATGGCGAACCTTCAGCTATTCTCTGGTGCAGGTAGGCTTTGTTGAGATGTGAGAGTTTTTTGGTGATGATGTTTTTTATGTTCTCTAGGCTGGGTTGAATTGTTTTATGTATCACTGGATGACGAGTTGCCAATTTAGCAATTTCATCAGCTTTTTCATTTAATGGGATTCCAATATGGGATGGGATCCAGTTTAAAGTTATGTTGAGTCCTTTGCCTTTAGCGACTGCTCCAAGATACAAAATGGTGGTAATTATTTCCACATTATCTTTCCACTGTTTTTGTCCTAGTATTTGAAGTGCAGCTTTTGAGTCTGTGTGTATGATTGCATTTTGAGTGTTTTGTGCAATCACATATGCGAATGCCTGTTGTATGGCAAACAGCTCAGTTTGGGTTGATGATACTAGTCCTCCCAGTCTCCAATATGCCTGAACGCTGGTCGTGCAAAGAGCAGCGCCAGCACTCTCATTTTCTGTCTCCACCGATCCGTCTGTGAAGATGTGGGTGGCTCCTGCTACTGCTATGCTATACATTTGCTCTTCTATTATGCGCCTTAGGATTGTCGAATCATAGGCAGCCTTTTTCATTGGGAGACTTTCTATTACTATTTTGAAAGTAGGCTCTTCCCACGGCGCGGAAGGAGTGTAATTTGGGTGTGGATGATCACCCTCTCTATCAAGAATCATGCTTTTTAAATGTAGTCTGTTTAGGACTTTTCCTGCTCTTGCAACCCAAGAGTTTCCATTGTTTTGGCCTAGTCCAACCACCAAGGCCTGCCGTACTGGGATTGGATCAGAAGAAATAATTATCTTACTGATAATTGTAGCTGTCCTTTGTGATATTCTTTCTTGTAGAGAGGGCAAACCCGTCTCCAGTCTAAGAGTTTCAAGCCTGGTCCACATGGGGGCTCCCAGTGCAGTTGTCTATTCTCATATCGCTTCCTTATATTTGGTGACTACCCCTCACCTTTCTCTACTAGGATAGGAGGATGTGAGAACTGTTACCTGTAATTAGGAATAGGATTATAGCTTGTGTAGTTAGTGCTAATTAGTTACGCAATTAAGATAATGAGATAATGGAGAGGATTACTCACTACAAGTCTGTGATTGAATTCTTTGACACGTTTGTAAATGTACCAGTGATCTTTGTCGTGTCTGGTGAACAGTTTTTTTCAGTGGGATTGAGTGGTTGGCTGCACTTTGAATTATAGCTTGTGTAGTTAGTGCTAATTAGTTACGCAATTAAGATAATGAGATAATGGAGAGGATTACTCACTACAAGTCTGTGATTGAATTCTTTGACACGTTTGTAAATGTACCAGTGATCTTTGTCGTGTCTGGTGAACAGTTTTTTTCAGTGGGATTGAGTGGTTGGCTGCACTTTGAATCCCATTTTGCTAAAGCAAAGTTCCAGGCTTTAGATGGAGGTGAGGTGTATAGATCTAGCTTAAGATAAATTAGGACCCCATAGTGATCGCTTGTGTGTGTGTCACACCATCTGGTCACCATTTGGTCCGGGAGACATCTCCCGTCACGCTGGGTGCAGTCGCACCTCCACAGATCTCCAGTATCATCTATTGATACTGGTGATGGCTCAAAAGGGCCACCACTTACGAGCTATTCATGCCCGTGCCACCTTTTGGGTGGCTTCATCTTCATCTTAACACATTCACAAGGGAGACATCTCCCGTCATGCAGGGTGCATTCGCACCTCCACAGATCTTCAGTATCAGCTCTTGATACTGGTAATGGCTTAAAAGGGCCACCTCTTACGGGCTATTCATGCCCGTGCCACCTTTTGGGTGGCTTCATCTTCATCTTAACACATTCACAAGGGAGACATCTCCCGTCATGCAGGGTGCATTCGCACCTCCACAGATCTTCAGTATCAGCTCTTGATACTGGTAATGGCTTAAAAGGGCCACCTCTTACGGGCTATTCATGCCCGTGCCACCTTTTGGGTGACTTAATCTTCATCAAATCATCATCAATCTGATCGCTTGTGAGTGTGGGCTCAACTGATTATGTTGCTGCATCTCTTAGGGAGGCTGAAACTAAGGTAAGGTCTAATCTACCTCCTTGGATGTGGGTGGGCTCATTTTTGTTTAGTATTTGGATTTTTGGTAGTTGGTCTAATAGATGTACTATGTGAGTGCCGGCCTCATTTGTTATGTTTGAGCCCAGTGCCAATCGACGACGGACATTAAAATCACCACAAATGATTGTGTTTGATGTAGTCACGTGTCCAAATAACACCGAGAGATCCATTTCAGCAGGTAGAGATCTTTAAACATAAAACACTTCAAGTTTGTCGTGTCTTAGCTCAATGGATACTACAATTACCTCTGTCCCTGCTCCGCAATCGGGTGGGCTGGTTATGGCCTTGGAGATTAGGTCACATTTCACATAGATTGCAAATCCCCTGGATTGCCCGTTGATCCATGGAAGGAAGAAGCCTCGATAGCCTGAGATTTTTGGTTCTAATCCTGTTCGAAGCAAGCTCTCTTGTAGTATCAGAATGTCTATTGCCTTTGGTTGCTGCTATGCATTGCAAGTGTTGCAATTTTGTGTGCAGCTCTTGTGCATTCCATTGTAGGTTCTTTAGTCCTCTAGGTTGTTGGAACTTGCTGATATTGCCGTGGTATCCATGGAGTGTGGATGGTGGAGGGCCGTGTGCCCCCTGTGCCACCTTTACCTGGGGTATTGGTAAACTCAACGCTGTTCTTGTAGGCAGAGGAGCTGGTATAGGTTTCGGTTGGAGCTTCGGCTTTTCTGTAGTCGTGGGGAGGGAGGGAGGGAGTTTGAATCCTCTTAAGCCTTTCGGGGCATCTTAAGTTGCTGGCATGGTGGGCCTTGGAACATTTTTGGCACTTGGCTTGGACAGGCTGGTTTGTCTTGTGTTTATCAAGGCATATTTTTGTGTCGTGGGGCAACCTCAACAGACGTTGACAGCCGTCCTTATGATGTCCAAATCTCTGATATCTGAAGCATCTGAGGGGCTCTGGGGCATAAGGCCTTTGTTGGAACACGCCTCAAATGCCAAGATCAAGTTTCTCTGGGATTTGTCCTCTTACTGTGAGAAGGACTTGTCGGGTTTCCTGCTTCGTGGTTTTTACCTGGCATCTTTCTGCTCACACCGCATAATTCAGCTTTTCGAGATGAGCTAGGGCCATGTGCAAGGGATAGTGGAGGACAATGATTTTCCTTATTTTGTCCTCTGGTTTGAGTTCGTTGCATTTTCTGTAATTTTTAAGAATCGGTACAGCTGTTTCGTCTTTCGGCCTCAAAATATCACTTGAGGTTCAAAGCCACTGAGGTTTGGCTTTGCTCTGATCTGGAGCCTGGGGTACTCTTTTTCAAGGTCCACTACAGTGGCGAACGAGGATTTCCCTTCAGCATGCTGCACCTTGAAGACTGGCAGTCCGGGTTTAGTTTGGGTACAAGGAGTGACCTTCCATCCATGCAGCCCATGGAATGCTCATGGATTGCAAATCACCTATCAGTGGGTGATCATAAAGAGAGCCACACCCATCAGTGAGTGACAATAAAGAATGCCACACCCATCAGTGGGTGACAATAAAGAAAGCCACACCCATCAGTGGGTGACAATAAAGAAAGCCACACCCATCAGTGGGTGACAATAAAGAAAGCCACACCCATCAGTGGGTGGCCATGAAGAGAGCCACACCCATCAGTGGGTGACAATAAAGAAAGCCACACCCATCAGTGGGTGACAATAAAGAAAGCCACACCCATCAGTGGGTGACAATAAAGAAAGCCACACCCATCAGTGGGTGGCCATGAAGAGAGCCACACCCATCAGTGGGTGACAATAAAGAAAGCCACACCCATCAGTGGGTGACAATAAAGAAAGCCACACCCATCAGTGGGTGACAATAAAGAGAGCGACGCCCATCAGTGGGTGGCCATGAAGAGAGCCACACCCATCAGTGGGTGATTATAAAGAGATCCACAAGCATCAGTGGGTGATCAAGAAGACAGCCACACCCATCAGTGGGTGACCATGAAGAGTGTGATATTTTTTCTGTCGTGATATTCTAGTATTAAATCCATCAACTTTAAACTGAAAGCCTGATGGGCTTCCTGAGGAAGGACCTGCTTAGCTAACACGCTACGTGCAGTAAGCAGCTCATTCCCGAGTCTAGAGACCATAGAACAATTGACTAGGTGCGAGCAAACACCGAGACCTCAATAGTATGAAATCCCTACCACTAGGCCGTCGACCTTCGCCATTCGCTGGAGCGAATCTAATGAGAAGGTCCTGATGATTGATTGATGAAGATTACGCCACCCAAGAGGTGGCTCGGGCATGAATAGCCCGTAAGTGGTACAATTTTTTTTTCTCAGTATTCTGAGATTGCATTTAACCATCAAGCTGTTATCGCGGGGGAGGATACTGCTTCACAGTCTTTATGAGGGTGTCCAGCTGCTGGACACCTTTGTTGACCAGAAGAGTGGCTGTGTTGATGGCTTCAGGGTTGCCACTGCATGATTCAGGAACTCTTAAAGCTCTTCTAAGGTCATTGGTCGATTCACATTCCAGAAAATAGTGAAGTAATGGCTTTTCTGTGACAGTTTGGTAGAAGATGCACTCTCTCTGTCGGGGTTCACCAATCTCCCAGTTGCATCTGTAACCTAGACGTAGTCTATATAGCCTAACTGCTATTTCCCTGTGGATTCCTTTTGGGATATTTAACCTTTCTAATTTGGTTGCCTGAAGATACCATGTTGCAGATGGCGAACCTTCAGCTATTCACTGGTGCAGGTAGGCTTTGTTGAGATCTGAGAGTTTTTTGGTGATGATGTTTTTTATGTTCTCTAGGCTGGGTTGAATTGTTTTATGTATCACTGGATGACGAGTTGCCAATTTAGCAATTTCATCAGCTTTTTCATTTAATGGGATTCCAATATGGGATGGGATCCAGTTTAAAGTTATGTTGAGGCCTTTGCCTTTAGCGACTGCTCCTTGATACAAAATGGTGGTAATTATTTCCACGTTATCTTTCCACTGTTTTTGTCCTAGTATTTGAAGTGCAGCTTTTGAGTCTGTGTTTTATGATTGCATTTTGAGTGTTTTGTGCAATCACATATGCGAATGCCTGGGGTCCTGGGTTGTTGTTGTTATAGACTCAGTTACTCGGAACAAGTTCCAAGTAGCACGGGCTATGGTGAGCCCGTAGTGGACTTACCTGGCACAGGAGCGGTGCACTAGGTCCTGGTGCACCGCTGGTCCTGGGTTCTCACAACATATTTATAGTTGTGTGGTGCTATGAATTCAGCTCTAATCTCAAAAGCAGTCTCAAATGAATAGCAATAATAATTTCAGGCAACATGCAGAACAAATGTAAATCAATAAAATGTGTGGGGTGTAACGAAAGACAGCGTTCAACATAACAATACAGTTTATTCAACAAAGTACTAACTACTACAACGTCGAAAAATATCAATGACGTTACCTGAAATCCTTCCTGTGACACCTTTACGAAAGCTAGACACTAGCCACGAGTCTGACTACAGGATCCTTCCTGCAATCGCGTTGTGCTGCATGAATGAACTAACTTGAACATACTGAGTGATCACAGAAGAATCAGTCCAGCAAAACATACAAATCTATAATCACTAAATGCAACAAGAACAAGGTAGGTTATGAGACAAGTCTCCTGCAACCTCCTATCAGTTCCTTTATGCTTTTTGCAGCCCTCCCTTTCAATGGCAGTTGCTATGCAATCAAACTAGTAGCCTATCAATGACATTACAATGACTAATGGAGTTACTGGCAACTCCAGCAACCCTCCTTAAATAAATTCTTACGTTAACACTCCTTCCCTCGGACGATCATTAATCAATGACTAATTGATAACGTTAATTTAATTTAATAACACTTTAATGCACCCGATTCCCCCGAAAAAACTACACGCATTGTGCGCGCGGCGTTTTGTGTACTCTTTTCACTCTCCTGACACCAATTCTCGAGCTACGTATTTTCTTTTGGTATCAATGTGTTAGCAATAAAATTCTCTACAAGATCATATGTATAAAATGTAACCAAAGCATTAGCTATTCCACCACGAAATAAATAAAAACGTAGATCACTCGCCGTCTCGCCGTACGCCCAAACAGCAACAAAATGTTCATACTCTTTTGTTTGTTGTCAGCTCCACATTAGTCCTACAGCGTTAAATTTTATATCACTGAACTCGCAATAAAATTCTCTACACAGTCATATGCATATAAATGTAGAATCATGATCGCGGCCAACACAAGAGTGTGTGTGAAGTGGGCGATTACCCTCGTTGTGTCACCAACTCAATAGTCTCTCCTCTAAGTTACAATACAATGCCGTTTTCTCAAATAGGCACTGTGCCTGTTAGAGAAAACGAAAATTTATTGGCAAACATATTCATACAAACCCCAAGTCGATCGCGTAGAATATATACACTATAACACGGACCGTAAATGTACGACGCGACCCCATAAGCGCTATAAATAAACCGCCCGTACATCCAAGTGATGGGGCAGAAAAGTGTCTACACCAGTAGAACATGGCCCAACAATTTTCTGAACTACTGCAATGACACACTTGGTGATCAATAATACTATTAACATTCACGACTCAACAGTTTGCAACCCCATTGCAATGACACACAGTGGTCTAATAACTATATATTAGAACACAGCACAACACTTTGCAACCCAGTTGCAATGACAATTTCTGCAACAACAGTAATAACACACTAGGCTTCGTGACATTTATAATTATATATCGTAGCTGCTAACCTCACCTGTAACCTCAGCTATTAAACGCTAATGTGGAATACTAAAGAGATAACACACTCCTGATCAACTTGAGCAAGTGATTAGAGATTCCGCGAATCGATAATTATTCCCGTGAATTAAGTTACTCGACGGAGCTGTCAACTGTTACTCCTGACAGGGGCGTTACTCACACTTCACCACATATCCACCAAATTACGTTAAACAGGTCAGCATATTATATCTATATATAATTACACTTTATCACAGCCTTGGGAACACAACACTAGTATAAAAACACACACTGATTTCTCCACAATAATCAAATGCTAGGAAATCCCCGATGTTACAACACTGTCGTCCTACCATAAAAATGGTGACTGGAACTGGACCCTTTCCTCCTGTAAAAGACTACACGGACATAGGGTATGATATACACAATTCACCTAGAAATGTAATCACTAAATATCCCACCAGAATGGAGTGTAAAACACACTCTAGGATGGCCCTTACGGTCCTAAGTCTAATAAACTCTGTATGTGTTCCCGTGTGACCACACACACACACATGTACGTCTGAACATAACAGTCCTCCTCCTTGACTGACAAGATGTAGATAGGGGTGAAAATCTCACGCGCCCGCGCTTCCCTTTCGCCAATCAGGCGCTAATAGACATTGCAGGCGGATTACCTGACCACGAATTCAGGCTTAGAGATATAAATCACCAATACACACAGGGGTACTTACTTAATTATATGGCTGGCTCTCGCACACATCTCTTACCATACACACACACATTGTTGCAGTACTTATTGTAGCTAGCAACCCCCCTCAGGGTTGTGCAGCTGGCTAGAATAGCCTAGTGGAGTCTCCCGCGCTCGGCCCACATGGGAGATTTTGGGAAGGAGAGATTTGGTTCGTATACCACCTCACTAGTCAGGCTTCACCCCTCCTCAGGGCGAAGCGCCTCGAACATACAAAATGGTGCAAACATTGTGAACGACAATGTCTACCGAAATTCTCATGAATTTCGATGGGGAAAACTGCCCTGAACAATGCTATTACCAGGTCTCTCCACTGCTATGAGAGACTAGCAGATCAGATGGAATCTGATTGAAAACGGCAGATGGGGACTTACGACAGTCTTTTGCACTCTGCTCGTATGAATTTTACCCACTTCTCATAGTCCGTTAATACACTTTCTTGATATTACACACAAATACAATGAGTTCCCGGATTCTGCTACGTTCCCAGCGGACCCACTTTGATGTTGCTAAATATGAAGATTGTTACGGAGCCCCCTCAAATTTCTCCCCAGATCCGGCTTTGAAAGTCATATCTACTGACCCTGCTGATTCTCTGAGATGCAGGGAGTCTGTTGATATATGTGGCGATCAAATCGGCCTCCTGATAAGGGAGAAATTTGCATTTGTAAGTTTGTAGGTAAAGGAGGAAAGTAGCGTCCTTGAGACTAACAAAATGGCTTCCCCTGCCTGCAAATCCGCCATTTTGTGGACGCCACCAGCCGGCTGCGGATTGGCTTGCTTATGTTACGTGCCCTGGGTAACCAATCAGCCCCTGCCATGAGGTCACCAAGTGCCCTTGGTGGCGCCGGCGGAGGTGACGCCAGAGTTGACTGTGGAAGCGAGAGGTCGTGCGTCGATAAGCTCTCAAGGATTGGAGGCTCTGGGAGTCTCTCTCATTGGATCATTGGCAACCATCACAGACGACTGTTGTTATTGGAGACCCCGTGCTTCTGGGAAGCAAGAAGAACCAAGTTTACTGGGCAAAGAAGTGCCAAAACTTGAGGAATCTGTCGGCGACGACGCTGGATTGCGCCACCTGACGCTTGAGGGTCTGGATGGTGTGGCGGGCAGGCTTGCTGTGACCGGGTCACACCCATTGAGAACGTTGGAGGGTCGACATCGTTCCTAGGACAAGGAGCAACGCCTTGTGGAAGGAACAAGTGTGTGTATACAGTGATTAGCTCAGTGACCACTGGGTGGATCTGGATTGGGATATCTGAGCCCTGGGAGTAGTTCGGCGATGACGCGATGGCTTCACGACACCTGAGGAAGAACAACACGTTACTGGAGTGTCGAGGACTGACTCAGGTAGCATGGGAACCACACACCATCGAGGGACAGGTGTCGTGAGCCAGGAATGTTGAAGGTAGATCAATTTTCCCTCCCATTACCCCTTGTTTCGACCAGAAGACTTTCCGGTCCTACCAACATGTGGCTCCTCCCAGCAGGCGACACAGCCTTCTCATTCGGGACCCAAGGTCCCCAAGGTCCCACAGGCTCCTTCACAGCCCCCTGCATCACGTGCAGGCATTATCCCTGGTCTTATTAGACTAGCGGAAAGGCTTGTAGGACCAGACAACCAGCGCTTTGTCAGTGAACTAAACGCATTATACATAGACAGTGGCCTGGCCCCCATCATAGCCACTAGCGCAAATCTCACTGCCTCCTCTACCACTCCGGAGACTACCACCAGGACGACCAAGTGGTCAACTTCAACACCGACTCCAGAACCGACCACGACCCGGGCAACACAAACAGAGGTAATTCCTTCTCCAGCTCCCAACACTCCTACCATCACTATCTCAGCAGCCGCGCTAGCAGACGTGCTGTCTACAAACGATAGCAGCACCACCAAAGCTCCTGAAATAGCTACAACCACCAATCAACGACACCTAAACCTACCTAAGGCTGCGAGGCGAAAGACAAAAAGTCCACTACGGAGGTTACTGACTCTTCAGACGAGGAAGTAGAAGCTCCACCGCCGCATCACAAATACGACACGGTTCAAGACTTCCTCATGGAGGCCACGTCACCAAACTCTAACGACAGCACTGCTCAGCCAAAGTCGCAGGCAAAGAAAAAACGGAAAACCTAGAGGTCTACACTAACCCCACCAGCTCCATAACTGGAATAGCCAGCCCTCCAGGCTGAAAACCATCATGAAGATCCCCATCCATCGCCACACCGCCACATCTCTAGTATCAGCCACTGATACAGATAATGGCTACTACATTATCTGCAGTACAGATAATGGCTCCAAAGAGCCTCCACTTACGGGCTCATCATAGCCCGTGCTACTGGAACTTATCGTTCTGAGTAGCGAATCTTAAACAACAACAATACCCCTTGTTTAGTAGGCTAGATAGGCAATGATATTTATATATGCATGTTGCAGTACAACATTGGTATATTAGTTTTAGGAAAGGCTGTAGGGCAGCTTGCGTCCAGGACTGTCGAAGAGGACAGTGTGTGTGGACGACGAGGCAGTGGCCAATGTTGACGAAGCGGCCCCCACTGTGAGAGGATTGATTGATAAAGATTAAGCCACCCAAGAGGTGGCATAGGCATGAATAGCCCGTAAGTGGTGGCCCTTTTGAGCCATTACCAGTATCAAGAGCTGATACTGGAGATCTGTGGAGGCGCGACTGCACCCTGCGTGACGGGAGATGTCTCCCGGACCAAATGGTGACCAAATGGTGCTCTGAGAGGGTTGTTGTTGTTATTGTTTTAGATTCAGCTACTCAGAATAAAAGTTCCAAGTAGCACAGGCTATGGTGAGCCCGTAGTGGACTTACCTGGCACAGGAGCGAGGCTGTGTATGTGTGTTTGAGATTGATTGACTGATGAAGATTAAGCCATCCTAAAGGTGGCACGGGCATGAAAAGCCTGTAAGTGGTGGCCCTTTTGAGCCATTACCAGTATCAAAAGCTGATACTGGAGATCTGTGGAGGTGCGAATGCACCCTGCATGACGGGAGATGTCTCCTTTGTGAATGTGTTAAGATGAAGATGAAGCCACCCACAAGGTAGCACGGGCATGAATAGCTCGTAAGTGGTGGCCCTTTTGAGCCATTACCAGTATCAATAGAAGATACTGGAGATCTGTGGAGGCGCGACTGCACCCTGCGTGACGGGAGATGTCTCCCGTGAGTGTGAGAGGGTGATTGATTGATAAAGATTAAGCCACCCAAGAGGTGGCACGGGCATTTATAGCCTATAAATCCTCTCTGTTGTTTCAGATTTAGCTACTTAGAACCAAGTGTCCATGAAGCACAGACTATGGTGAGCCCGTAATAAAATCCTCTGATTGATGAAGATTAACCCACCCAAAAGGTGGCACGGGCATGAATAGCCCGTAAGTGGTGGCCCTTTTAAGCCATTACCAGTATCAAGAGCTGATACTGAAGATCTGTGGAGGTGCGAATGCACCCTGCATGACGGGAGATGTCTCCCTTGTGAATGTGTTAAGATGAAGATGAAGCCACCCAAAAGGTGGCACGGGCATGAATAGCTCGTAAGTGGTGGCCCTTTTGAGATCTGTGGAGGTGCGACTGCACCCTGCGTGACGGGAGATGTCTCCCGTCGTGTGAGAGGGTGATTGATTGATTGATGAAGATTAAGCCACCCAAGAGGTGGCACGGGCATGAATAGCCCGTAAGTGGTGGCCCTTTCGAGCCATTACCAGTATCAAAAGATGATACTGGAGATCTGTGGAGGCGCAACTGCACCCTGCGTGACGGGAGATGTCTCCCGGACCAAGTGGTGACCAAATGGTGTGTGAGAAGTGATTGATTGATTGATAAAGATTAAGCCACCCAAAAGGTGGCACGGGCATGAATAGCCCGTAAGTGGTGGCCCTTTTGAGCCAATACCAGTATCAATAGATGATACTGGAGATCTGTGGAGGTGCGACTGCACCCTGCGTGACGGGAGATGCCTCCCGTGGTGTGAGAGGGTGTGAAACCCTCTGTTAAATCTGCCCAGCTAATGGAGTTGCCGGAGGTCGTGAGTGAAGAGTTGCCGACGATCTCCAGATCATTTATTCTTTATATCCATTCCTGTATCGTTATTACTTGTATACGTGATCATGTAGCTTATGTCAGTAAATATCACATATTTTTACCATTGTGTTTAAGTGTGCCTCCGTGTTATCTCTATGATACACTGTTACGGCCCTCTCGGGATGCAACGGGGTTCTTACTCTGATGTTGTTAGAGTAAGTACTATCCGGCCCCAAGCCAGTAGTGGCTTTCAAGGGATGTGATCCGTGACGCAAGTAACTTAAAGGGGGAAGGGAAAGAAAGTTAAGAACTTAAGACTATAATTGATACCATCACCAAATAAATAATATATAAAATAGTGCACAGGGGGAGGGGTATTAACACTGTACAAGGGAATTGCCTTCGTACTGAAGAATCGCACAATCGTCTTCTCCTGAAGACTGGTTCAACTCTCTCGGTGCTGAGTCCTCGGTGCTTTCGTGGCCACACAACGAATCCTCTGAGAAGTTGAGCCTACCCTGGCCACAGGTCAGCCAAAACACAGGTCCACTGGGGGCACCGCCGTGGAGGCCGTCAACCACACGTCCAGCTGGTCTGCTGGCAGGTTCCGGATTAGCAAGGCTGGTCAGGCCACTCCACGAACGATATAAGGGGAACGCCCTAGACAGGAGCCTCGTGTGACACCACAAATCACTCTCCTGTCCTCAATACCCCAGTGGATGATCGTCTCCAACAGTCTGTCCCGGGTAATCCTTCTACTGCCACTCCACTGGCAGGGTAACACACCACAGTGTTCTTCCAGGGGGACGACTTCCCAACTGCTGCAGCAAAGTACAAGGTATGGAGACGGCTGCCTTGGGTAGACTGACTCAACTTCCAACACAGCGGTCCCAGGTCGACTCTGTAAGCAGACACGTCATCAATAACTGGGACACACTAAGGCACCTCACTTACAGGCTCAGACACAAACGCCCACCTATCCACTCCATAGATGGCGCTGGTGTCTGAGCACCACCTCACCAGAGGTCAGCAGCGGCTGTGTTGAGCGCTGAACAGGACTAGAAACTGGCCCTTGTGACCAGTACTCGCCGTCCTCACCAGGTGTCGTCGTCCGTTTGGAGGGGGTTTTGGGAGCTGACCCACAGATGGCACGGTCGTCACTGCTCCGTGCTCGGACGTCGGATCCGGGTTCGTAACATACACATACACATTATGTATACACATACACAATGAGCATATTATAGCCCCACCTAGAGAATAGTAAGTTTAATATAGAAGTTTCATAGTGGCTGGTGAGTGGTAGAGCAACATAAACATTTATGAAAGTGTACCCTAGGCTGGCGGTCCTGTGTCAATGCTGTAGGAGTTACAACACTTTGGCAACAGGTATTATAGTATACACCCACTGAACTGCATTGCTGGGGTTCAGATATATCAACCCAGCTGGCGACCTTGTTAAGATAGAGAAACGCAGGTAGGATAGGAATTCCTGCCACTTTTTGTTTGGCAGGCAAAACTCAAGGGAAGTGTTAAGAACATAAGAACAAAGGCAACTGCAGAAGGCCTATTGGCCCACACGAGGCAGCTCCTATTTATAACCACCCAATCCCACTCATATACTTGTCCAACCCGCGCTTGAAACAATCGAGGGACCCCACCTCCAGCACGTTATGCGGTAATTGGTTCCACAAATCAACAACCCTGTTACTGAACCAGTATTTACCCAAGTCTTTCCTAAATCTAAACTTATCCAATTTATACCCATTGTTTCGTGTTCTGTCTTGTGTTGATACTTTTAATACCCTATTAATATCCCCTTTGTTATGTCCATTCACCCACTTGTTAACCTCTATCATGTCACCCCTAACTGTTTGCCTTTCCAGTGAATGCAACTTAAGCTTTGTTAATGTTTCTTCATATGAAAGATTTCTAATTTGGGGAATTAACTTAGTCATCCTAAGCTGGACACGTTCAAGTAAATTTATATCCATTCTATAATATGGCCACCAAAACTGAACTGCATAATCTAAATGGGGCCTAACTAGAGCAAGATATAGCTTGAGAACCATAAACACTTCATCCGGCCCTGGGGATTTGTTTGGTTTGAGTTTTACTATTTGTTTAAGGGGCATATCATTGTAAAATTAAAAGTGGTTCAATTTGCTTATAAATTTTTTTATGAAATGGTTATAGAAAGTGCTGCAGCTGGTCCAAGTTTTATCATCACACCCTAAACAGAAAAGGAGAAAAAAATAAACAACGAATTATGCAACGAATTTTCAAATAGTTTCAGGGAACACATGTGTCAACTAAAATCATTTCTATAACACTCAGATATTAAATTAACCACATAATAAAGGCTTCTAGTGATCAGTTTTATTAAAAAAGTGTTTAGTGCAATAATATAATTATTCAAAGTTACCCTTCTAAAAAATATGCAATATATGATATTTATAAATTTTTATAAAAACAACAAATAGACTTTGGACTAAAATGTCTACTAGATTCTGTAGAAGCACAAACGCTACATATAAGGTGTCATTTGCATGTAAATTGATTAATAAATGAAAGCACTGAAGTAATTTGAAGGTGTAAATTACTTTCCAGAGTAAAATAAAGATCCAAGTTCGGCCACCTGTAGCTGAGCTTGACTTCGGCAGATTTCGTTCATAATTGGCACCCTCTCAGATAGGCATCCATTGAGCAAGGTGTGCAAGTTTCATGCAAATCCCTTGATAACAAACGAGAAAAAAAAATTGGCAAAAAAAAAAAAGAAAAAAAATTTTTTACATATAAACATATTGCACATACATATTACAATTATTACAAGAGTTTGTGCTTCTACAGCACATAGTAGACATTTTAGTTGACACATGTGTTCCCTGAGATTATTTGAGAATGTTGAACATTCGATTTATAATGATATGCCCCCTTAAGAACATCCTCCCTGGTAACTGCTAAACTCGTCAACCTGTCCTCGTCCTCGTCCCCACCCTGGATGAAGTGTTTGCCAGGGTGCTTAAAGAATGCAAAGAGGAGCTTTGTGACCCACTGTCAACCATATTTAATAAATCAATAGAGTCAGCCAGAGTGCCAGAGTTTTGGAAAGTTGCTAATGTGATACCAGTTTTTAGGAAAGGAGATAGATCACTTGCGTCTAACTATCGACCAATTAGCCTAACGTCTATTGTGGGAAAGTTACTCGAATCTATAATAGCAAATAAAATTCGTCTTCATCTTGAAAAACATAAATTAATAATTGAGTCGCAACATGGTTTATAAATGGCCGTTCATGTTTAACAAATTTGTTATCTTTTTATTCTAGCATAGTTGAGGCAGTTGATAGTGGTAAGGATTGTGATGTTGTGTACCTTGACTTTAGCAAAGCTTTTGATACAGTGCCACATGAAAGACTGATTAAAAAGATAGAGTCTCATGGTATTGGGGGTGCTATATTAAGCTGGATAAGGACATGGCTATACCAAAGGAAATAGAGAGTTAGTATAAATGGAATCAAGTCAGAGTGGGAAAATGTTGTAAGTGGAGTGCCTCAAGGCTCTGTCCTGGGACCTCTGTTGTTTATAATATATATAAATGATTTAGATTCAGGTTTGAGTAGCAACATTTGCAAATTTGCCGATGATACGAAAATCGGTGGAGAAATTAATTCGGAGGAGGACTCACTATCACTTCAAGTTGATCTAGATAGGGTTTTGAAATGGTCAAAGGATTGGCAGGTGCAGTTTAATGCTGATAAATGTAAAGTTCTGAGGTTAGGTAATGATGATAGAGTTACAAGATACGAGCTAGATGGTGTTGAGATTGTGAAGTCGGATTGCGAAAGGGATCTGGGAGTTATGATTATTAAGAATTTATAACAAAAGGATCAATGCATAAAAGTTCGTAATAAGGCAAATCGGACACTTGGATTTATTAATCGAAGCGTTAGTAACAAGACACCTGGTGTGGTTCTCAAGCTATATCTTGCTCTAGTTAGGCCCCATTTAAATTATGCAGTTCAGTTTTGGTCGCCATATTATAGAATGAATATAAATTTACTTGAACGTGTCCAGCGTAGGATCACTAAGTTAATTCCCCTAATTAGAAATCTTTCATATGAAGAAAGATTAACAAAGCTTAAGTTGCATTCACTGGAAAGGCGAAGAGTTAGGGGTGACATGATAGAGGTTTACAAGTGGGTGAATGGACATAACAAAGGGGATATTAATAGGGTATTAAAAGTATCAACACAAGACAGAACACGAAACAATGGGTATAAATTGGATAAGTTTAGATTTAGGAAAGACTTGGGTAAATACTGGTTCAGTAACAGGTTGTTGATTTGTGGAACCAATTACCGCGTAACGTGCTGGAGGTGGGGTCCCTCGATTGTTTCAAGCGCGGGTTGGACAAGTATATGAGTGGGATTGGGTGGTTATAAATAGGAGCTGCCTCGTATGGGCCAATAGGCCTTCTGCAGTTGCATTTGTTCTTATGTTCTTACCCACATAGACTTGTTCGGCTGAAGGCATATTGTTAAGCTCCTCTTTAGTAAATACTTATACAAAATATTTATTAAAAATACTACTCCTCTCTTCATCACTATCTGTTATTTGACCTGTCTCAGTTTTTAATGGACCTATCCTTTCCCTAGTCTTAGTACGATATAACTGAAAAAACCCTTTAGGATTTGTCTTTGCTTGCCCTGCTATGCGAACTTCATAGTTTCTTTTTGCTTTCCTTATCTTTTTTTTAACATTTCTAACCAGTTGTACGAATTCCTGTTCTAAACTGACCTCCCCATTTTTAATCCTTTTGTACCAAGCTCTCTTTTTACCTATAAGGTTCTTCAAATCCCCACTTTGGGTCATTAGTATTCGATCTATTCAATTTGTATGGTATACTACGTTCCTGTGCTTTGTTTAGAATATTCTTAAATAAGTTATATATTGAATCCACATCGAAATCCCCATTTATTTAAAGATAAACCCGAGTCTTCCTTCAATCCTCCGAAGGTCTAGGCCGAAATTGGTAATAGCAGTTTCCTCGTGTTTGACTAAAGGGCCCCCAGGGTTAATCAGTGGCACCTCGGTGGTGGGAGCAAAGACCTGCGGTGGTTGGTACTACATGGCCCTCTCCTGTGGGACCAAGTGACTCTGGTGAGTCATGTGATTCAGAGAGATTGAGTACTCTATCTACTGAGCCCCTAGCAGCCCCTTTGCTAGCGGAGCTGCCTTCCCCCGTGACAAGATGTACTAGAAGCCGCAGCAGGATGCCGGCTTTTACCGGTCCTTCTCAAACTAGCCAATCAGAGAGAAGCGCACCTTGGGCCAATCACAGACCAGCTTCTTGGTGTGTAAGGGTGGCATTAAGAACATAAGAACATAAGAACAAAGGTAACTGCAGAAGGCCTATTGGCCCATTCGAGGCAGCTCCTATTCTATAACCACCCAATCCCACTCATATACTTGTCCAATCCGCGCTTGAAACAATCGAGGGACCCCACCTCCACCACGTTACGCGGCAATTGGTTCCACAAATCAACAACCCTGTTACTGAACCAGTATTTACCCAAGTCTTTCCTAAATCTAAACTTATCCAATTTATACCCATTGTTTCGTGTTCTGTCCTGTGTTGATACTTTTAATACCCTATTAATATCCCCCTTGTTATGTCCATTCACCCACTTGTAAACCTCTATCATGTCGCCCCTAACTCTTCGCCTTTCCAGTGAATGCAACTTAAGCTTTGTTAATCTTTCTTCATATGAAAGATTTCTAATTTGGGGAATTAACTTAGTCATCCTACGCTGGACACGTTCAAGTGAATTTATATCCATTCTATAATATGGCGACCAAAACTGAACTGCATAATCTAAATGGGGCCTAACTAGAGCAAGATATAGCTTGAGAACCACACCAGGTGTCTTGTTACTAACGCTGCGATTAATAAATCCAAGTGTCCGATTTGCCTTATTACGAACATTTATGCATTGATCCTTTTGTTTTAAATTCTTACTAATCATAACTCCCAGATCCCTTTCGCAATCCGACTTCGCAATCACAACACCATCTAGCTCGTATCTTGTAACTCTATCATCATTACCTAACCTCAGAACTTTACATTTATCAGCATTAAACTGCATCTGCCAATCCTTTGACCATTTCAAAACCCTATCTAGATCAACTTGAAGTGATAGTGAGTCCTCCTCCGAATTAATTTCCCTACCGATTTTCGTATCATCGGCAAATTTGCAAATGTTGCTACTCAAACCTGAATCTAAATCATTTATATATATTATAAACAACAGAGGTCCCAGGACAGAGCCTTGAGGCACTCCACTTACAACATTTTCCCACTCTGACTTGATTCCATTTATACTAACTCTCTGTTTCCTTTGGTATAGCCATGCCCTAATCCAGCTTAATATAGCACCCCCAATACCATGAGACTCTATTTTTTTAATCAGTCTTTCATGTGGCACTGTATCAAAAGCTTTGCTAAAGTCAAGGTATACAACATCGCAATCCTTACCACTATCAACTGCCTCAACAATGCTAGAATAAAAAGATAACAAATTTGTTAAACATGAACGGCCATTTATAAAACCATGTTGCGACTCAATTATTAATTTATGTTTTTCAAGATGAAGACGAATTTTATTTGCTATTATAGATTCGAGTAACTTTCCCACAATAGACGTTAGGCTAATTGGTCGATAGTTAGACGCAAGTGATCTATCTCCTTTCTTAAAAACTGGTATCACATTAGCAACTTTCCAAAACTCTGGCACTCTGCCTGACTCTATTGATTTATTAAATATGGTTGACAGTGGGTCACAAAGCTCCTCTTTGCATTCTTTAAGCACCCTAGCAAACACTTCATCCGGCCCTGGGGATTTGTTTGGTTTGAGTTTTACTATTTGTTTAAGAACATCCTCCCTGGTAACTGCTAAACTCGTCAACCTGTCCTCGTCCCCACCCACATAGACTTGTTCGGCTGAAGGCATATTGTTAAGTTCCTCTTTAGTAAATACAGATACAAAATATTTATTAAAAATACTACTCATCTCTTCATCACTATCTGTTATTTGACCTGTCTCAGTTTTTAATGGACCTATCCTTTCCCTAGTCTTAGTACGATATAACTGAAAAAAACCCTTTAGGATTTGTCTTTGCTTGCCCTGCTATGCGAACTTCATAGTTTCTTTTTGCTTTCCTTATCTCTTTTTTAACATTTCTAACCAGTTGTACGAATTCCTGTTCTAAAGTGACCTCCCCATTTTTAATCCTTTTGTACCAAGCTCTCTTTTTACCTATAAGGTTCTTCAAATTCTTTGTTATCCACTTTGGGTCATTAGTATACGATCTATTCAATTTGTATGGTATACTACGTTCCTGTGCTTTGTTTAGAATATTCTTAAATAAGTTATATATTGAATCCACATCGAAATCCCCATTTAAGTCACCTATCGCTGGGTTCATGTCTCGCTCCAAGACCGGCCCACACCCCATACCCAAGCCTTTCCAATCAATTTGACCCAAAAAATTTCTTAGGCTATTAAAATCAGCTTTTCGAAAATCTGGCACTTTAACAGAATTTTCTCCTACTGGTCTATTCCATTCTATGCTAAATCTGATTTCTTTGTGATCACTGCTCCCTAGCTCACTCCCTATTTCGATGTCATTAATTTGCGTTTCCCTGTTAGTTAACACTAAATCTAAAATATTATTTTCCCGTGTTGGTTCCTTAATGTGTTGCGTAAGAAAGCAATCGTCAATTAATTCTAGAAAATCTTCTGCTTCACTATTCCCTGTTTTGTTCAACCAGTTTATTCCGCTAAAATTAAAGTCACCCATGACATAAATACTGTTAGATCTAGATGCTCTAGATATTTCATCCCATAGATGCTTTGCTTCCATTCTGTCTAAATTTGGTGGCCTATATATTACTCCTATTATAATATTATTAGCTTTTTCGTTTAATTCAATCCAAATAGTTTCTGTGTGTGGCTCTGTTTTGATTCCCTCTTTGAGACTACATTTCAAATTGTCCCTAACATATATGGCTACTCCACCTCCTCGTCTAATATATCTATCTGTGTGAAATAGTTTAAATCCATATATTTGATATTCAGCTAATAGTTCTCTATTTTCTACATTCATCCACGTTTCGGTAAGTGCAATAATATCTATTTTTTCTGTGCAGACAAGAGCATTTAATTCGTTAATTTTATTTCTTAGACTTCTACTGTTAGTGTAATATACCCTAAGTGAATTGTTATTTTGCGGACCTTCTCTTTCCCTGATCGTTTTGCCAATTCCTTTCTCCCACAAACACATACTTTTATTACCTCCTTCCTCCAAATCAATTCCCATACCTCTATCTACTAACAGTTTAAACCCAAACAAACACCTCTAACCACTTCTTCTAGCGAGTTCGCAACAGCAACAACCCCAGCTCTCGATAGATGCACCCCATCACGAGCATACATTTCATTTCTTCCATAGAAGTGTTCCCAGTTGTCTATGAAAGATATTGCATTTGATTTGCAATATCTTTCCAGCCGGCAATTGACACCAAGTGCCCTCGATATCCATTCATTTCCCACTCCCTTTCTTGGAAGAATGCCACATATGATCGGGATTCCTCCCTTGCTCCTAACTAACTCTATGGCTGTTTTATACCTCTGAATCAGTTCCTCACTCCTGACTCGACCAACATCATTTCCTCCCACGCTAATGCAAATAATGGGATTGTTCCCATTACCAGCCATAATATCATTCATGTTGTTTATAATATCACCAATGCCAGCTCCGGGATAGCAAACCCTTAACCTGTTCCCCCTATCTCTAGCACAAAACGTTCTATCCAAATACCTTATCTGGGAATCTCCCACAACTAATGTTTGCTTAGGTACTTCCTTTACTTTCTGAGGGGCCTGCGCTTCCTTTCTCTTCGTTGCTTTCCCTTTTGCGCGATCCACAGTCTCTCCACAGCACTCGTCCTCCAAAACGTCAAATGAATTTGAAGTTGCTATGGCGTTTGAAGGCGGCTTTATCAAAGTCTTCTTAAGGCCCCTGTCTTTCGCAACTCTCCAAGACGAGGTCCCTTTACTGCTGGTCTCCTCCTTCGTTACTTCTTGTTGTTTTTTAAGCTGACGCACCTCCTCCCGCAGAGAGTCCAACTCTGTCCTCAGGGCTCCCACTAGAGTCACCAGGTCCTTCACTACAACTTCCATATTGCTATGATAATATAACAACACTCAGGAGCTCCGGTTAACACAACCTCTCACTGTGACTTCACCTGACCGACTGATGACTGCCTGGGTTGCATTCCAGGATGACTGCCTGGGTTGCTTTGGGAACAGCATGGGCTGGCTGGCTCACGCCATCCCACTACTCCGCTCTATCTTGCTTCTGTCTCCTTCACTCTTACATTATAAATTGCTACATGCTGTAACTCTTTTCACAAATGAACTACAACGGCCATTGTAACACATTTGAAATTCTGATGACCTAGACTCTCCAACGAGCCTAAACACGGGAGGTTTCGAGTGTGGGTTACCAAATCTAGTCCGAGTGCACGGCTTTTCACGTGCCCAGGGCATGGCGTGCGTCACGTGCACATATTCTAGTGGAAGGTTTAGCTGATGTAAACACCTCCCCTTCACAAAGAGAGCCACACCCACCAGTAAGTGATCATGAATAGAGCCTCGCCCATCAGTGAGTGATCATGAAGAGAGTCATACCCATCAGTGGGTGATCATGAAGAGAGTCATACCCATCAGTGGGTGATCATGAAGAGAGTCATACCCATCAGTGAGTGATCATGAAGAGAGTCATACCCATCAGTGGGTGATCATGAAGAGTAATCAGTTAGTAATCATGGAGAGCAACACCCATCAGTCGGTGACCATGAAGAGAGCAACACCTATAAGTGGTGATCATAAGCACAGCCACACTCATCAGAGGGTGGCTATGAAGAGAGTCACACTCATCAGTGGGTGTATCTCTCTTTACATCTTGAACATCAGATCTCAAGGTAATGAACCCAAGATTGTTGATTCCAAACCTACGACGGTGGGATGTCTGGAAAACCTTCAACGATAGAACCGGAAATTAACTTAGCAGATACTTTTTTAGCCCACTTGGAGGAGGTTAGGGCAGTGAAGGAAGTGTTGCCATATAATGAAATTGTACCCCCTGTTACTACCTCTCCCACTTTCTTTGATGTTGAATCCCCCAGTTTTTGCCCAACTTCAAAAGAGTGACCCTAGTTTGCATGTATGTTTTGTCATATGTATGTATGTATGTCTGAAGCTGTTCCAGAGGAGGATGCTTTGGCAGATGATGTTGGATACTTTCTCCGAGATCTGATGCTGATGAGACGATTGAGATCTAAGATATCTCCCTCTTCAAAGGACTGTGAGAGTGTTACCCAGCTTATAGTCCCCAAAACATCACGAGAACCAGTCCTTACAGCTGCTCATGACGATCCTTTAAGTGGTCACCAAGGGATCAGTGGTATGTTGTTTCAGGTAACAAAGTACTTTTATTGGCATAAACTTAAGAAAGATATTGTCAATATTGTAGACAGTGTGTAACCAGTAAAGTGGTGGGGAAACCTAGCCAAACTGTACCTAGAGCTCCCCTTCATCCAATTGTAGTTCCTTGTGAACCTTTCTCCCACGTCTTAGAAGATTGTGTAGGTCCTTTAAGTCGGATCAAGTCAGCTCATGTCTATATGAAGTTGCCAAAGTAATGGAAGACAGCCAGTGTAGTGCCAATGTGAAAAAATGAAAGAACACACTAGCAACTAAACTACACAGTAACTTCATTATCGACTGTGATGGATTGTGGTATTGATGCCATATTGAACCAAGGTGGTATGGCTCTGTCACATAAATTACAAAAAATGCTGTTTTGGCCCATGCAGTGTGTACATCAAAGGTAGAAACAAAGGAAAATCATCAACTAAATAATTAAAACAATTTACTGAAATGTTAATGAACAAAAATGGCACCTGAGAACACTTGGCGATCATACAATGCAAAGGTTGACATGATATTATGAAAGTTAATTAAAAAAAATACTGTAAGAAATTCAATGAATACAAAGCATGAAGATATACTGGTGTATTGAAGACAGCTACCATACCACCATGGCATCAGACACATGGCGTAGGCTGAAGGCAGATGATGAGTGAGAGAGACCAAGGTGATCCTAGAGCACTAAGAGAGAGACTGGCTCTCCAGGATTGATTGAGTGATAAAGATTAAGCCACCCAAGAGGTGGCACGGACATGAATAGCACGTAAGTGCTGGCCCTTTTGAGCCATTACCAGTATCAATAGATGATAATGGAGATCTGTGGAGGCGCGACTGCACCCTGTGTGACGGGAGATGTCTCCCGGACCAAATAGTGACCAAATGGAGGCTCTCTAGGAAGGTGGTGCCCCTTATATAGTCCGGTGGTGATGACTCATCCGGTGTCAATGCAAGGTGGACCTCTGGTCAACTAGCAAATTGCTCGTTGTAGCTGGCGGTGCCTTTGTGTTGACCTGCACCACTACTAGTTGAAGACAGCTAACTTCTTGTTTGTGACGGCAAACGATCGGTTAGCAGAGGTGCCCGGCTTACCTCTGTCGTACCAGGCAGTGCCAGGCCCTGGGGGGGGGGGTATGGAGAGGTGGCAGGACTGATGACTCATCTGGGCTGGTATAGAGGTAAACTTCCAATGCAGAGGCATTGAAGGTGAAGGGAAAAGGCAGTTCCACTGCTATGCAGGGGATTCATGTGACAGTTCTTCCCCAAAGCCTTTTCCTAATGCCTGAGATGCCGATGCTGGAAGAAATGTGGAAGCGGAAGGTTCCACTTCATGAATACGTGATAGAGCGTCTTCAATTATGTTGTCTGATCCTTTGATGTAGAAGATCTGGACATTGCAGTTTTGTAGGTACAAGACCCAACGAAGTGGACACTGGTTGGAGAATTGAGCTTGCTGTAGAAAACGAAGAGGATTATGATCGGAATAGATAGGTATGGGTTGTTGTCCTTGAAGGTAAGGTTCATATCATTGCAAGCATAGGACGATGGCGAGTAGTGCCTTCTCTGTAGTGCTGTAGTTTTCTTGGTGAGTGCTGTAGTTTTGTAGTAGCTGATTGGTAGGACTTCCCCCTCTCTGCTGCATCAGGACACCCCCCAATGCCGATGTGGCTAGCATTATCATTAAGAATGAAGGGTTGTTTCACATCTGGAGAGGCGAAAATCGGGTTAGTACACAGCAAAGTTTTCAATTGTTCGAAGGCAATGGATTGTAAGTTGGTTCAAATGTATTTTCTTTTAGGGCTGGTAAGATTGATTAAAGGTGTGGCAACTATGCTGAAGTTCTTGCAGAACCTACAGTAATAAGACGCTAGTCCCAAGAATCTCGTGAGTTGTTTATGAGAAGTGGTTATGGATATTTTTGGATGGCTTGAAGATGTACGTCTAAAGGTGCTAAGCATCCACTGCCTATAACATGATCAAAGTATTGTACTTTACTTTTAGTAAACGTGGACTTGCTAAAATTAATGGTTAGACCACCCTGGAGAAACTTGTCGAATAGTCGTTGTAGTCAGTCATGATGTTCTTCCCACGAGTTGGTCGCTACAACGATGTCGTCCAGGTAGGCATAGGTGTCGTCAAGATCTTGGATGACCAGGTTGACAGATCGATGAAAAGTAGCTGGGGCATTGCAAAGTCCAAAAGGTAACCGTTCTTACCTAAAAAGGCCAAAAGGAGCGGTAAAGGCTGAGATATCTTTAGCACGCTCAGAAAGTCTTATTAGATAATAAGAGGTTTAAGGTTAAACCTTTAAGAGGTTTCTTTGGGACAAGAGGGTAAGGGGGTACAAATCTTTAATGGTAACTGCATTTAACTTCCTGTTATCTGTGCACAGTCTTACCATGCCATATGGTTTGGGAAACAGTATGCATGTGAAGCCGAAGGAGACTCACAAGGTGTAGCTAATCCATTGTTGAGAATGTACTTTACTTCTGTGAACATGGCTTCTCTCTACACACAGAGATCACACTAACGTGATGTAGCAAATGAACAAATCCACAATCCTCCCGGACGCAGGTTCGAATCCTCATCATGGCCCTTGTGGATTTGTTCATGGCTTCTCTCTTCTGTAGACTGATGCAGTAGTAAGGTTGAAGGATGGACATTGTATCAGGAAGCAGCTGGATATCATGTTGCACTAAATTACATTCCTGTGTCTTGAAACAGTTTTTTATAGGTAGAGAGTAGTTTAATCATAGAAGTACTATTATTAGAATGTTCTAGGTATTTGGGAAGATCTTTTAAGATCTCACTGTTAGATTTCATGGTCTCAAATGAACCAATCCACAAGGGCCGTGACGAGGATTCGAACCTGCGTCCCGGAGCATCCCAGACACTGCCTTAATCGACTGAGCTACGACAGGGTAAAAGGGTTGAAACCGAAGTTCTACTGAACTTACTGGATCCCATTGTTACGTACCCCTATAAGATACGTAAGTAAATAAATTAATATGTACATTTATAATTGTGTGTAAATTACAAGCATGTATATTGATATACTTATATGTTCTATGCAAACGTACATTCATGTTACAGTGTTGGCGTTAGGCCCAACGTATCGTGGGAATGATTGTTGTATTTCTTTGTGTGCTCAGTTTTCCCACGGGAACTAATGATTTATATGTGATCATAAGTGGGTAACAGAGGTGAATAATAATTGAGTGAACTGTATCTGGCAAATTGTCGTGGGACCGTCCTTTGCTGGGTGTGCATGCCATTCTTCCCTTCTGTATGCATATTTTAATTACTATGTAAAGAAACAATTACTTTATTTTTGTATATCACTATGTATTAATTATTCATTAAGTTAGTTTAAGATTACTCTTGTCACAATGTATTGCTCCATTGTTGAAATAATAAATATTGTAACTTTGGCAAATTGTTCGCGGGGCAAGGCAATGTGTTTTGACTCTCGCGTTATGTTATTCAGTAGCTGATCCGAAACCAGAGAGTTAGCACCTGTGGAGTTAAGTTATACATTTTTGTTCTGTCATAGCCATACATATAATAATTTTAATTTAATGTCTGGAAGATACAGTTATATTTTTAATGTGATATATTGTGACCAAATAATCATCTGTTTGCTATTGAGATTTATTTAATATATCTGTATATAAGATTTTTGATCTATTCTTCAGTCCTAAGGAAGATTTATTATTGTGCTCATTACTTATCAAGGGGTTATACTGGTGATTCGCTATTGAGAACAGCAGTTGTCTCGTATCCCTAGACGTAATTAAAGTTTGGCTGCTGTAGGGTCACGAGCCGTAACGTACGATAGGTAACAAAGAGTTATGGGGGCCTGTGCCGGGAAATATTGTTCCCACTTTAACTTAACTATGCTAATCTAACCTTGCCTTCCTAGGTACCAGTGTGTCAAGTGTCTGTGTGTTTCTTAAGAACTATTCCATGTGCCAAGCAAGCCTTCCTGTGTGTCAAGTAACAACGTTTCACGATTTTGAGGTAAGTCATCCTATATATTTTGTTTGTGCAGTGAGGCCAAGCGAATTTTCAGTGTGGTGACAATTTTACAGTGAAGTGTAGTGCAGTGCCATTGTTTTTAATTATTTTTGTGAATCAAGTGCCAAGTGTTAGTAACGATGGAGGAGAAAGTTGCAGCGTTGGTGGCTCACCCAGACTTTGAAGGGTGTTGTTGCCAACAATAGAATGGTTAAAGCCCAAATATTGAAAGTCATTGTGACGCATTTTGTTGAGAATGGGGAGTTAGAGGAAGAAATTCTAGAGGAGTTAAGAGAGGAGTCGAGTGATCAGATGACGTTAAAGCGTCTTGAGTTAGAAGCGCAAATAGCCAATGCTAAGCTTGAAGCTCAAAAGGAACAGAAAATATTAGAGGCTGAAGCTCAACAAAGGGAGCTTGAGACTAGGCGTTTAGAAATTGCGGTACAGTTGCAAATAGAAGCCACAAAAAAGCAACAATTAGAGATTCAACAACAAATGGCTGACACTAACTTCAGGCTTGAATCACAGCGTATGGCAGCTGGGCATGGAAATACTAGTAAGGTTTCAATAAATAGTGATAATAATCCCATCAGGATGAATAAGTATATAGAGTTACCCAAGTTCAATGAGGAGGATCCTGAGGTTTTCTTTGCACATTTTTATAAAATTGCCATCAGTATGAACTGGCCAAGGGATCAGTGGGTAGCCATTATGCAGTCTCAATTTAAGGGGCGTAGTCAGGAGGTTTTCACATCCCTACCTGACGCTCATAGTTTTGATTATGAATTTGTAAAGAAAAGCATCTTAAATGCGTACCAGTTAAATCCAGAGGCACACAGGCAAAAGTTCAGAAACCTAAGGAGGATCAGGGATCAGACAATAGCAGATTTTACTCGTCAGAAGACGAATTTTTGCAACAGATGGTTAAAGTCACTTGCAGTCACTGATTTTGATGCTCTAAAGAATCTTCTTATAATGGAAGAAGTATTGTCATGTCTCCCAGACCAGTTGTCTACTTTTATGGCAGAACAAAAGAATGTAACAGATATTGATGAGCTGTCAAAGCTCGCGGATGAGCATGAATTGTTGACTAAGGCCCCGTTTACGGCCACTTCACCTAAGTCTAGTCGTAGAGTAAATTTTAATGCTCACCGTACTCCTTATCAGTATAAGTCTCCTCCTGGTGCGACAGTTACTCCCGTGAACTCTTCTCTTACTAACCCTAAGATGGTTACTCCATTGCCAGGATCATCTAAGCCTAGTAATGCTAATTCTAAACCGGCAGTTGGTTCTACCAGTGTGTCCACTGTCAAACATTGTATCCATTGTAAGAGAAGGGGGCATGTGATTTCTTCATGTTTTAGTTTGCATCCTGAACTACGACCAACTGGTCTTATTATGAGTAAAGGATTGCAACCTATTAATTCTTCATGTATTACAGTCAGTCCCAATTGGATGGCTGAATTCAAACCCTATATTTCCACAGGTACCTTATTATGTAATAATGGTAGACATAAGACTGTTCAATTACTCCGTGATACTGGAGCTTCACAGTCTCTTATTACCCAGAAGGTACTTGATGATGTTGACACCCGAGATCTGGGTGAAGTTGTGCTTCTCCAAGGTATTGCCCGTAGTGTGCAACCAGTGTCCTTATTGCAAGTTAACCTTGATTCTAACTATACTTCAGGATGGTGTAATGTTGGTGTAAGTAAACAACTGCCCATTCCTGGGGTAGACATTATTCTAGGTAATGATTTTGGCAACCAAATGGTTGTAGGGCCCAAGTGTCCCATCATGTTAACTAAACCCCATAATGTATTAGCTCAACCAGAAGCAGATGATGATATTATTTACCCTGCTTGTGTTGTAACTAGATCAATGGGACAAACAGGTGAGAGTAATCCTGTCTTCACTGAGGTTGCTGTTCCCAAGACCAGGACCCCTTCAGTAAAGGAGTGGGAGGTGGATCTTGAGGATTCCTTTATGACTCGACTGGATGATGAGAGTGAGGCCGTAGTAGAAGCCCCGCCGAACCTAAATCACAAGGAAAGTGAAGGTGAGGAGGCTGAACTATCTGTACCTTGCCCGCTTGTCTCCAGTGCGCCAGTTGTCGAGAGTGAGGCCGAAGTAGCTATGACTCCATTTTATTCTGATCAATCGGGAAAAGAGATCAAGCTACTAGGTTCTTGCCCGCTCGCTGCTGAGTCTGAGTCATTGCCCTTAAGTGTTGTACAGACTACTGATCCTAGTTTAAGTAAGTGTATTTCTGAGGCTCCTGATAATGTTGATGCATTGGAGGAAGGGACGGGTTTCTTCTTCAAGGATCGACTTCTGATGAGAAGGTGGAGACCCAAGGGAACTCCCTCTTCAGATGATTGTGAGATTAGAACCCAACTCGTTGTCCCCAATGATTATCGTAGGCAGGTCCTGCAGGCTGCACATGATGACCCCATGGGAGGTCATCAAGGTATCACGAATATGTACCATAAGATAAGTAAATATTTTTTCTGGCCAAAGTTAAAGAAAGACGTGGTCAGATATTGTCATAACTGTATACCCTGTCAAATTGTTGGTAAACCAAATCAATCTGTACCTAGAGCACCATTGCAACCTATTGTAGTTCCTGATGAACCATTTACTCATGTTGTAATTGATTGTGTGGGTCCTTTACCTAAGACTAAATCGGGTAACATGTTTTTGTTCACTCTCATGTGTATGACTACTAGATTTCCTGAAGCTTATGCTCTACGGAATACCAAGGCTCATAATCTCATCAAGTGTCTTGAAAGATTCTTTTCGTTGTTTGGAATGCCTAGAGTTATTCAGAGTGATAATGGGGGAAATTTTGTTTCTAAAGTTTTCAGAACTTTTTGCGAATCACGAGGGATTCGGCACAAATTATCCAGTCCATATCATCCACAAAGCCAAGGTGGGCTTGAACGTTTCCACCAGACTTTGAAACAAATGCTGAGGACAACAGGAGAAACTCATCCACGTAATTGGGATGAGAATCTCCCCTTTGTGTTGTTTGCTGCTAGAGAAGGGCTACAAGAGTCATTGGGCTGTTCACCTTTTGAACTAGTGTTTGGTCACCAAGTAAGAGGTCCTCTTAAAATGCTACAAGAAAAGTTGTTGGGAGATGTCTCTGTTCATCAGAGTGGATTGTACTTGAGTGAGGTCAAGGCCAAGTTGTGTCGGGCTCGTGAGTTGGCGAAAGAACATCTGAGAAGGACTCAACAAGCCATGAAAGTAAGATATGACAAGAAGTTCAAAGCTAAGCTCAGGTCGTTTGCTGTCGGAGATTTGGTGTTGGTGTTGAAACCTCGTATGGGGATTTCCATGTCCCATAAGTTCGCCGGACCCTACCAAGTGGTAGAAAAGGTGGGAGACCTAACTTATAAACTAATTAGCCCTAATCTTTCAGAACCCCAAATGACTGTGCACATTAACAGATTAAAAGCTTATGTTGGACCTGGTGTAGTAGCTTGTTTTAGTCGGGAAGAGTTACCACCTGAGGATAATTGTAGTGAGAGACATGATGTTAATATTCAACTTCTCAGTTCCAGTTCCAATGGCAGGGAGATGCTATGTCATTTACAGGAGGAACAACGTGATGAGTTCCAGGTTCTGCTGGACAACCATACATCTCTGTTTGGGGAGGTTCCTACCCAGACCCACCTCATCACACACGACATTCAGCTCCTGGACAGCACCCCCATTCGACAACATCCGTACCGAGTGAATCCCGAAAAGAGGAAAATTATACAAGCAGAAGTGGAATATCTGCTCCAGCATGATTTCATTCAGCCAAGTCAAAGTACTTGGAGCTCTCCGTGTTTGTTAGTGCCAAAACCAGATGGAACCTGGAGATTGTGCGTGGATTATAGGAAACTGAACAAGAACACTACAGTGGACGTTTTTCCTTTACCCTTGTTGGAGGAATGTATTGAGTCCATAGGTCATGCCGAATATGTAAGTAAGCTTGATTTGTCAAAAGGGTATTACCAAATTCCATTAACAGAGTATGCTAGAGAGGTTACTGCTTTTGTTACACCTGATGGTGCGTATGAATTTAATGTCATGCCATTCGGTTTGAGAAATGCACCTGCTACTTTTCAAAGACTCATGAATTTCTTACTCAAGGATGTGCCAGATTGTAGGGCCTACCTTGATGACATTGTTTTGTACAGTAAGAATTGGGCAGATCATCTCTTAGGCCTTAAGAACTTGTTTACAGTGTTGAAAAACGCAAAGTTAACCATAAATATGAATAAGTGTAGTTGGGCAAGAGGTACGATAACTTATCTTGGACACGAGGTAGGCCAAGGTAAGATTATCCCCTTACAAGATAAGATTCAAGCCATTGTGGACTACCCAGTGTTAACCAATAAGAAAGGAGTCCAACGGTTTATTGGTATGTGTGCATACTATAGGCGTTATTGTAGAAATTTTTCAACAGTAGCTGCTCCTTTGACTAATTTGTTACGCAAGCAAGTAAAGTTTCAGTGGACACAAGATTGTCAGAATGCTTTTCAGAACCTAAAGGGCATATTGTCCACCTCACCTATTCTTGCTAGTCCCCAATTTGATAAACCGTTTATATTACACATTGATGCGTCAGATGTTGGAATAGGTGCTGTGCTTATTCAAGTTGGTTTAGACAAGATTGAGCATCCTGTGTATTATTACTCTAGAAAATTTAATGCAGCTCAGAGAAATTATTCCGTGGTAGAGAAGGAGGCGTTGGGTCTTATATTGTCAATTAAGAAGTTTGAGATTTACTTATCAGGAAATAAAGTGTTAGTATTTACAGACCACAACCCCCTTATCTTTATAAATATGATGAAAGTCAAGAACCAACGAATTCTGCGCTGGTCATTGTTTTTGCAGGAATTTAATGTAGAAATCAAACATATTCCAGGCAGACAAAATGTTATTGCTGATGCTTTGTCAAGAAGTTTTGATGTACCATAAATGAAATGTTTCTTTTCACTTAACATTTTTACTTCGGAAAAAATGCCATTGATCTTCAATCCATTGCATTTTTTTTCTTGGAGGTGGAAGTGTTACGTACCCCTATAAGATACGTAAGTAAATAAATTAATATGTACATTTATAATTGTGTGTAAATTACAAGCATGTATATTGATATACTTATATGTTCTATGCAAACGTACATTCATGTTACAGTGTTGGCGTTAGGCCCAACGTATCGTGGGAATGATTGTTGTATTTCTTTGTGTGCTCAGTTTTCCCACGGGAACTAATGATTTATATGTGATCATAAGTGGGTAACAGAGGTGAATAATAATTGAGTGAACTGTATCTGGCAAATTGTCGTGGGACCGTCCGTTGCTGGGTGTGCATGCCATTATTCCCTTCTGTATGCATATTTTAATTACTATGTAAAGAAACAATTACTTTATTTTTGTATATCACTATGTATTAATTATTCATTAAGTTAGTTTAAGATTACTCTTGTCACAATGTATTGCTCCATTGTTGAAATAATAAATATTGTAACTTTGGCAAATTGTTCGCGGGGCAAGGCAATGTGTTTTGACTCTCGCGTTATGTTATTCAGTAGCTGATCCGAAACCAGAGAGTTAGCACCTGTGGAGTTAAGTTATACATTTTTGTTCTGTCATAGCCATACATATAATAATTTTAATTTAATGTCTGGAAGATACAGTTATATTTTTAATGTGATATATTGTGACCAAATAATCATCTGTTTGCTATTGAGATTTATTTAATATATATGTATATAAGATTTTTGATCTATTCTTCAGTCCTAAGGAAGATTTATTATTGTGCTCATTACTTATCAAGGGGTTATACTGGTGATTCGCTATTGAGAACAGCAGTTGTCTCGTATCCCTAGACGTAATTAAAGTTTGGCTGCTGTAGGGTCACGAGCCGTAACGTACGATAGGTAACACCCGTAGCCTCTCCGAGGCAAAAACCAGGCTTTTACACAACCCCCCCCCCCCCTTGCACCCGAGCTATGTCAATAGGCCGTTCTCCCTCTTCGCCCTTACATCATCACACACAGATATCACACTAACGTGATGCATCAAATGAACAAATCCACAAGAGCCGTGACGAGGATTCGAACCTGCGTCCGGGAGCATCCCAGACACTGCCTTAATCGACTGAGCTACGACTGGGTAAAAGGGTTGAAACCGATAACGGCCTATTGACATAGCTCGGGTGCAGGTGGGGGTTGTGTCACACCTGCAAGAAAAATGACAGGTTGGATAACAAGAACCTTTCACACTAGAGATGCTATACATATGATGATACTTTTCAAGACGCTAGTGCTCTCTAGAGTGGAGTACTGCTGCACAATGACAGCCCCTTTCAAAGCTGGAGAAATTGCTGACCTGGAAAGCGGGCAGATCCTTTACTGCTAGAATCCATGCAGTACTGCTTAGAATCCACATCTAAACTACTGGGGCCGACTAAAGAGCCTAAATCTGTATTCTCTGGAGCGCAGGCGGGAGAAATACATAATAATCTAAACGTGGAAAATATTTGAGGGGCAGGTCCCAAACCTGCACACAGAAATAACACCACATGAGACCAGGAGGCATGGCAGGATGTGCAAAATACCCCCTTTGAAAAGGAGAGGTGCAACAGGTACTCTGAGAGAGCAGTCTTTTAACATCAGAGGACCGAGACTGTTCAACACCCTTCCACTACACATAAGAGGCATAACTGGCCGACCACTCGCAGTGTTCAAGAGAGAACTGGATAAGCACCTCCAAAGGATACCTGATCAACCAGGCTGTGATTCATACGTCAGGCTGCGAGCAGCGGCGTCAAACAGCCTGATTGACCAGTCCAGCAGCGAGGAGGCCTGGTCGACGACCGGGCCGCGGGGACGCTAAGCCCCGGAAAAACTTCAAGGTAATTCCAAGGTAAGGTGGATTTACACTTAGGATTTGGACACTGGTCAATAAGGTGTCCATAAGTCTTGCAGTAACGACAGTAAAGTGCATAGTTAGTGTCTTTACGACTTACTTTAGGTGAGGCTTGACTGGGCTAAGGTGGTTTACTGTAACCTGAGTCAAAAGATTTATGAATTAAACTGTAAGTATCGACTAACTGTGCACATTTACTGAGGTTCCTCTCTCTCTTATCTGCAAGATATAGGCGTATGGGGTTTGGTACTCAGCGGGTAAACTCTTCCATCAGTATTAAATTTATAAGTTCTTGGAATGTGGTCATTCTTGAGCAGATTCTTGCCATTTTAAAAATACCTGGTTTGGGTCTGCACATACTCCACGTAAGTTTGAGCCTGAGTTTTAATATTGTCCCTGAAGCGTCGTCGGTAGCTCTCAGTGGAAATAGATAGGCATCAAAGACTGCTTGCTTAAGTATATCGTAGTCAGTCTCGTTGGCAAGAGTACTGAAGATTAAGGCAGCTCTTCCAGTAAGGTGTGACCTGAGAAGTATAGAGCACTGATGCCTAGGCCATTGTAACTGGGTGGCCAAGGTTTTGAGTGACACAAAAAAATAATCTACTTTTGCCTTTACAAAAGGCGACATCAGTTTAATACAATCTGTAGGATTAAAACGTACTGGTAAGTTGGCTTATGTTTCACGGCGCTGAGAGATGTGGGTACTTTCAAGTTCTAACTCTTGACGTCTGAACTCGAGCGCTGTGTCTGATCTACCTTGTTCCAAGCGTAATGTGATACCAGCTCCCATACTCCTCTTGTTGTCTCTTGAGTTGAAGCCCTTGAGCTAGGCTTAACAGTCGTTCTACTTCTCTTCGACGTTGTAAGTCAGCTTCTTGTTCTTGACGTTGACGTTTCAGTTCAGCTTCATGTTGCAGGATCTGGAGTCGTTCTTGTTCACGTGAACGTTCTAATTCAGCTTTTTGTTCGTAGAGCCCGAAT
The DNA here is from genome assembly GCF_040958095.1 of Procambarus clarkii. Taxonomy (NCBI): domain Eukaryota; kingdom Metazoa; phylum Arthropoda; class Malacostraca; order Decapoda; family Cambaridae; genus Procambarus; species Procambarus clarkii. Next base: position 51,101,142 of record NC_091156.1, read on the forward strand.
TGTTCTTGTTTATGCGCACGTTGCAGTTCAGCTTCTTGTTGTAGCTGGCTTTGTTCTCGTTCACGTTCCCGGACAATTCAACTTCTTGTCGTCTCATCTCTCGTTTGCGTTCATCGGCAGCAGCATTTAGTTGCGCTAACTCCATCTTTAATTTCATGTGTGTGAGTGTGGTTTTATCAGCAACTCTGTGTTGATCCTGCTGCTCTGGAGTAATAAGATCATTGTCTGCAAGGTGGTCAACAATCCACAAGCTCAATCCAATCCACAAGTTATGAAGCTCAGCTTTCGTGACCCCATGTGGAGGAGAGATGTGGTATTCAGTAGTAAGGGTGATTAATTCTGATCTTGTAGCATGAATTAATGTGCTAATGTGAGGAGTTCCACCTTAGGGTTGGGACGGAATGTGGCTAACTTAAACATATTGAATAGTATAGATAATGCAAAATGTCAATAGAAGAAAAATGCGAGTACCCTGTAAGCGAACCAATAAGTGAGAATTATTAGACTGCCTTGAAAGTGATGTGGCAATATGCACGAGAATGGTTGTTATATAACTGGCAACACTAAATGTAAGTAACTATCCTGTAAGGCAACAATAAATTTTAGAAGATGAATTACTGGACTATATATGATAATCTGAAATAAAACTAAGTTTTTTACTTTAGTAAGGACTTGGAGAAACAATATCAATGAATGTTTCTAGGTAGTAAAATATAAAGAGGATGTAGGGATGCCTGTACCCTGTATTTTATTGAAGATAAGGGCAAGAGTTGTCCTACTGGAACCTAGATAATTAACTTCAGAGATACTATTCCTTGTGCTCCGTAAAAGAATAGTAAATTCCCTACCTGAGCAGTTAATCATGAACTTTGAACAAAGGCTTAGGGGTACAGGTGTGTCAACACTTTCGAGAACGGCTATACACGTCCCGAATGTATAACACAGTTCTGGATGCGAAAGGATCTCTAGTCCAATACTTCCTCCCAGATAAGTACAGCGAGGGGGTGATCTGCCTGAGTGAGTCCTCTCTATTGGGACCAAATTGTTGTGGACAAAAAGATATAGCAATAGCTTAGAAGACTAATCATTACGAGCATGAATTTGCGCTTAAAACGTCACGTAATCAAAGTGAATCTAATAAACAAATCACAAATTGCTCCACCTGTAAAGTAGATTTGTTCAGTTACCAGTATGTAAATCTCAAAATGAATTCTGAAAAAAGTAAAGTATAAAATCCAATATAACAACTAAACACAACATTAAGCAAGGGTACTAGGAACAGCTCCTGACAACAGCTCCTTGGACAGACCCCCAAAATTGTGTGACGAGTTGTGGTTTCACAGCTATACTGAACAAAGATGGTATGTCTCTCCCTCCCATAAATACAAAATTGCTGCTATTGACCCCTTCCAGTGTGTAAGTCACAGGTGGAAACAAACGAAAATCATCTAACAAATAATTAAAACAATTTACTGAAATATTAATGAACAAAAATAACACCTGAGAACATTTGGTGATCATATAATGCTAAGGTGGACATGATAATATGAAAATTAATGCAAAAATAACTGTAAGAAATTCAATGAATATGTAACGGTTCTATTGTTACGTAAAGTATGGTGACAAATAAACACAGACACTAAGACACTATATATATATTTGGTCGAATATGCAGAAGTACACAGGTGATATTTTGGTGTGAGTTGAGCGCACTGAGCGTCGGTACAGAATCTCGCAAGTGTCTGCTCTAGACCACACTTGAAAGTAGACTAGTTAATGTTTGCTATTCTGCTGCTTATATGCTTGGGCAACACCTCACCGTGTTGCCCGGGCAACGCCTTACCTCATTCATCTCCAAAGGTTGACAGGAATATTAACAATGCATTTGGAGCGAGTATATTATTGGGATAATCTACTCGCTACAGAACTCCCCCTCCCAGGGGATGAAAGGAAAAATACTTGATCAAGGAACTTAGCTGGTCGGTGAATTGTACGCCCTGCTCGCGTTATATAATCATCAAAGTTAACTTCCTCCTATTCGCTGATGTCATCTAACTGGGGTAGTACGGTGGGAGGTCGCACAGGATCGTCCGTCGTCGTAGGATCAGGTTGTGGTGCGGCTGGTAACTGGGGTTGTAGGGTGGGAGGTCGTACAGGATCGTCCGTTGTCGTAGGTGGCGGTGCTGCTGGTAACTGTGGTCGAAAAGTGAACTGCGTAGTCGGCGGATGTGTCTCTGGAGGGATGTCTGGGGCAGAAGTCAGTGTGCTGGTTTAAGGCGATCGATGGAGATTTTTACCCGCTGTCCTCGGCGTTCAATGGTGAAGAACTTCGGTGTTCGAGAAACCACTTTAAATGGTCCTTCGTAAGGTGACTGTAGAGGGCGTCGAACAGCGTCGACTCTTACAAACACGTGTTCAGTTGTGTGAAACTCATGAGGCACATATATAGCACGAGTTGTCGGTTGGCGTGGTGTTTACTAGTTGTGTTTTTGCGGGGGTTGAGCTTTTGCTCTTTCGGCCCGCCTCTCAACTGTCAATCAACTGTTTACTAACTACTATTTTTTTTTTTCACACCACACACACACACCCCCAGGAAGCAGCCCGTGACAGCTGACTAACTCCCAGGTACCTATTTACTGCTAGGTAACAGGGGAACTTAGGGTGAAAGAAACTTTGCCCATTTGTTTCTGCCTCGTGCGGGAATCGAACCCGCGCCACAGAATTACGAGTCCTGCACGCTATCCACCAGGCTACGAGGCCCCTGGTGGTGTAGGCCGAATGTTTGTCATGGCCGCCCATAATTTCTGGACAAAAGTGGGGTCTGGGGGTGTGATAAGTGGCGTTGGGGTTAAGAATTCGCCCGGAAGCCGCAGGCTAGTCCGTATACTAAGTCTGCTGCCGAGAATCCACTGCCCTCCTTCGTGGCCGAACGGATGCCTAGCAAGACTAATGGAAGGTTGTCGATCTAATCATCAGGGCGTGCTTGAGCTCTTAGGGCAGCTTTTAGTTGTCTATGAAAGCGTTCTACCATTCCGTTCGACTCAGGGTGGTATGCTGTGGTTCGGTTATGTGTGGTGCCGAGGAATTCCATACGTTCCTTCCATAGATATGATTCGAACTGTCGTCCTTGGTCGGTGATGATGACAGCGGGGCTGCCAAAACGGGCGACCCATCCAGAATCCAGAGAGAAAAGCCTGGACCACTGACTCAGCTGAGATGTTGATTAATGGGATTGCTTCCGGCCATCTGGATAATCGATCGATGCAGGTGAGTAGATAAGAATATCCTCTTGCCGACGGTAATGGTCCAACGATGTCTACATGCACTACCTCGAAACGGTCAGAAGGTAACGGAAACTGTTGAAGAGGGCTCTTTGTGTGACGATGTGTTTTCGCTCGCTGGCACTGGAGACATAAGCGAGTCCATCGTCGAACATCGGCATTGATTCCTGGCCATACAACACGCTCCGTTAGTAGTTTCTGGGAAGCACGTACTCCTGGGTGTGCTAGGGAGTGAAATACTGAGAACGTTTTCCAGCGAAACTGAGCAGGAATGTAGGGCCTAAGTGCTCCCGTCCGTGAGGTGTCACAGATTATACTTCTGCCACCTTCCATGGGAATCTCGATGAACCGGAGAGCTGTGTCAGATGTTCGTAATCGCTGCAGATCAGGGTCTTCCCGTTGGGCCTTACTGATTACACAATAGTCCACCTGAGCTGGGTTTGTCACGACGTGGTTTATGGTGGGTCGAGACAGTGCATCGGCTATGACATTATTAGTTCCTTTGACATGACGGATATCCGAGGTAAATTGGGAAATAAATCCCAGGTGGTTGGCTACTCGAGGAGAGTGAGCATCACCCTTGGCCGCCAGCGCATAAGTGAGAGGTTTGTGGTCTGTGAGGATGTGGAAGTTCAGCCCCTCGAGAAAGTGCCGGAAATGTTGTATGGCTGAGTAGATGGCGAGCAGTTCCCTATCAAAAGTGCTGTACTTCTCTTCAGTGGGTGACAGGCGCGCTGAAAAGAATGCAATTGGGCGCCATTCTCCTTCAATGAGCTGTTGTAGTACAGCACCAATTGCTGTGTTTGAAGCGTCGGTAGATAGATTGGTGGGAGCGTCAGACACTGGGTGTGCGAGCAAGGTGAATTCCGCCAGCTTGTGTTTCGGTGAATGCTGTTTCTGCCTGGGGAGTCCACTCCAACGGAAGACGGGACGTGAGTTTCCGACCACGTAAGAGGTCGTATAAGTGTCGCAAGAAGTCCAAACAATGTGGGATGAATCGATGATAAAAATTCACTACACCAAGAAATTCTTACAACTTCTTTGGAGTAGATGGGCGCGGGAATTCCTTGATTGCCTCGATTTTCTTCTCTAGTGGTTGGACCCCTGCTGCTGACACACGGTGTCCCAAGAAATCCAGCTCTGGAACATGGAAAATACACTTCTCGGAGTTGAGCTGCAAGCCGAAGTTGCGCAGACGGGTGAGAAGGAGTCGGAGGTGTAGCAGATGTTCTGTTGGTGATGTACTGGCCACCAGCAGATCGTCAATGTAGGCGTAGCAAAAAGGAAGGTCTTTAACTACTTGGTCGATGAAGCGTTGGAATGTCTGGGCTGCATTCCGTAGACCAAAAGGCATCCGGACGAATTCAAACAGTCCAAAAGGTGTTGTGATCGGTGTTTTCGGAATGTCTGCCGGTTCCACAGGGATCTGGTGAAATGCCCGCACAAGGTCAATTTTCGAAAAAACGGTTGCGTTGCTCAATCCCTGTGAGAAATCCTGGATTTGTGGTATTGGGTAGCGATCCGGCAGAGTACGAACGTTGAGAGCCCTGTAGTCTCCGCAAGGGCGCCATTCCCCTGGGGCTGTTTTCGGGACCATATGGAGAGGTGAAGCCCATGGACTGTTCGAAGGGCGGTTTATTCCCGCCTCCTGTAGCGTATTGAATTCAGCACGTGCTACCGCCAGTCGTTCCGGTGCCAGGCGGCGTGGTCTGGCGAAGGTAGGTGCTCCCGTTGTAGTAATGTGATGCATAATCGTATGTTGCACCTCTGGTCGAGGGCTGGCGGGTTGGGTCACATCTTTGAATTCATCCAGGAGGGCTTGAAGTTCCGTAGATGCGACTGGGGTGACGATGTTAACTTGTGTAGAGGTACTAGGAGAGGCTCGAAGTACTGCACCTGCGGGATCCACAATAAGTCGAGTAGACTCTGTAGCGAGTAGGTTATCCCAATAATGTACTCGCTCCAAATGCATTGTTAATATTCCTGTCAACCTTTGGAGATGAATGAGGTGAGGCGTTGCCCGGGCAACACGGTGAGGTGTTGCCCGAGCATATAAGCAGCAGAATAGCAAACATTAACTAGTCTACTTTCAAGTGTGGTCTAGAGCAGACACTTGCGAGATACTGTACCGACGCTCAGTGCACTCAACTCACACCAAAGTATCACCTGTGTACTTCTGTATATTTCACATGTGAATTTATATCCATTCTATAGTACGGCGACCAAAACTGAACTGCATAATCTAGATGGGGCCTAACAAGAGCAAGATACAACTGAGGAACAACACAAGGTGCCCCGCCACCAATGCCTCGATCAACAAATCCGAGTGTCCCATTTGCCCCACCACGAACATTCATGCATTGATCCTTTCTGTCCCAAATTCTTACCAATCACAACTCCCAGATCCCCCCCCCCCGCAATCCGACTTTGCAACCTCAACACCATCCAGCTCGCATCTTGCCACTCCATCACCACCACCCAGCCCCAGAACTTCACACCCATCAGCACCAAACTGCATCCGCCAATCCTTCGACCACCTCAAAACCCCGCCTAGATCAACTTAAGAACTAAAACCTCACTTAAACTTAAAAACTAAACCTCACCGTGTTGCCCGGGCAACGCCTCACCTCATTCATCTCCAAAGGTTGACAGGAATATTAACAATGCATTTGGAGCGAGTATATTATTGGGATAATCTACTCGCTACAAATACAAAGCATGAAGATATACTGGTGTATTGAAGACAGTTACCATACCACAATGGCATTAGACCAACCCATCCTCCGAATTGACAGTATGGTTTAATACTAAGTGTAACAAGTACATTACCTTACTGTCATACATAGTTCATAATTGCTCTTATTAATGTTACAAGTTAGTTCATTAATGTTACATTTACCTCAGCATTTATTCTCCTCGTTTTCTATTAAGACACTCAGAATTTTAGGATGAAGTTTTCAAGTTCAATTTGCTATACAAAAGTTTTAAATATCAGGAATTTCTTTTTCAGTTGTATTAAACAATCGATATTTTATACAAAAATTTAAAAATATCCAAATTAAAAATCAAAAATATAATTTTTGTAATACAATATATTGAAAATATTTGAAATATTATAATAATATAACTTTGAAAAAAGTTACTTTACAATTTATTGATATATTTTAGTTTTGTTGTATTAGTTTTATAAAACTGTAATATCAACATAGCTAAAGGTTAAGTACTAATTGTAATTAAGAAGCAATAAAAGGCTTATCTTCAAACACTAAGAAGGTTAGGTTAAGTCATGGTTTTCTATTCAGCTTTTAAGTTAAACTCAAATATTCCCAATATATTTGACAGTATAGTTTATTATTAAATGAAAATAAGTCCAATTTCTGACTGCTATGAAAAGTACATAATTGCCCTTACTTGTATTGTTACATTTACCTCCTCATTTTTGGAGGACGGGCTGCATCAGACACATGGCGTAGGCTGAAGACAGACGATGGGTGACAGAGAGCAAGGTGATCCTAGAGCACTAAGAGAGAGACTGGCTCTCCAGAAAGGTGGTTCCCCTTATATAGTCCGACATCCGGTGTCAACGCAAGGGGAACCTCTGGTCAACTAGCAAATTGCTAGTATGTGGCTGGCGGTGCCTTTCTGTTGAGCTGCACCACAGCGAGTTGAAGGCGGGTAACTGCTTGTTTGTGAAGGCAAACTACCGGTTAGCAGAGGCACCCGGCTTGCCTCTGTCGTACCAGGCAGTACCTCCGTACCCCCCAGTCCCTTGGGGGGTACCGTACGGGGTACGGTACGGAGAGATGGCAGAACTGATGCTGGGCTGGTGTAGAGGGGGACTTCCAGTGCAGAGGCATTGAAGGTGAGGGGAAAAGGCAGTTCCACTGCTATGCAGGGGAGTCATGTGACAAGAGTATCACCAGAGAAGAGGGCTATTATAAGAAGGGAAGTGGAGTTCCTCTTTGCAGACCACTTGGTCCGGGAGACATCTCCCGTCACGCAGGGTGCAGTTGCGCCTCCACAGATCTCCAGTATCATCTTTTGATACTGGTAATGGCTCGAAAGGGCCACCACTTACGGGCTATTCATGACCGTGCCACCTCTTGGGTGGCTTAATCTTCATCAATCAATCATCCTCTTTGCACGGGAGACATCTCCCGTCACGCAGGGTGCAGTCGCACCTCCACAGATCTCTAGTATCTGCTCTTGATACTGATAACGACTCAAAAGCGCCACCACTTATGGGCTATTCATGCCCGTGCCACCCTTTGGGTGGCTTAATCTTCATCAATCAGTTCCTCTTTGAGCATTGTTTAATTAAGCCTAGTAAAAACTTGTGGTGCTCGTCTTGCTTACTAGTTCCTAAACCGGATTGGAAGTGACACGTGTGTACTGACTACAGGCGATTGAAAAATGTAACTGTCGTAGATACTTTCCCCTTACCATTACTTGAAAATTGTATTGACCAGCTTGGTCACTGTCAATTTATGTTTAAATTCGATTTGTCAAAAGGTTATCATCAAGTGCCCTTAACAGATCGAACTAGTGAAGTGTCAGATTTTGTTACACCTGACGGTCTTTACCAGTATAAAATCATGCCATTTGGTCTTAAGAATCCACCAGCAACATTCCAGAGATTAATGAATTTGCTATTGCAGGATATTCCCAATTGCCGTGCATACCTAGACGATATTGTTTTGTTCAGTGATTCCTGAACAGGGAAACCTATACAGGGTTTGAAATTGTTATTTGCCACGTTGAATGCTTATTAAGAATTAGCATTCTTGTTACTTTGCCAGAGCTACAATTGTCTCTCAAGGGCACGAGGTTGGTCAGGGTAGGGTGATGCCTTTACTGGATAAAATTAGTGCCATTGTTAACTTCCCTATCTTGACATAAGAACATAAGAACAAAGGTAACTGCAGAAGGCCTATTGGCCCATACGAGGCAGCTCCTATTCTATAACCACCCAATCCCACTCATATACTTGTCCAACCCGCGCTTGAAACAATCGAGGGACACCACCTCCACCACGTTACGCGGCAATTGGTTCCACAAATCAACAACCCTGTTACTGAACCAGTATTTACCCAAGTCTTTCCTAAATCTAAACTTATCCAATTTATACCCATTGTTTCGTGTTCTGTCCTGTGTTGATATTTTTAATACCCTATTAATATCCCCCCTGTTATGTCCATTCATCCACTTGTAAACCTCTATCATGTCACCCCTAACTCTTCGCCTTTCCAGTGAATGCAACTTAAGCTTTGTTAATCTTTCTTCATATGAAAGATTTCTAATTTGGGGAATTAACTTAGTCATCCTACGTTGGACACGTTCAAGTGAATTTGTGTCCATTCTATAATACGGCCACCAAAACTGAACTGCATAATCTAAATTGGGCCTAACCAGAGCAAGATATAGCTTAAGAACCACACCAGGTGTCTTGTTACTAACGCTTCGATTAATAAATCCCAGTGTCGTATTCGCCTTATTACGAACATTCATGCATTGATCCTTTAGTTTTAAATTCTTACTAATCATAACTCCCAGATCCCTTTAGCAATCCGACTTCGCAATCTCAACACCATCTAGCTCGTATCTTGTAACTCTATCATCATTACCTAGCCTCAGAACTTTACATTTATCAGCATTAAACTGCATTTGCCAATCATTTGACCATTTCAAAACCCTATCTAGATCAACTTGAAGTGATAGTGAGTCCTCCTCCGAATTAATTTCCCTACCGATTTTCGTATCATCGGCAAATTTGCAAATGTTGCTACTCAAACCTGAATCTAAATCATTTATATATATTATAAACAACAGAGGTCCCAGGACAGAGCCCTGAGGTACTCCACTAACATCATTATCCCACTCTGACTTAACCCCATTTATACTAACTCTCTGTTTCCTTTGGAATAGCCATGACCTAATCCAAGTTAATATAGCACCCCCAATACCATGAGCTTCTATTTTTTTAATTAGTCTTTCATGTGGCACTGTATCAAAAGCTTTGCTAAAGTCAAGGTACACAACATCACAATCCTTACCAAACTGCCTCAACTATGCTGGAATAAATAGTTAGCAAATTTGTTAAACATGAACGGCCATTTGTAAAACCATGTTGCGACTCATTTATTAATTTATGTTTTTCAAGATGGAGACGAATTGTATTTGCAATTATTGATTCAAGTAACTTTCCCACAATAGACGTTAGGCTAATTGGCCGATAGTTTGACGCAAGTGATCTATCTCCTTTCTTTAAAATTCCGTGACCTTCCATGACTCTGGCACTCTGCCTGACTCTATTGATTTATTAAATATGGTAGACAGTGGCTCGGAAAGCTCCTCTTTGCATTCTTTAAGCACCCTGGCAAACACTTCATCCGGCCCTGGGGATTTGTTTGGTTTTAGTTTTTCTAATTGTTTAATTACATCCTCCCTGGTAACTGCTAAACTAGTCAACCTGTCCTCATCCCCACCCACATAGACTTGTTCGGCTGAAGGCATATTGTTAAGTTCTTCTTTAGTAAATACAGATATAAAATATTTGTTAAAAATACTACTCATCTCCGTGTCATTATCCGTGACCAACAAGATCACAGGTACAGCGCTTTTTGGGGATGAGTTCCTACTACCGTAGGTATTCTAAAACTTTTCTATGGTAGCTTCACCTCTGACTAATTTGTTGCAGCAGAAACGTAAGTTTAAGTGAACTATCCAGTGTCAAGAAACTTTTGAAGTTTGAAAAGCTTCTTATCCTCATCTCCAGTTCTCACTAATCCTGAGTTTGATAAGCCTTTTGTACTGTATATAGATGCTTCTGATTTGGGGGCAGGTTCTCTCCTACTTCAAGTTGGACTTGATGGTATTTTTCGAATTTGTTTTATAGTACAGAGAAGAATTATTCTGTAGTTGAAAAAGAGGCTTATGCTCTTGTTTTGGCATTAAAATGTTCGAGATATATTTACAAGGGGAATAGACGTGTATACTGATCATAACCATTTAGTATTCATTGAAAGAATGAAACTTAATAATCAAAAGATTTTAAGATGGTCGTTGTTCTTGCAGGAATTTAACCTCCATTCATATTGATGAATGGACATAACAAAGGGGATATCACACAGATATATATATTAGACGAGGAAGGGGAGTAGCCATATACGTTAGGGACAATTTGAAATGTAGTCTAAAAGAGGGAATCAAGTCTGAGCCTGAGCCACACACAGAAACTATTTGGATAGAATTAAACGAAAAAGCAAATAATAATATAATGGGAGTTATATATAGGCCACCAAATTTAGTCAGAATGGAAGCAAAGCATCTATGGTATGAAATAACTAGAGCATCTAGATCTAACAGTATTAATGTCATGGGTGACTTTAATTTTAGTGGAATAAACTGGTTGAACTAAACAGGGAATAATGAAGGAGAAGATTTTCTAGAATTAATTGACGATTGCTTTCTTACGCAACACATTAAGGAACCAACGCGGGAAAATAATGTTTTAGATTTAGTGTTAACTAACAGGGAAACAAATTAAGGACATCGAAATAGGGAATGAGCTAGGGAACAGTGATCATAAAGAAACCAAATTTAGTATAGAATGGAATATATCTGTAGGAGAAAATTCTGTTAAAGTACCTGATTTTCGAAAAGGTAATTTCAATATCCTAATAAATTTATTGGGTCAAATAGATTGGAAAGTCTTGGGTATGGGGTGTGGGCCGGTCTTAGAGATAGACGTGAACCCAGCGATAGGTGACGTAAAAGGGGTTTTCGATGTGGACTCAAAATATAACCTATTTAAAAATATTCTAAGCGAAGCCTAGGAACGTAGTATACCATATAAATTGAATAGATCGAATACTAATGATCCAAAGTGGATAACAAAGGATCTGAAGAATCTTATTGGTAAAAAGAGAGCGTGGTACAAAAGGATTAAGAATGGGGAAGTCAGTTTAGAACAGGAATTCGGACAACTGGTTAAAAATACTAAAAAAAGAGATAAGGAAAGCAAAAAGAAACTATGAAGTTTGCACAGAAGAGCAAGCAAAGACAACTCCTAAAAGGTTTGCCAGGGTGCTTAAAGAATGCAAAGAGGAGCTTTGCGACCCACTGTCTAACATATTTAATAAATCAATAGAGTTAGGCAGAGTGCCAGAGTTATGGAAAGTTGACCGTGAAGAGAATTCGAACCTGCGTCAGGGAGCATCCCAGACACTTAATCGACTAAGCTACGACATGGTTAAGAGTTGAAACCAATCCCGCAGCCTCTCCGAGACACAAACCAGTGTTTTACACAACTCCCCCATGCACTCGAGCTATGTCAATAGGCCGTTCTCCCTTTTCGCCTTTACATCATTACACACAGAAATCACAATAACGTGATGCATCTAATGAACAGACTCATCAAAAGATGTTACATGTTTTTTCACCATAACTGTACAACCAAGCTGATATGGTGCCCAAAGATGCCACTATACAGCATGCAGACGACGCCACCTCTGTCACCATTGCTCTTTGGTGGACCAAAACTCTCACAAGTCAAGTCAGGCCTCAGGCCGGGCTTGAGGAGTAGAAAAACTCCCAGAACCTCATCAATCAGGTACCAACCAGGTACTCCTCGCACACAGCTCTAATTATCACAACAATTCTGCTGATATCACAATCCTGGAAATTTTTATCCGTCGGGGTCTTCTAATTGTTTCAAGCATGGGTTGGACATGTATATGAGTGGGATTGGGTGGTTATATTAGCTGCCTCATATGGGCCAATAGGCCTTCTGCAGTTGCCTTTGTTCTTATGTTTCCGTGACTGTTACAAAGGGCAGCTTCCCATCCTTCTCCTTCCCGTAAGTGAAACGTAACACAGAATTCCGCTCAAATGCCTCCTTCAGCTCCTGCAGATGTCTGACATCAGGTACCTGTGTAAAAATGACGTCAACATACCTGCAGTATATGGCCGGTTTCAAGTTCATGTCGACTAAGACCTTTTGTTCGATGGTACCCATGTTGAAGTTCGCAAACAGGACACCTAGGGGAGAACCCATGGCGACCCCATCTACTTGCTTATACATGTGCCCATCCGGGCTCAAGAAGGGTGCCTCTTTAGTACAAGCTTGGAGTAGTTTCCTTAGAATGTTTTCTGGTATGTCAAGAGGAGTACAGGCCGGATCACGATACACTCTGTCCGCTATCATCCACAGGTACGTTGGTAAACAGTGATTCTACGTCCAACGAGGCTCCTATCAATGTGGCCCATGTTCCCCGCAGTAAGTCAACAAATTCCTTTGGAGACTTCAGGCTGAAGGCACAAGGGACATAAGGAGTCAGCAAGCCGTTGAGTCGCTTCACCAATCTGTACGTGGGTGTGGTATCTGGCTGAAGTTGGTTTCCAGGCATGTGTGTCTTGACATTTCCATAGGTGTATCAAGGTTTGTATTCCCCAATAATCTTTGGCAGGTGGAGTCCAGATTTCTTGGCGTTCACAGTTTCGTTCAATTTGTTGACCTTTGCTTTCAACTCGGCTGTACCCCCTATTAGACTATCTTCTTCTAAGACTATCTTCTTCTATCGGGGTCTTCTGCAATACTTTCATCGCTAAATAATAGCAGTTATATATTTATTTTGACCTTTTTAGGCGATGCTGTTGTCACAATCTGAAAAGCGGTGCTGTTTGCTCATGCTCAGTTCTGTGTGAGCACCACAAAGAACTGTGGTTCTCACACCGGAGAATGCCCACGATTTTTTTAAACATGGCGTCTGTTTACAAAAGCACTGATGAAGCTGATATGAACCCCGTGTAGCTGCGGGCAATATGAATCGTAGCCGGCACTAAAATTATTATTATTGAATGAATAGAAATCAATTGGAGTGAGAATATAAACATTTATGTATTGATAAAATGTACTTTTATTATTTACATTCATAAAACTAATGAGTAGTATAATTAATCACATGAATACACCATCCGGTATACTTCAATGTGCCTCATTACATACGAGGCATATTACATTACATATACATTAATATATATATATATAACATTAACCATACATTAATATATATTGCATGACATACATTAATATATGACAGTGTCAGACAGAAAAGAAGAATTGAAACAGGAATTTCATTAATTACTTTCGTATATTAATACATCTTCAGAAGGAATCGCTCTGAAGATGTATTATTATATTAGTAATGTATTATTATATTAATATATTATACGAAAGTACTTAATCCTATTTCAATTCTTCCTTCATGGTCTGACTTACATTTTTCATCATGTGTTAATTTTCAAGATTTACACACACATTAATATATTATTTATAATTTCTTTAATCAAAAGAAAGGGAGTAGACGGCGCGGGATGGAGGTGGGAAACGGGGTGGAAGGTTCTCATTATTTAGGTGATCCTGAATCCTTTGTCGGCACAAATACTCTTTAGATCTCTTCTTGTTCTTAAGGACTTGCTTCTTGAATATCCTGAGAGCGTGCTTTACCAGAAGACGCTGAGCATCGACTGGGGTGAACCTAGCCTCATACTTCTCAGTTCTCTTGAGGTTTTGGGCATGTGTAGAATCCATGTTTGAGTGTGTGACAACAACACCATTCATGCCAAAATCAAACACTACCCATGGATAAAGTTCGCTAAAGATCACTTTAGCTTTCTGCTGGTCCTTAAGAAGTTGTCGCATCAAAGTCCTGATTGCATCTTCCACCCAAAGACGCTGGGCATCGACTGGTGTGTCCCTATTCTTATACTGCTCAATTCTCTTCTCAATGCCAAAATCAAACACTACCCATGGATAAAGTTCGTTAAAGATCACTTTAGCTTTCTGCCAGTCCTTAAGAAGTTGTCGCATCAAAGCTCTGATTGCATCTTCCATCCAACGACGCTGGGCATCGACTGGTGTGTCCCTATTCTTATACTTCTCAATTCTCTTGTGGTCTTGGGCATAGGTAGAGTCCATATTGCAATGTGCAACAGGTTAACTATTCATGAGATACTAATCGAATACATGTGAATGTTTTCGAAGGGCTATTTACAGTAAAATGGCGAGGATCTGCCGACCCTGCAGTAGTAAAGCAGTGTTGGCAAAGATGAAGTAAACCTGAAAGAGCTTAAGAAGGTCGCGAGATGAGAACAGATCCTCCTACGACTCGTTCCAAGCTAAGTAATATGAGTGAAGGTCTCACTAGTATATATATTACAGGCGTGAAGATGTAAGTGACGTGGGAGCTGACAAAACTTGTTACGGGAGTATGTTGGGCAGACAGGGATGAGGTGCAGGAGCTGCGGATCGTCTGCAAATAATTAATATTAAAGGCAATTCACTACATTGGTCAATGATGAAAGAATATGAACATTCTATATAATAACTATAAGAACATATGAATGATTGTTTATAAGAGCATAAGAATGAATGTCTATAAGAATGTGGGGTCTATATGAACATAAGAATTAAGGTCTATAAAAACATATGAATAAAGGTCTATAAGAACAGAAGAATGAAGGTTTATAAGAATATATGAATTAAGGTTTATAAGAACATAAGAATGAAGATAACAACATAAGAACAAAGGAAACTGCAGAAGGCCTACTGGCCCATACGAGGTAGTTCCTATCTATAACCACCCAATCCCACTCATATATGTCCAACCCGCGCTTGAAACAATCGAGGGACCCCATTTCCACCAAGTTACGCAGTAATTGGTTCCACAAATCAACAACCCTGTTACCGAACCAGTATTTACCTAAGTCTTTCCTAAACCTAAATTTATCCAATTTATACCCATTGTTTCGTGTTCTGTCTTGTGTTGATACTTTTAATACCCTATTAATATCCCCTTTGTTGTTATTTATCCACTGGTATGTGAAGCTACTGAACCCCGGCGCATCAAACTCAACATTATTCCAACGACAGCAGCTGCATTAGATGCACCGCGACTATAATGATTAGAATATAAAAGCTGTTGAGGAATGGGACTCATTAATGAGCATTCTGCATCTACATCCGCCACCAAGATAATGTTAATAAAACAAGATTAAAACCAATGACTTCTTTTGACCAGTAGACTTCTTTGGTTTAAGGCATATTGTTAAGTTAATCTTTAGTAAATACAGAGATGAAATATTTATTAAAAATACTACTCGTCTCTTTGTCATTATCCGTTATCTGATCTGTTTCAGTTTTTAGTGGACCTGATCCTCCCCTAATCTTTGTTCGATATAAATGAAAAAAAAAACATTAGGATTTATCTTTGCTTATCCTGTTATGCGAAATTCATAGTTTCTTTTTGCCCTCCTTATCTCTTTTTTTAACATTTCTAACCAGTTGTACGAATTCCTGTTCTAAACTGACTTCCCCAGTCTTATTTATTTTGTACATAGCACTCTATTTACCTATAAGGTTCTTCAGATCCTTTGTTATCCACTTTGGGTCATTAGTATTCAATCTTTTCAATTCGTATGGTATACTACGTTCTTGTGTTCTGCTTAGAATATTTTTAAATAAAATATATTTTGAATATAGTTTAATCGAAATCTCATTTTACGTCACCTATCGTTGGATTCACGTCTCGCTCCAAGACCGCCCCACCCCTATTCCCGAGACTTTTCAATCTATTAAGAATATAAGAACAACGGTAACTGCAAAATGGGCCTGTTGGGCCCATACGAGGGAGCTCCTATGTATAGCCATCCAATTCCACTCATATACTTGTCCAACCCGCACTTGAAACAATCGAGGGACCCCACCTCCACCAAGTTACGCAGCAATTGGTTCCACAAATCAACAACCCTGTTACTCAACCAGTATTTACCCAAGTCTTTCCTAAATCTAAACTTATCCAATTTATACCCATTGTTTCTTGTTCTGTCTTGTGTTGATATTTGTAATACCCTATTAATATCCCCCCTGTTATGTCCATTCATCCACTTGTAAACCTCTATCATATCACCCCTAACTCTTCGCCTTTTCAGTGAATGCAACGTAAGCTTTGTTAATCTTTCTTCATATGAAAGATTTTTAATTTAAGTATTAATTAATTAAATAATTAATTGCTTTCCTAATCTCTTTTTTAACATTTCTAACCAGTTGTATGAATTCCTGTTCTAAACTGACTTCCCCATTCTTAATCCTTTTGTACCAAGCTCTCTTTTTACCTATAAGGTTCTTTAAATTATTTGTTATCCACTTTGGGTCGTTAGTATTCGATCTATTCAATTTGTATGGTATACTACGTTCCTGTGCTTTGTTTAGAATATTCTTAAATAAGTTATATATTAAATCCACATTGAAATCTCCTTTTACGTTACATATCGCTGGGTTCATGTCTCGCTCCAAGACCGGCCCACACTCCATACCCAAGACTTTCCAATATATTTGACCCCCAAAAATTTCTTAGGCTATTAAAATCAGCTTTTCGAAAATCTGGCACTTTAACAGAATTTCCTCCTACAGGTCTATTCCATTATATGCTAAATCTGATTACTTTGATTCCATAGAATGGAATAGACCTGCAGGAGAAAATTCTGTTAAAGTGCCAGATTTTTGAAAAGCTGATTTTAATAGCCTAAGAAATTTTTGGGGTCAAATAGATTGGAAACTCTTGGGTATGGGGTGTGGGCCGGTCTTAGAGCGAGACATGAACCCAGCGATAGGTGACGTAAAAGGGGATTTCGATGTGGATTTAATATATAACTAATTTAAGAATATTCTAAACAAAGCACAGGAACGTAGTATACCATACAAATTGGATAGGTCGAATACTAATGACCCAAAGTGGATAACAAATAATTTAAAGAACCTTATAGGTAAAAAGAGAGCTTAGTACAAAAGGATTAAGAATGGGGAAGTCAGGTTAGAACAGGAATTCATACAACTGGTTAGAAATGTTAAAAAAGAGATTAGGAGAGCAAAAAGAAACTATGACGTTCGTATAGCAGAGCAAGCAAAGTCAAATCCTAAAGGGTTTTTTCAGTTATATCGAACTAAGACTAGGGAAAGGATAGGTCCATTAAAATCTAAGACAGGTCAAATAACGGATAATGACAAGGAGATGAGTAGTATTTTTAACAAATATTTTATATCTGTATTTACTAAAGAAGAACTTAACAATATGCCTTCAGCCGAACAAGTCTATGTGGGTGGGGATGAGGACAGGTTGACTAGTTTAGCAGTTACCAGGGAGGATGTAATTAAAAAAAAAAAAAAATAGTGGTATGGTGGGTTTAGGCAATATACGAAACGTCGTCACACAGAGCTGGCGGCTGCCTCCCTCACTCAAGGCCAAATTCTATTCTCCTCGTATTGGTGGTAGATCTATTCTCCTCGTATTGTTAGTAGATCTCCCTAACAATATTTGTGGTATTGTTACACTATATACACACATATAAGAATCTACATGAACAAATCCACAAGGACCGTGAAGAGAATTCGAACCTGCGTCCGGGAGCATCCCAGACACTTAATCGACTAAGCTACGACATGGTTAAGAGTTGAAACCGATCCCGCAGCCTCTCCGAGACACAAACCAGTGTTTTACACAACTCCCCCATGCACTCGAGCTATGTCAATAGGCCGTTCTCCCTTTTCGCCTTTACATCATTACACACAGAAATCACAATAACGTGATGCATCTAATGAACAAAGATTCATCAAAAGAATCTACATGTTTTTTCACCATAACTGTACAACCAAGCTGATATGGTGCCCAAAGATGCCACTATACAGCATGCAGACGACGCCACCTCTGTCACCATTACTCTTTGGTGGACCAAAACTCTCACAAGTCAAGTCTGGCCTCAGGCCGGGCTTGAGGAGTAGAAAAACTCCCAGAACCTCATCAATCAGGTACCAACCAGGTACTCCTCCCACACAGCTCTAATTATCACAACAATTCTGCTGATATCACAATCCTGGAAATTTTTATCCGTCGGGGTCTTCTAATTGTTTCAAGCATGGGTTGGACATGTATATGAGTGGGATTGGGTGGTTATAATAGCTGCCTCGTATGGGCCAATAGGCCTTCTGCAGTTGCCTTTGTTCTTATGTTTCCGTAACTGTTACAAAGGGCAGCTTCCCATCTTTCTCCTTCTCGTAAGTGAAACGTAACACAGAATTCCGCTCAAATGCCTCCTTCAGCTCCTGCAGATGTCTGACATCAGGTACCTGTGTAAAAATGACGTCAACATACCTGCAGTATATGGCCGGTTTCAAGTTCATGTCGACTAAGACCTTTTGTTCGATGGTACCCATGTTGAAGTTCGCAAACAGGACACCTAGGGGAGAACCCATGGCGACCCCATGACCCCATCTACTTGCTTATACATGTGCCCATCCGGGCTCAAGAAGGGTGCCTCTTTAGTACAAGCTTGGAGTAGTTTCCTTAGAATGTTTTCTGGTATGTCAAGAGGAGTACAGGCCGGATCACGATACACTCTGTCCGCTATCATCCCGTTTGTTTCATCCACAGGTACGTTGGTAAAGAGTGATTCTACGTCCAACGAGGCTCCTATCAATGTGGCCCATGTTCCCAGCAGTAAGTCAACAAATTCCTTTGGAGACTTCAGGCTGAAGGCACAAGGGACATAAGGAGTCAGCAAGCCGTTGAGTCGCTTCACCAATCTGTACGTGGGTGTGGTATCTGGCTGGCTGAAGTGGGTTACCAGGCTTGTGTGTCTTGACATTTCCATAGGTGTATCAAGGTTTGTATTCCCCAATAATCTTTGGCAGGTGGAGTCCAGATTTCTTGGCGTTCACAGTTTCGTTCAATTTGTTGACCTTTGCTTTCAACTCGGCTGTACCCCCTATTAGACTATCTTCTTCTAAGACTATCTTCTTCTATCGGGGTCTTCTGTAATACTTTCATCGCTAAATAATAGCAGTTATATATTTATTTTGACCTTTTTAGGCGATGCTGTTGTCACAATCTGAAAAGCGGTGCTGTTTGCTCATGCTCAGTTCTGTGTGAGCACCACAAAGAACTGTGGTTCTCACACCGGAGAATGCCCACGATTTTTTTAAACATGGCCTCTGTTTACAAAAGCACTGATGAAGCTGATATGAACCCCGTGTAGTTGCGGGCAATATGAATCGTAGCCGGCACTAAAATTATTATTATTGAATGAATAGAAATCAATTGGAGTGAGAATATAAAGATTTATGTATTGATAAAATGCACTTTTATTATTTACATTCATAAAACTAATGAGTAGTATAATTAATCACATGAATACACCATCCAGTATACTTCAATGTGCCTCATTACATACGAGGCATATTACATTACATATACATTAATATATATATATATATATATATATATATATATATATATATATATATATATATATATATATATATATATATATATAACATTAACCATACATTAATATATATTGCATGACATACATTAATATATGACAGTGTCAGACAGAAAAGAAGAATTGAAACAGGAATTTCATTAATTACTTTCGTATATTAATACATCTTCAGAAGGAATCGCTATGAAGATGTATTATTATATTAGTAATGTATTATTATATTAATATATTATACGAAAGTACTTAATCCTTTTTCAATTCTTCCTTCATGGTCTGACTCTTACATTTTTCATCATGTGTTAATTTTCAAGATTTACACACACATTAATATATTATTTATAATTTCTTTAATCAAAAGAAAGGGAGTAGACGGCGCGGGATGGAGGTGGGAAACGGGGTGGAAGGTTCTCATTATTTAGGTGATCCTGAATCCTTTGTCGGCACAAATACTCTTTAGATCTCTTCTTGTTCTTAAGGACTTGCTTCTTGAATATCCTGAGAGCGTGCTTTACCAGAAGACGCTGAGCATCGACTGGGGTGAACCTAGCCTCATACTTCTCAGTTCTCTTGAGGTTTTGGGCATGTGTAGAATCCATGTTTGAGTGTGTGACAACAACACCATTCATGCCAAAATCAAACACTACCCATGGATAAAGTTCGCTAAAGATCACTTTAGCTTTCTGCTGGTCCTTAAGAAGTTGTCGCATCAAAGTCCTGATTGCATCTTCCACCCAAAGACGCTGGGCATCGACTGGTGTGTCCCTATTCTTATACTGCTCAATTCTCTTCTCAATGCCAAAATCAAACACTACCCATGGATAAAGTTCGTTAAAGATCACTTTAGCTTTCTGCCAGTCCTTAAGAAGTTGTCGCATCAAAGCTCTGATTGCATCTTCCATCCAACGACGCTGGGCATCGACTGGTGTGTCCCTATTCTTATACTTCTCAATTCTCTTGTGGTCTTGGGCATAGGTAGAGTCCATATTGCAATGTGCAACAGGTTAACTATTCATGAGATACTAATCGAATACAGTTTATGTGAATGCTTTCGAAGGGCTATTTACAGTAAAATGGCGAGGATCTGCCGACCCTGCAGTAGTAAAGCAGTGTTGGCAAAGATGAAGTAAACCCGAAAGAGCTTAAGAAGGTCGCGAGATGAGAACAGATCCTCCTACGACTCGTTCCAAGCTAAGTAATATGAGTGATGATTGATTGATAAAGATTAAGCCACCCAAGAGGTGGCACGGGCATGAATAGCCCGTAAGTGGTACAATTTTTTTTCCCAGTGTTCTGAGGTTGCATTTAACCATCAAGCTGTTATCGTGGGGGAGGATACTGCTTTACAGTCTTTATGAGGGTGTCCAGCTGCTGGACACCTTTGTTGACCAGGAGAGTGGCTGTGTTGATGGCTTCAGGGTGGCCGCTGCATGATTCAGGAACTCTTAAAGCTCTTCTAAGGTCATTGGTTGCTTCACATTCCAGAAGATAGTGAAGTAATAGCTTTTCTGTGACAGTTTGGCAGAAGATGCACTCTCTCTGTCGGGGTTCACCAATCTCCCAGTTGCATCTGTAACCTAGACGTAGTCTATATAGCCTAACTGCTATTTCCCTGTGGATTCCTTTTGGGATATTTAACCTTTCTAATTTGGTTGCCTGAAGATACCATGTTGCAGATGGCGAACCTTCAGCTATTCTCTGGTGTAGGTAGGCTTTGTTGAGATGTGAGAGTTTTTTGGTGATGATGTTTTTTATGTTCTCTAGGCTGGGTTGAATTGTTTTATGTATCACTGGATGACGAGTTGCCAATTTAGCAATTTCATCAGCTTTTTCATTTAATGGGATTCCAATATGGGATGGGATCCAGTTTAAAGTTATGTTGAGGCCTTTGCCTTTAGCGACTGCTCCTTGATACAAAATGGTGGTAATTATTTCCACATTATCTTTCCACTGTTTTTGTCCTAGTATTTGAAGTGCAGCTTTTGAGTCTGTGTGTATGATTGCATTTTGAGTGTTTTGTGCAATCACATATGCGAATGCCTGTTGTATGGCGAACAGCTCAGTTTGGGTTGATGATACTAGTCCTCCCAGTCTCCAATATGCCTGAACGCTGGTCGTGCAAAGAGCAGCGCCAGCACTCTCATTTTCTGTGTCCACCGATCCGTCTGCGAAGATGTGGGTGGCTCCTGCTACTGCTATGCTATACATTTGCTCTTCTATTATGCGCCTTAGGATTGTTGGATCATAGGCAGCCTTTTTCATTGGGAGACTTTCTATTACTATTTTGAAAGTAGGCTCTTCCCACGGCGCGGAAGGAGTGTAATTTGGGTGTGGATGATCACCCTCTCTATCAAGAATCATGTTTTTTAAATGTAGTCTGTTTAGGACTTTTCCTGCTCTTGCAACCCAAGAGTTTCCATTGTTTTGGCCTAGTCCAACCACCAAAGCCTGCCGTACTGGGATTGGATCAGAAGAAATAATTATCTTACTGATAATTGTAGCTGTCCTTTGTGATATTCTTTCTTGTAGAGAGGGCAAACCCGTCTTCAGTCTAAGAGTTTCAAGCCTGGTCCACATGGGGGCTCCCAGTGCAGCTCTCATAGCATTGTTTTGGGCAACTTCAAGCTTTTTCCACTGTTGGTGTGATAGATTTGTGAGTGCAGGTGCGGCATAATCGATCACTGATCTGACTGCCTGTACATAGTATGTGCGAAGGACTTGCAGATTGGCTCCTCCAGAAAGGGAGGTTAGCGACCTGAGGATTGCCGTCCGGGCCGCAGTTCGCTCTCTCAAGTATGTGACCTCAGCATTAAAATTCATGTGTGTGTCCAGGATGATTCCTAGATACTGATAGGTGTCGACCCATTCTATTGGTTGACCCTGTACTGTGAGTTGGATGTTGGGCTTCGCTATTTTTATGGGCATGGCCTTTGACTTTGAGGGGTTGAGTTTGATCCCAATCTGTTTTGCCTCTTTACTGATGCAGTCTAAGCATTTGGGTGCAAGGCTCGCCGCATCCCTTCCTTTTATGATGATGACAAAGTCGTCCGCGTAGTTTAGCAGCCTGCAGTGATGTGGGAGTTTCAACCTCATTATTCTTTCCATTAAACAGTTGAAGAGAAGAGGGCTAAGAATACCTCCTTGCGGTGTACCATTTTCATGTCTTTTGTACTCAGAGACTGTGCCATGAAGTTTTACTCTTGCTTCTCTGTTTATGAGACAGTTTTTGGTCCAGGAGAGCAGGTTGCCTCTGACTTCTTTGTCAATGAGGCAGCAGAGAATAGCTGGGGCGCTAGCCAGTTCAAAGGCTTTTTCGAGGTCCAGGAATATCAGCATTCCTGGTCTATCATTCAAGTGGGCTAACAGAGTTGTAATACATTCCACTGTGCCAACCCCTCTTCTATAGGCATACATATCATGGTGCAGTTTAGGCATTTTCCACTCCAGTCTGTTGAGTGCCATTCTGTCAGCCGTCTTGGCTGCACAGCTTTGGAGAGAGATGGGCCTGGGATTAGCTGGATCTTTGGGTTTTGGGATCGGCACTATGTCTGCTCTATTCCAAGCAGAAGGTCTAGTTTGAGAAGTCCAGGCTAAATTAATTAACCTTAGGTATGCAGCGTCTCCCTCTGGGCCGAGGTTTCTAATCATTTTATAGGTTATTTTGTCGGCTCCAGGGGATGTATCCTTGGAGTTTTTCTTAGCCCGATTGAGCTCATCCAGTGTGAAGGGGGCATTAGTGTCAGAGACTTCTTCACACGCTGCAAGGACTCTGTGCCACCTTTCTTCCTCTAGTCCGGTCTGTACTGCTAATACATCTGGTGGAAGTTGATTGCTGGCTGCTCTCTCTGCAAACCTGGTTGCCAGTACTTCGGCTTCCTGTTGAGGATCTTTGGGGTGTGAAGCTTTAGGTGTTTTATTCCCTTTGGCCCGGTGAATTTGCTGCCACATCTCCCCGAGAGAGGTGTGTTCATTCAGGTGTGAACACCATTCTAGCCACTTTTGTTCTTTTATTTGTCTGGTCTCTCGATGTACATGTTCCTTGACCTCACAAAGTAAGATCCGGTTGCGGTCACTTGGCTGCTTTTTGTATAGCTTTCTTGTTCTATTGAGTCTATGGTTGAGTTCTTTGACACGTTCGCAATAGTACCAATGATCTTTATGGTGTCCGGTGGACTGTTTTTTCAGTGGGATTGAGTGGTTGGCTGCACTTTGAATCGCTTTGACAAATTCTTGTTCTGCCTGATTAATGTCTTCGGGAAGATCATAGTTTCTTTGCCACTCTGAAATGGGGTTTTGAAATCGGTCCCAGTTTGCTAAAGCAAAGTTCCAGGCTTCAGATGGAGGCGGAGGTGGGGTGGGTAGGTCTAACTGAAGATCAATTTGGACCCCATAGTGGTCGCTTGTGAGTGTGGGCTCAACTGACCATGTTGCTGCATCTCTTAGGGAGGCTGAAACGAAGGTTAGGTCTAATCTGCCTCCTTGGATGTGGGTAGGTTCATTCTTGTTTAGGATTTGTATTTCTGGAAGCTGGTCCAGTAGATGTGTAATGTGTATGCCGGCTTCATTTGTTTTGTTCGAGCCCAGTGCCAATCGATGATGGGCATTAAAATCTCCACAAATGATTGTGTTTGTTGTTGTCGCGTGTCCAAATAACACAGAGAGATCCATTTCGGCTTGTGGGGACCTGTACACATTGAACACTTCAAGTTTGTCGTGTCTTAGCTCAATGGTGACTCCCATTACCTCTGTCCCTGTTCCACAATTGGGTGGGCTGGTTATGGATTTGGAGATCAGGTCACATTTTACATAGATTGCACATCCCCTGGATTGCCCATTGATCCATGGAAGGAAGAAGCCTCGATAGCCTGAGATTTTAGGTTCTAATCCGGCTCGAAGCAAGCTCTCCTGTAGTATCAGGATGTCTATGCCTTTGGTTGCTGCTATGCATTGCAAGTGTTGCAATTTAGTGCGCAGTCCTTGCGCATTCCATTGCAGGATCTTTAGAATTCTAGGTTCTTGGAATGTGCTGATAATTCCGTGGTATCCATGGAGTCTGATGAACACGCCATGGAAGTTGCAATTGGGGTATAGGTTCTTAGTGGTCCTGAAATTGCCTCATCAATGTCGCTTTCCGACGACCTGGACTCTATCTGCTTTTTATGGGGGTGCCTCTTGCCCTGCTGTCTTGACGGTGTGGATATTACATCTTCGAATTTTTTGAGCTTGTGCTCAATTGTCTTCCGAGTCTCTGTGGTTTGCTTGATTCCATGTGAAGACAGCAGACTTTCGATTAACTCAGTGACCAAAGTTTTGAGCATTGGCCAGAGAGCGTTCAGTTCAGTGGGAGCACTATTTAATGTTGTGCAGGTTAAGGGCCTAGTGGCTTTTAGACCCTTCTCGGTGGTAACTTTGGCACTGGAATTGCTACTCCTATTGGCCCCAGTGTGCTTGCTGGATGAAATGGGAGGCCGACTGCTTTGAACATGAGTCTTGTGTCCTCCATCTTTCTTTTTGTCCTGTACTGTCTTCTCACCCTTCACCATGGCCGATGGTGAAGGGCCGTGTGCCCCCTCTTCCTGAATGGGTAGACCCCACGCGGTTTTAGTGGGCAGGGGAGCTGGTATTCGTTTTGGTGGGGGTTTCGGCTCCGCTGTTGGCATGGTGGGGTTCGTTTGAAGCCTTTTGAGCCTTTCAGGGCATTTCAAGTTCCAGGCATGATGTGCCTTGGAACAATTTGGACATTTTGCCTGAACAGGGTGGTTTGCCTTGAATTTATCAATACATGTTTTTGTATCATGGGGCTGGCTGCAGACTCCGCACCTCACTGGGCGTTGGCAGCCATCTTTGTGATGCCCAAATCTCTGACATCTAAAGCATCTTAGGGGTTCTGGGGTGTAAGGCCTGTGTTGGAACACCCCCCAGATTCCAAGGTCAAGTTTTTCCGGGATCCGTCCTCTTACTGTGAGAAGGACTTGTCGAGTTTCTTGTTTTGTTCGTACTTGGCATCTCTCTGCTGACACCACATAGTTCAGCTTTTCGAGATGGCCAAGGGCCATATGCAAGGGATAGTGGAGGACAATGACTTTACTTATTTTATCCTCTGGTTTCAGTTCCTCACATTTTGCGTAATTTTTTAGAATCGTAGCAGCCGACTCGTCTTTTGGCCTCAGAATGTATTCTCCTTTGAGATTAGGTTTTGCCCTGACCTGGAGCTGGGGGTACTCTTTTTCCAGGTCCACTACAGTAGCGTAGGAAGACTTACCTTCCGTGTGTTGCACTTTGAAGACCGGAAACGTAGATCTAGTCTGAGGCGCTGGGAGAGCTGGAGAAGCTGGAGAGATTAATGGGCGATGGGTCGTCATGGAGTGGCTTGTCCTGTTAGCCTTAGTCACGTGATGCCACTCGCCGTCACTTTCGGAACTGGTATCCATTATCGATGGTCTTTTCCTACTCTGAGCAGCATTGCTGGATCGATTATAAGTCAATTGGAATTCCATGATGAAATTTCAAATGATCACTTGTGGAGTGGTCTGGTGAGTGAAGGACGTGACGTCTGGTGTACAACTACACAACTGACCTGAACCCAATTGTGGAGCAGGGACATAGGTAATGGGAGTCACCATTGAGCTAAGACACGACAAACTTGAAGTGTTCAATGTGTACAGGTCCCCACAAGCCGAAATAGATCTCTCTGTGTTATTTGGACACGCGACAACAACAAACACAATCATTTGTGGAGATTTTAATGCCCATCATCGATTGGCACTGGGCTCGAACAAAACAAATGAAGGTTAAATAACCCAGAATTCCTACCTCTCTTTATGGCTTTGAAGTATGGTGTAGTGGATACAGCATGCAACTGCCACCTTGTTTGCCAGTGTTCGAGTCCCCTGGTGGGTTGAGTGTCTAAAAAGTTATAAACTTCAGCTACTGGAATAGGGTAGTCTGTGCAATAAGCATTTGGCACTGAGTTTTCCCATATAACAGGAATCGATGAAAGAGCATCAGAGGTCCCACACTATCTCATTGCCTGGGAGAGGATTGGAGTTCTGGTTGGTTAAATACCCCAGAATTCCTACCTCTCTTAATGGCTTTGAAGTATGGTGTAGTGGATACAGCATGCAACTGCCACCTTGTTGGCCAGTGTTCGAGTCCCCTGGTGGGTTGAGTGTCTAAAAAGTTATAAACTTCAGCTACTGGAATAGAGTAGTCTGTGCATTAAGCATTTGGCACTGAGTTTTCCCATATAACAGGAATCGATGAAAGAGCATCAGAGGTCCCACACTATCTCATTGCCTGGGAGAGGATTGGAGTTCTGGTTGGTTAAATACCCCAGAATTCCTACCTCTCTTAATGGCTTTGAAGTATGGTGTAGTGGATACAGCATGCAACTGCCACCTTGTTGGCCAGTGTTCGAGTCCCCTGGTGGGTTGAGTGTCTAAAAAGTTATAAACTTCAGCTACTGGAATAGGGTAGTCTGTGCATTAAGCATTTGGCACTGAGTTTTCCCATATAACAGGAATCGATGAAAGAGCATCAGAGGTCCTACACTATCTCATTGCCTGGGAGAGGATTGGAGTTCTGGTTGGTTAAATACCCCAGAATTCCTACCTCTCTTAATGGCTTTGAAGTATGGTGTAGTGGATACAGCATGCAACTGCCACCTTGTTGGCCAGTGTTCGTGTCCCCTGGTGGGATGAGTGTCTAAAAAGTTATAAACTTCAGCTACTGGAATAGGGTAGTCTGTGCATTAAGCATTTGGCGCTGTGTTTTCCCATATAACAGGAATCGATGAAAGAGCATCAGAGATCCCATACTATGTCATTGCCTGGGAGAGGATTGGAGTTCTGGTTGGTTAAATACCCCAGAATTCCTACCTCTCTTAATGGCTTTGAAGTATGGTGTAGTGGATACAGCATGCAACTGCCACCTTGTTGGCCAGTGTTCGAGTCCCCTGGTGGGTTGAGTGTCTAAAAAGTTATAAACTTCAGCTACTGGAATAGGGTAGTCTGTGCATTAAGCATTTGGCACTGAGTTTTCCCATATAACAGGAATCGATGAAAGAGCATCAGAGGTCCCACACTATCTCATTGCCTGGGAGAGGATTGGAGTGCTGGTTGGTTAAATACCCCAGAACTCCTACCTCTCTTAATGGCTTTGAAGTATGGTGTAGTGGATACAGCATGCAACTGCCACCTTGTTTGACAGTGTTCGAGTCCCCTGGTGGGTTGAGTGTCTAAAAAGTTATAAACTTCAGCTACTGGAGTAGGGTAGTCTGTGCTTTAAGCATTTGGCACTGAGTTTTCCCATATAACAGGAATCGATGAAAGAGCATCAGAGGTCCCACACTATCTCATTGCCTGGGAGAGGATTGGAGTTCTGGTTGGTTAAATACCCCAGAATTCCTACCTCTCTTAATGGCTTTGAAGTATGGTGTAGTGGATTCAGCATGCAACTGCCACCTTGTTGGCCAGTGTTCGAGTCCCCTGGTGGGTTGAGTGTCTAAAAAGTTATAAACTTCAGCTACTGGAATAGAGTAGTCTGTGCATTAAGCATTTGGCACTGAGTTTTCCCATATAACAGGAATCGATGAAACAACATCAGAGGTCCCACACTATCTCATTGCCTGGGAGAGGATTGGAGTTCTGGTTGGTTAAATACCCCAGAATTCCTACCTCTGTTAATGGCTTTGAAGTATGGTGTAGTGGATACAGCATGCAACTGCCACCTTGTTTGCCAGTGTTCGAGTCCCCTGGTAGGTTGAGTGTCTAAAAAGTTATAAACTTCAGCTACTGGAGTAGGGTAGTCTGTGCTTTAAGCATTTGGCACTGAGTTTTCCCATATAACAGGAATCGATGAAAGAGCATCAGAGGTCCCACACTATCTCATTGCCTGGGAGAGGATTGGAGTTCTGGTTGGTTAAATTCCCCAGAATTCCTACCTCTCTTAATGGCTTTGAAGTATGGTGTAGTGGATTCAACATGCAACTGCTACCTTGTTGGCCAGTGTTCGAGTCCCCTGGTGGGTTGAGTGTCTAAAAAGTTATAAACTTCAGCTACTGGAATAGGGTAGTCTGTGCATTAAGCATTTGGCACTGAGTTTTCCCATATAACAGGAATCGATGAAACAGCATCAGAGGTCCCACACTATCTCATTGCCTGGGAGAGGATTGGAGTTCTGGTTGGTTAAATACCCCAGAATTCCTACCTCTGTTAATGGCTTTGAAGTATGGTGTAGTGGATACAGCATGCAACTGCCACCTTGTTTGCCAGTGTTCGAGTCCCCTGGTAGGTTGAGTGTCTAAAAAGTTATAAACTTCAGCTCCTGGAGTAGGGTAGTCTGTGCTTTAAGCATTTGGCACTGAGTTTTCCCATATAACAGGACAACCCGTTCTCGCAAATTTAATAAGTCAATATTGACTTATTAAATATGTGCATAGGTGACATACTTAACATAATAGATACCCTTAAAAAGATTCATAGAAAACACCGACCTTACCTAACCTACTTAGTATGTTAAGATAAGCATTTTATTGCTTCTTAATTACAATTATTACCTAACCTATAATAGGTACAGGTTAAGTAATAATTGTAATTACGAAGCAATAAGATGCTTATCTTAAGATACTAACAAGGTTAGGTAAGGTCGGTGTTTTCTATGAATCTTTTTAAGGGTATCTATTATGTTTAGTATATCACCTATGCACGTAGTTAATAAGTCAATATTGACTTTACGAATTTGCGAGAACGGGTTGAACAGGAATCGATGAAAGAGCATCAGAGGTCCCACACTATCTCATTGCCTGGGAGAGGATTGGAGTTCTGGTTGGTTAAATACCCCAGAATTCCTACCTCTCTTAATGGCTTTGAAGTATGGTGTAGTGGATTCAACATGCAACTGCTACCTTGTTGGCCAGTGTTCGAGTCCCCTGGTGGGTTGAGTGTCTAAAAAGTTATAAACTTCAGCTACTGGAATAGGGTAGTCTGTGCATTAAGCATTTGGCACTGAGTTTTCCCATATAACAGGAATCGATGAAAGAGCATCAGAGGTCCCACACTATCTCATTGCCTGGGAGAGGATTGGAGTTCTGGTTGGTTAAATACCCCAGAATTCCTACCTCTCTTAATGGCTTTGAAGTATGGTGTAGTGGATACAGCATGCAACTGCCACCTTGTTTGTCAGTGTTCGAGTCCCCTGGTGGGTTGAGTGTCTAAAAAGTTATAAACTTCAGCTACTGGAATAGGGTAGTCTGTGCATTAAGCATTTGGCACTGAGTTTTCCCATATAACAGGAATCGATGAAAGAGCATCAGAGGTCCCACACTATCTCATTGCCTGGGAGAGGATTGGAGTTCTGGTTGGTTAAATACCCCAGAATTCCTACCTCTCTTAATGGCTTTGAAGTATGGTGTAGTGGATACAGCATGCAACTGCCACCTTGTTGGCCAGTGTTCGAGTCCCCTGGTGGGTTGAGTGTCTAAAAAGTTATAAACTTCAGCTACTGGAATAGGGTAGTCTGTGCATTAAGCATTTGGCACTGAGTTTTCCCATATAACAGGAATCGATGAAAGAGCATCAGAGGATCCCACACTATCTCATTGCCTGGGAGAGGATTGGAGTTCTGGTTGGTTAAATACCCCAGAATTCCTACCTCTCTTAATGGCTTTGAAGTATGGTGTAGTGGATACAGCATGCAACTGCCACCTTGTTGGCCAGTGTTCGAGTCCCCTGGTGGGTTGAGTGTCTAAAAAGTTATAAACTTCAGCTACTGGAATAGGGTAGTCTGTGCATTAAGCATTTGGCACTGAGTTTTCCCATATAACAGGAATCGATGAAAGAGCATCAGAGGTCCCACACTATCTCATTGCCTGGGAGAGGATTGGAGTTCTGGTTGGTTAAATACCCCAGAATTCCTACCTCTCTTAATGGCTTTGAAGTATGGTGTAGTGGATACAGCATGCAACTGCCACCTTGTTGGCCAGTGTTCGAGTCCCCTGGTGGGTTGAGTGTCTAAAAAGTTATAAACTTCAGCTACTGGAAGTAGGGTAGTCTGTGCATTTAAGCATTTGGCACTGAGTTTTCCCATATAACAGGAATCGATGAAAGAGCATCAGAGGTCCCACACTATCTCATTGCCTGGGAGAGGATTGGAGTTCTGGTTGGTTAAATACCCCAGAATTCCTACCTCTCTTAATGGCTTTGAAGTATGGTGTAGTGGATTACAGCATGCAACTGCCACCTTGTTGGCCAGTGTTCGAGTCCCCTGGTGGGTTGAGTGTCTAAAAAGTTATAAACTTCAGCTACTGGAATAGGGTAGTCTGTGCATTAAGCATTTGGCACTGAGTTTTCCCATATAACAGGAATCGATGAAAGAGCATCAGAGGTCCCACACTATCTCATTGCCTGGGAGAGGATTGGAGTTCTGGTTGGTTAAATACCCCAGAATTCCTACCTCTCTTAATGGCTTTGAAGTATGGTGTAGTGGATACAGCATGCAACTGCCACCTTGTTTGCCAGTGTTCGAGTCCCCTGGTGGGTTGAGTGTCTAAAAAGTTATAAACTTCAGCTACTGGAAGTAGGGTAGTCTGTGCATTAAGCATTTGGCACTGAGTTTTCCCATATAACAGGAATCGATGAAAGAGCATCAGAGGTCCCACACTATCTCATTGCCTGGGAGAGGATTGGAGTTCTGGTTGGTTAAATACCCCAGAATTCCTACCTCTCTTAATGGCTTTGAAGTATGGTGTAGTGGATACAGCATGCAACTGCCACCTTGTTGGCCAGTGTTCGAGTCCCCTGGTGGGTTGAGTGTCTAAAAAGTTATAAACTTCAGCTACTGGAAGTAGGGTAGTCTGTGCATTAAGCATTTGGCACTGAGTTTTCCCATATAACAGGAATCGATGAAAGAGCATCAGAGGTCCCACACTATCTCATTGCCTGGGAGAGGATTGGAGTTCTGGTTGGTTAAATACCCCAGAATTCCTACCTCTCTTAATGGCTTTGAAGTATGGTGTAGTGGATACAGCATGCAACTGCCACCTTGTTGGCCAGTGTTCGAGTCCCCTGGTGGGTTGAGTGTCTAAAAAGTTATAAACTTCAGCTACTGGAATAGGGTAGTCTGTGCATTAAGCATTTGGCACTGAGTTTTCCCATATAACAGGAATCGATGAAAGAGCATCAGAGGTCCCACACTATCTCATTGCCTGGGAGAGGATTGGAGTTCTGGTTGGTTAAATACCCCAGAATTCCTACCTCTCTTAATGGCTTTGAAGTATGGTGTAGTGGATACAGCATGCAACTGCCACCTTGTTGGCCAGTGTTCGAGTCCCCTGGTGGGTTGAGTGTCTAAAAAGTTATAAACTTCAGCTACTGGAATAGGGTAGTCTGTGCATTAAGCATTTGGCACTGAGTTTTCCCATATAACAGGAATCGATGAAAGAGCATCAGAGGTCCCACACTATCTCATTGCCTGGGAGAGGATTGGAGTTCTGGTTGGTTAAATACCCCAGAATTCCTACCTCTCTTAATGGCTTTGAAGTATGGTGTAGTGGATACAGCATGCAACTGCCACCTTGTTGGCCAGTGTTCGAGTCCCCTGGTGGGTTGAGTGTCTAAAAAGTTATAAACTTCAGCTACTGGAATAGGGTAGTCTGTGCATTAAGCATTTGGCACTGAGTTTTCCCATATAACAGGAATCGATGAAAGAGCATCAGAGGTCCCACACTATCTCATTGCCTGGGAGAGGATTGGAGTTCTGGTTGGTTAAATACCCCAGAATTCCTACCTCTCTTAATGGCTTTGAAGTATGGTGTAGTGGATACAGCATGCAACTGCCACCTTGTTGGCCAGTGTTCGAGTCCCCTGGTGGGTTGAGTGTCTAAAAAGTTATAAACTTCAGCTACTGGAATAGGGTAGTCTGTGCATTAAGCATTTGGCACTGAGTTTTCCCATATAACAGGAATCGATGAAAGAGCATCAGAGGTCCCACACTATCTCATTGCCTGGGAGAGGATTGGAGTTCTGGTTGGTTAAATACCCCAGAATTCCTACCTCTCTTAATGGCTTTGAAGTATGGTGTAGTGGATACAGCATGCAACTGCCACCTTGTTGGCCAGTGTTCGAGTCCCCTGGTGGGTTGAGTGTCTAAAAAGTTATAAACTTCAGCTACTGGAATAGGGTAGTCTGTGCATTAAGCATTTGGCACTGAGTTTTCCCATATAACAGGAATCGATGAAAGAGCATCAGAGGTCCCACACTATCTCATTGCCTGGGAGAGGATTGGAGTTCTGGTTGGTTAAATACCCCAGAATTCCTACCTCTCTTAATGGCTTTGAAGTATGGTGTAGTGGATACAGCATGCAACTGCCACCTTGTTGGCCAGTGTTCGAGTCCCCTGGTGGGTTGAGTGTCTAAAAAGTTATAAACTTCAGCTACTGGAATAGGGTAGTCTGTGCATTAAGCATTTGGCACTGAGTTTTCCCATATAACAGGAATCGATGAAAGAGCATCAGAGGTCCCACACTATCTCATTGCCTGGGAGAGGATTGGAGTTCTGGTTGGTTAAATACCCCAGAATTCCTACCTCTCTTAATGGCTTTGAAGTATGGTGTAGTGGATACAGCATGCAACTGCCACCTTGTTGGCCAGTGTTCGAGTCCCCTGGTGGGTTGAGTGTCTAAAAAGTTATAAACTTCAGCTACTGGAATAGGGTAGTCTGTGCATTAAGCATTTGGCACTGAGTTTTCCCATATAACAGGAATCGATGAAAGAGCATCAGAGGTCCCACACTATCTCATTGCCTGGGAGAGGATTGGAGTTCTGGTTGGTTAAATACCCCAGAATTCCTACCTCTCTTAATGGCTTTGAAGTATGGTGTAGTGGATACAGCATGCAACTGCCACCTTGTTGGCCAGTGTTCGAGTCCCCTGGTGGGTTGAGTGTCTAAAAAGTTATAAACTTCAGCTACTGGAATAGGGTAGTCTGTGCATTAAGCATTTGGCACTGAGTTTTCCCATATAACAGGAATCGATGAAAGAGCATCAGAGGTCCCACACTATCTCATTGCCTGGGAGAGGATTGGAGTTCTGGTTGGTTAAATACCCCAGAATTCCTACCTCTCTTAATGGCTTTGAAGTATGGTGTAGTGGATACAGCATGCAACTGCCACCTTGTTGGCCAGTGTTCGAGTCCCCTGGTGGGTTGAGTGTCTAAAAAGTTATAAACTTCAGCTACTGGAATAGGGTAGTCTGTGCATTAAGCATTTGGCACTGAGTTTTCCCATATAACAGGAATCGATGAAAGAGCATCAGAGGTCCCACACTATCTCATTGCCTGGGAGAGGATTGGAGTTCTGGTTGGTTAAATACCCCAGAATTCCTACCTCTCTTAATGGCTTTGAAGTATGGTGTAGTGGATACAGCATGCAACTGCCACCTTGTTGGCCAGTGTTCGAGTCCCCTGGTGGGTTGAGTGTCTAAAAAGTTATAAACTTCAGCTACTGGAATAGGGTAGTCTGTGCATTAAGCATTTGGCACTGAGTTTTCCCATATAACAGGAATCGATGAAAGAGCATCAGAGGTCCCACACTATCTCATTGCCTGGGAGAGGATTGGAGTTCTGGTTGGTTAAATACCCCAGAATTCCTACCTCTCTTAATGGCTTTGAAGTATGGTGTAGTGGATACAGCATGCAACTGCCACCTTGTTGGCCAGTGTTCGAGTCCCCTGGTGGGTTGAGTGTCTAAAAAGTTATAAACTTCAGCTACTGGAATAGGGTAGTCTGTGCATTAAGCATTTGGCACTGAGTTTTCCCATATAACAGGAATCGATGAAAGAGCATCAGAGGTCCCACACTATCTCATTGCCTGGGAGAGGATTGGAGTTCTGGTTGGTTAAATACCCCAGAATTCCTACCTCTCTTAATGGCTTTGAAGTATGGTGTAGTGGATACAGCATGCAACTGCCACCTTGTTGGCCAGTGTTCGAGTCCCCTGGTGGGTTGAGTGTCTAAAAAGTTATAAACTTCAGCTACTGGAATAGGGTAGTCTGTGCATTAAGCATTTGGCACTGAGTTTTCCCATATAACAGGAATCGATGAAAGAGCATCAGAGGTCCCACACTATCTCATTGCCTGGGAGAGGATTGGAGTTCTGGTTGGTTAAATACCCCAGAATTCCTACCTCTCTTAATGGCTTTGAAGTATGGTGTAGTGGATACAGCATGCAACTGCCACCTTGTTGGCCAGTGTTCGAGTCCCCTGGTGGGTTGAGTGTCTAAAAAGTTATAAACTTCAGCTACTGGAATAGGGTAGTCTGTGCATTAAGCATTTGGCACTGAGTTTTCCCATATAACAGGAATCGATGAAAGAGCATCAGAGGTCCCACACTATCTCATTGCCTGGGAGAGGATTGGAGTTCTGGTTGGTTAAATACCCCAGAATTCCTACCTCTCTTAATGGCTTTGAAGTATGGTGTAGTGGATACAGCATGCAACTGCCACCTTGTTGGCCAGTGTTCGAGTCCCCTGGTGGGTTGAGTGTCTAAAAAGTTATAAACTTCAGCTACTGGAATAGGGTAGTCTGTGCATTAAGCATTTGGCACTGAGTTTTCCCATATAACAGGAATCGATGAAAGAGCATCAGAGGTCCCACACTATCTCATTGCCTGGGAGAGGATTGGAGTTCTGGTTGGTTAAATACCCCAGAATTCCTACCTCTCTTAATGGCTTTGAAGTATGGTGTAGTGGATACAGCATGCAACTGCCACCTTGTTGGCCAGTGTTCGAGTCCCCTGGTGGGTTGAGTGTCTAAAAAGTTATAAACTTCAGCTACTGGAATAGGGTAGTCTGTGCATTAAGCATTTGGCACTGAGTTTTCCCATATAACAGGAATCGATGAAAGAGCATCAGAGGTCCCACACTATCTCATTGCCTGGGAGAGGATTGGAGTTCTGGTTGGTTAAATACCCCAGAATTCCTACCTCTCTTAATGGCTTTGAAGTATGGTGTAGTGGATACAGCATGCAACTGCCACCTTGTTGGCCAGTGTTCGAGTCCCCT
The DNA here is from genome assembly GCF_040958095.1 of Procambarus clarkii. Lineage (NCBI taxonomy): Eukaryota > Metazoa > Arthropoda > Malacostraca > Decapoda > Cambaridae > Procambarus > Procambarus clarkii. Next base: position 51,136,809 of record NC_091156.1, read on the forward strand.
GGTGGGTTGAGTGTCTAAAAAGTTATAAACTTCAGCTACTGGAATAGGGTAGTCTGTGCATTAAGCATTTGGCACTGAGTTTTCCCATATAACAGGAATCGATGAAAGAGCATCAGAGGTCCCACACTATCTCATTGCCTGGGAGAGGATTGGAGAGTTCTGGTTGGTTAAATACCCCAGAATTCCTACCTCTCTTAATGGCTTTGAAGTATGGTGTAGTGGATACAGCATGCAACTGCCACCTTGTTGGCCAGTGTTCGAGTCCCCTGGTGGGTTGAGTGTCTAAAAAGTTATAAACTTCAGCTACTGGAATAGGGTAGTCTGTGCATTAAGCATTTGGCACTGAGTTTTCCCATATAACAGGAATCGATGAAAGAGCATCAGAGGTCCCACACTATCTCATTGCCTGGGAGAGGATTGGAGTTCTGGTTGGTTAAATACCCCAGAATTCCTACCTCTCTTAATGGCTTTGAAGTATGGTGTAGTGGATACAGCATGCAACTGCCACCTTGTTGGCCAGTGTTCGAGTCCCCTGGTGGGTTGAGTGTCTAAAAAGTTATAAACTTCAGCTACTGGAATAGGGTAGTCTGTGCATTAAGCATTTGGCACTGAGTTTTCCCATATAACAGGAATCGATGAAAGAGCATCAGAGGTCCCACACTATCTCATTGCCTGGGAGAGGATTGGAGTTCTGGTTGGTTAAATACCCCAGAATTCCTACCTCTCTTAATGGCTTTGAAGTATGGTGTAGTGGATACAGCATGCAACTGCCACCTTGTTGGCCAGTGTTCGAGTCCCCTGGTGGGTTGAGTGTCTAAAAAGTTATAAACTTCAGCTACTGGAATAGGGTAGTCTGTGCATTAAGCATTTGGCACTGAGTTTTCCCATATAACAGGAATCGATGAAAGAGCATCAGAGGTCCCACACTATCTCATTGCCTGGGAGAGGATTGGAGTTCTGGTTGGTTAAATACCCCAGAATTCCTACCTCTCTTAATGGCTTTGAAGTATGGTGTAGTGGATACAGCATGCAACTGCCACCTTGTTGGCCAGTGTTCGAGTCCCCTGGTGGGTTGAGTGTCTAAAAAGTTATAAACTTCAGCTACTGGAATAGGGTAGTCTGTGCATTAAGCATTTGGCACTGAGTTTTCCCATATAACAGGAATCGATGAAAGAGCATCAGAGGTCCCACACTATCTCATTGCCTGGGAGAGGATTGGAGTTCTGGTTGGTTAAATACCCCAGAATTCCTACCTCTCTTAATGGCTTTGAAGTATGGTGTAGTGGATACAGCATGCAACTGCCACCTTGTTGGCCAGTGTTCGAGTCCCCTGGTGGGTTGAGTGTCTAAAAAGTTATAAACTTCAGCTACTGGAATAGGGTAGTCTGTGCATTAAGCATTTGGCACTGAGTTTTCCCATATAACAGGAATCGATGAAAGAGCATCAGAGGTCCCACACTATCTCATTGCCTGGGAGAGGATTGGAGTTCTGGTTGGTTAAATACCCCAGAATTCCTACCTCTCTTAATGGCTTTGAAGTATGGTGTAGTGGATACAGCATGCAACTGCCACCTTGTTGGCCAGTGTTCGAGTCCCCTGGTGGGTTGAGTGTCTAAAAAGTTATAAACTTCAGCTACTGGAATAGGGTAGTCTGTGCATTAAGCATTTGGCACTGAGTTTTCCCATATAACAGGAATCGATGAAAGAGCATCAGAGGTCCCACACTATCTCATTGCCTGGGAGAGGATTGGAGTTCTGGTTGGTTAAATACCCCAGAATTCCTACCTCTCTTAATGGCTTTGAAGTATGGTGTAGTGGATACAGCATGCAACTGCCACCTTGTTGGCCAGTGTTCGAGTCCCCTGGTGGGTTGAGTGTCTAAAAAGTTATAAACTTCAGCTACTGGAATAGGGTAGTCTGTGCATTAAGCATTTGGCACTGAGTTTTCCCATATAACAGGAATCGATGAAAGAGCATCAGAGGTCCCACACTATCTCATTGCCTGGGAGAGGATTGGAGTTCTGGTTGGTTAAATACCCCAGAATTCCTACCTCTCTTAATGGCTTTGAAGTATGGTGTAGTGGATACAGCATGCAACTGCCACCTTGTTGGCCAGTGTTCGAGTCCCCTGGTGGGTTGAGTGTCTAAAAAGTTATAAACTTCAGCTACTGGAATAGGGTAGTCTGTGCATTAAGCATTTGGCACTGAGTTTTCCCATATAACAGGAATCGATGAAAGAGCATCAGAGGTCCCACACTATCTCATTGCCTGGGAGAGGATTGGAGTTCTGGTTGGTTAAATACCCCAGAATTCCTACCTCTCTTAATGGCTTTGAAGTATGGTGTAGTGGATACAGCATGCAACTGCCACCTTGTTGGCCAGTGTTCGAGTCCCCTGGTGGGTTGAGTGTCTAAAAAGTTATAAACTTCAGCTACTGGAATAGGGTAGTCTGTGCATTAAGCATTTGGCACTGAGTTTTCCCATATAACAGGAATCGATGAAAGAGCATCAGAGGTCCCACACTATCTCATTGCCTGGGAGAGGATTGGAGTTCTGGTTGGTTAAATACCCCAGAATTCCTACCTCTCTTAATGGCTTTGAAGTATGGTGTAGTGGATACAGCATGCAACTGCCACCTTGTTGGCCAGTGTTCGAGTCCCCTGGTGGGTTGAGTGTCTAAAAAGTTATAAACTTCAGCTACTGGAATAGGGTAGTCTGTGCATTAAGCATTTGGCACTGAGTTTTCCCATATAACAGGAATCGATGAAAGAGCATCAGAGGTCCCACACTATCTCATTGCCTGGGAGAGGATTGGAGTTCTGGTTGGTTAAATACCCCAGAATTCCTACCTCTCTTAATGGCTTTGAAGTATGGTGTAGTGGATACAGCATGCAACTGCCACCTTGTTGGCCAGTGTTCGAGTCCCCTGGTGGGTTGAGTGTCTAAAAAGTTATAAACTTCAGCTACTGGAATAGGGTAGTCTGTGCATTAAGCATTTGGCACTGAGTTTTCCCATATAACAGGAATCGATGAAAGAGCATCAGAGGTCCCACACTATCTCATTGCCTGGGAGAGGATTGGAGTTCTGGTTGGTTAAATACCCCAGAATTCCTACCTCTCTTAATGGCTTTGAAGTATGGTGTAGTGGATACAGCATGCAACTGCCACCTTGTTGGCCAGTGTTCGAGTCCCCTGGTGGGTTGAGTGTCTAAAAAGTTATAAACTTCAGCTACTGGAATAGGGTAGTCTGTGCATTAAGCATTTGGCACTGAGTTTTCCCATATAACAGGAATCGATGAAAGAGCATCAGAGGTCCCACACTATCTCATTGCCTGGGAGAGGATTGGAGTTCTGGTTGGTTAAATACCCCAGAATTCCTACCTCTCTTAATGGCTTTGAAGTATGGTGTAGTGGATACAGCATGCAACTGCCACCTTGTTGGCCAGTGTTCGAGTCCCCTGGTGGGTTGAGTGTCTAAAAAGTTATAAACTTCAGCTACTGGAATAGGGTAGTCTGTGCATTAAGCATTTGGCACTGAGTTTTCCCATATAACAGGAATCGATGAAAGAGCATCAGAGGTCCCACACTATCTCATTGCCTGGGAGAGGATTGGAGTTCTGGTTGGTTAAATACCCCAGAATTCCTACCTCTCTTAATGGCTTTGAAGTATGGTGTAGTGGATACAGCATGCAACTGCCACCTTGTTGGCCAGTGTTCGAGTCCCCTGGTGGGTTGAGTGTCTAAAAAGTTATAAACTTCAGCTACTGGAATAGGGTAGTCTGTGCATTAAGCATTTGGCACTGAGTTTTCCCATATAACAGGAATCGATGAAAGAGCATCAGAGGTCCCACACTATCTCATTGCCTGGGAGAGGATTGGAGTTCTGGTTGGTTAAATACCCCAGAATTCCTACCTCTCTTAATGGCTTTGAAGTATGGTGTAGTGGATACAGCATGCAACTGCCACCTTGTTGGCCAGTGTTCGAGTCCCCTGGTGGGTTGAGTGTCTAAAAAGTTATAAACTTCAGCTACTGGAATAGGGTAGTCTGTGCATTAAGCATTTGGCACTGAGTTTTCCCATATAACAGGAATCGATGAAAGAGCATCAGAGGTCCCACACTATCTCATTGCCTGGGAGAGGATTGGAGTTCTGGTTGGTTAAATACCCCAGAATTCCTACCTCTCTTAATGGCTTTGAAGTATGGTGTAGTGGATACAGCATGCAACTGCCACCTTGTTGGCCAGTGTTCGAGTCCCCTGGTGGGTTGAGTGTCTAAAAAGTTATAAACTTCAGCTACTGGAATAGGGTAGTCTGTGCATTAAGCATTTGGCACTGAGTTTTCCCATATAACAGGAATCGATGAAAGAGCATCAGAGGTCCCACACTATCTCATTGCCTGGGAGAGGATTGGAGTTCTGGTTGGTTAAATACCCCAGAATTCCTACCTCTCTTAATGGCTTTGAAGTATGGTGTAGTGGATACAGCATGCAACTGCCACCTTGTTGGCCAGTGTTCGAGTCCCCTGGTGGGTTGAGTGTCTAAAAAGTTATAAACTTCAGCTACTGGAATAGGGTAGTCTGTGCATTAAGCATTTGGCACTGAGTTTTCCCATATAACAGGAATCGATGAAAGAGCATCAGAGGTCCCACACTATCTCATTGCCTGGGAGAGGATTGGAGTTCTGGTTGGTTAAATACCCCAGAATTCCTACCTCTCTTAATGGCTTTGAAGTATGGTGTAGTGGATACAGCATGCAACTGCCACCTTGTTGGCCAGTGTTCGAGTCCCCTGGTGGGTTGAGTGTCTAAAAAGTTATAAACTTCAGCTACTGGAATAGGGTAGTCTGTGCATTAAGCATTTGGCACTGAGTTTTCCCATATAACAGGAATCGATGAAAGAGCATCAGAGGTCCCACACTATCTCATTGCCTGGGAGAGGATTGGAGTTCTGGTTGGTTAAATACCCCAGAATTCCTACCTCTCTTAATGGCTTTGAAGTATGGTGTAGTGGATACAGCATGCAACTGCCACCTTGTTGGCCAGTGTTCGAGTCCCCTGGTGGGTTGAGTGTCTAAAAAGTTATAAACTTCAGCTACTGGAATAGGGTAGTCTGTGCATTAAGCATTTGGCACTGAGTTTTCCCATATAACAGGAATCGATGAAAGAGCATCAGAGGTCCCACACTATCTCATTGCCTGGGAGAGGATTGGAGTTCTGGTTGGTTAAATACCCCAGAATTCCTACCTCTCTTAATGGCTTTGAAGTATGGTGTAGTGGATACAGCATGCAACTGCCACCTTGTTGGCCAGTGTTCGAGTCCCCTGGTGGGTTGAGTGTCTAAAAAGTTATAAACTTCAGCTACTGGAATAGGGTAGTCTGTGCATTAAGCATTTGGCACTGAGTTTTCCCATATAACAGGAATCGATGAAAGAGCATCAGAGGTCCCACACTATCTCATTGCCTGGGAGAGGATTGGAGTTCTGGTTGGTTAAATACCCCAGAATTCCTACCTCTCTTAATGGCTTTGAAGTATGGTGTAGTGGATACAGCATGCAACTGCCACCTTGTTGGCCAGTGTTCGAGTCCCCTGGTGGGTTGAGTGTCTAAAAAGTTATAAACTTCAGCTACTGGAATAGGGTAGTCTGTGCATTAAGCATTTGGCACTGAGTTTTCCCATATAACAGGAATCGATGAAAGAGCATCAGAGGTCCCACACTATCTCATTGCCTGGGAGAGGATTGGAGTTCTGGTTGGTTAAATACCCCAGAATTCCTACCTCTCTTAATGGCTTTGAAGTATGGTGTAGTGGATACAGCATGCAACTGCCACCTTGTTGGCCAGTGTTCGAGTCCCCTGGTGGGTTGAGTGTCTAAAAAGTTATAAACTTCAGCTACTGGAATAGGGTAGTCTGTGCATTAAGCATTTGGCACTGAGTTTTCCCATATAACAGGAATCGATGAAAGAGCATCAGAGGTCCCACACTATCTCATTGCCTGGGAGAGGATTGGAGTTCTGGTTGGTTAAATACCCCAGAATTCCTACCTCTCTTAATGGCTTTGAAGTATGGTGTAGTGGATACAGCATGCAACTGCCACCTTGTTGGCCAGTGTTCGAGTCCCCTGGTGGGTTGAGTGTCTAAAAAGTTATAAACTTCAGCTACTGGAATAGGGTAGTCTGTGCATTAAGCATTTGGCACTGAGTTTTCCCATATAACAGGAATCGATGAAAGAGCATCAGAGGTCCCACACTATCTCATTGCCTGGGAGAGGATTGGAGTTCTGGTTGGTTAAATACCCCAGAATTCCTACCTCTCTTAATGGCTTTGAAGTATGGTGTAGTGGATACAGCATGCAACTGCCACCTTGTTGGCCAGTGTTCGAGTCCCCTGGTGGGTTGAGTGTCTAAAAAGTTATAAACTTCAGCTACTGGAATAGGGTAGTCTGTGCATTAAGCATTTGGCACTGAGTTTTCCCATATAACAGGAATCGATGAAAGAGCATCAGAGGTCCCACACTATCTCATTGCCTGGGAGAGGATTGGAGTTCTGGTTGGTTAAATACCCCAGAATTCCTACCTCTCTTAATGGCTTTGAAGTATGGTGTAGTGGATACAGCATGCAACTGCCACCTTGTTGGCCAGTGTTCGAGTCCCCTGGTGGGTTGAGTGTCTAAAAAGTTATAAACTTCAGCTACTGGAATAGGGTAGTCTGTGCATTAAGCATTTGGCACTGAGTTTTCCCATATAACAGGAATCGATGAAAGAGCATCAGAGGTCCCACACTATCTCATTGCCTGGGAGAGGATTGGAGTTCTGGTTGGTTAAATACCCCAGAATTCCTACCTCTCTTAATGGCTTTGAAGTATGGTGTAGTGGATACAGCATGCAACTGCCACCTTGTTGGCCAGTGTTCGAGTCCCCTGGTGGGTTGAGTGTCTAAAAAGTTATAAACTTCAGCTACTGGAATAGGGTAGTCTGTGCATTAAGCATTTGGCACTGAGTTTTCCCATATAACAGGAATCGATGAAAGAGCATCAGAGGTCCCACACTATCTCATTGCCTGGGAGAGGATTGGAGTTCTGGTTGGTTAAATACCCCAGAATTCCTACCTCTCTTAATGGCTTTGAAGTATGGTGTAGTGGATACAGCATGCAACTGCCACCTTGTTGGCCAGTGTTCGAGTCCCCTGGTGGGTTGAGTGTCTAAAAAGTTATAAACTTCAGCTACTGGAATAGGGTAGTCTGTGCATTAAGCATTTGGCACTGAGTTTTCCCATATAACAGGAATCGATGAAAGAGCATCAGAGGTCCCACACTATCTCATTGCCTGGGAGAGGATTGGAGTTCTGGTTGGTTAAATACCCCAGAATTCCTACCTCTCTTAATGGCTTTGAAGTATGGTGTAGTGGATACAGCATGCAACTGCCACCTTGTTGGCCAGTGTTCGAGTCCCCTGGTGGGTTGAGTGTCTAAAAAGTTATAAACTTCAGCTACTGGAATAGGGTAGTCTGTGCATTAAGCATTTGGCACTGAGTTTTCCCATATAACAGGAATCGATGAAAGAGCATCAGAGGTCCCACACTATCTCATTGCCTGGGAGAGGATTGGAGTTCTGGTTGGTTAAATACCCCAGAATTCCTACCTCTCTTAATGGCTTTGAAGTATGGTGTAGTGGATACAGCATGCAACTGCCACCTTGTTGGCCAGTGTTCGAGTCCCCTGGTGGGTTGAGTGTCTAAAAAGTTATAAACTTCAGCTACTGGAATAGGGTAGTCTGTGCATTAAGCATTTGGCACTGAGTTTTCCCATATAACAGGAATCGATGAAAGAGCATCAGAGGTCCCACACTATCTCATTGCCTGGGAGAGGATTGGAGTTCTGGTTGGTTAAATACCCCAGAATTCCTACCTCTCTTAATGGCTTTGAAGTATGGTGTAGTGGATACAGCATGCAACTGCCACCTTGTTGGCCAGTGTTCGAGTCCCCTGGTGGGTTGAGTGTCTAAAAAGTTATAAACTTCAGCTACTGGAATAGGGTAGTCTGTGCATTAAGCATTTGGCACTGAGTTTTCCCATATAACAGGAATCGATGAAAGAGCATCAGAGGTCCCACACTATCTCATTGCCTGGGAGAGGATTGGAGTTCTGGTTGGTTAAATACCCCAGAATTCCTACCTCTCTTAATGGCTTTGAAGTATGGTGTAGTGGATACAGCATGCAACTGCCACCTTGTTGGCCAGTGTTCGAGTCCCCTGGTGGGTTGAGTGTCTAAAAAGTTATAAACTTCAGCTACTGGAATAGGGTAGTCTGTGCATTAAGCATTTGGCACTGAGTTTTCCCATATAACAGGAATCGATGAAAGAGCATCAGAGGTCCCACACTATCTCATTGCCTGGGAGAGGATTGGAGTTCTGGTTGGTTAAATACCCCAGAATTCCTACCTCTCTTAATGGCTTTGAAGTATGGTGTAGTGGATACAGCATGCAACTGCCACCTTGTTGGCCAGTGTTCGAGTCCCCTGGTGGGTTGAGTGTCTAAAAAGTTATAAACTTCAGCTACTGGAATAGGGTAGTCTGTGCATTAAGCATTTGGCACTGAGTTTTCCCATATAACAGGAATCGATGAAAGAGCATCAGAGGTCCCACACTATCTCATTGCCTGGGAGAGGATTGGAGTTCTGGTTGGTTAAATACCCCAGAATTCCTACCTCTCTTAATGGCTTTGAAGTATGGTGTAGTGGATACAGCATGCAACTGCCACCTTGTTGGCCAGTGTTCGAGTCCCCTGGTGGGTTGAGTGTCTAAAAAGTTATAAACTTCAGCTACTGGAATAGGGTAGTCTGTGCATTAAGCATTTGGCACTGAGTTTTCCCATATAACAGGAATCGATGAAAGAGCATCAGAGGTCCCACACTATCTCATTGCCTGGGAGAGGATTGGAGTTCTGGTTGGTTAAATACCCCAGAATTCCTACCTCTCTTAATGGCTTTGAAGTATGGTGTAGTGGATACAGCATGCAACTGCCACCTTGTTGGCCAGTGTTCGAGTCCCCTGGTGGGTTGAGTGTCTAAAAAGTTATAAACTTCAGCTACTGGAATAGGGTAGTCTGTGCATTAAGCATTTGGCACTGAGTTTTCCCATATAACAGGAATCGATGAAAGAGCATCAGAGGTCCCACACTATCTCATTGCCTGGGAGAGGATTGGAGTTCTGGTTGGTTAAATACCCCAGAATTCCTACCTCTCTTAATGGCTTTGAAGTATGGTGTAGTGGATACAGCATGCAACTGCCACCTTGTTGGCCAGTGTTCGAGTCCCCTGGTGGGTTGAGTGTCTAAAAAGTTATAAACTTCAGCTACTGGAATAGGGTAGTCTGTGCATTAAGCATTTGGCACTGAGTTTTCCCATATAACAGGAATCGATGAAAGAGCATCAGAGGTCCCACACTATCTCATTGCCTGGGAGAGGATTGGAGTTCTGGTTGGTTAAATACCCCAGAATTCCTACCTCTCTTAATGGCTTTGAAGTATGGTGTAGTGGATACAGCATGCAACTGCCACCTTGTTGGCCAGTGTTCGAGTCCCCTGGTGGGTTGAGTGTCTAAAAAGTTATAAACTTCAGCTACTGGAATAGGGTAGTCTGTGCATTAAGCATTTGGCACTGAGTTTTCCCATATAACAGGAATCGATGAAAGAGCATCAGAGGTCCCACACTATCTCATTGCCTGGGAGAGGATTGGAGTTCTGGTTGGTTAAATACCCCAGAATTCCTACCTCTCTTAATGGCTTTGAAGTATGGTGTAGTGGATACAGCATGCAACTGCCACCTTGTTGGCCAGTGTTCGAGTCCCCTGGTGGGTTGAGTGTCTAAAAAGTTATAAACTTCAGCTACTGGAATAGGGTAGTCTGTGCATTAAGCATTTGGCACTGAGTTTTCCCATATAACAGGAATCGATGAAAGAGCATCAGAGGTCCCACACTATCTCATTGCCTGGGAGAGGATTGGAGTTCTGGTTGGTTAAATACCCCAGAATTCCTACCTCTCTTAATGGCTTTGAAGTATGGTGTAGTGGATACAGCATGCAACTGCCACCTTGTTGGCCAGTGTTCGAGTCCCCTGGTGGGTTGAGTGTCTAAAAAGTTATAAACTTCAGCTACTGGAATAGGGTAGTCTGTGCATTAAGCATTTGGCACTGAGTTTTCCCATATAACAGGAATCGATGAAAGAGCATCAGAGGTCCCACACTATCTCATTGCCTGGGAGAGGATTGGAGTTCTGGTTGGTTAAATACCCCAGAATTCCTACCTCTCTTAATGGCTTTGAAGTATGGTGTAGTGGATACAGCATGCAACTGCCACCTTGTTGGCCAGTGTTCGAGTCCCCTGGTGGGTTGAGTGTCTAAAAAGTTATAAACTTCAGCTACTGGAATAGGGTAGTCTGTGCATTAAGCATTTGGCACTGAGTTTTCCCATATAACAGGAATCGATGAAAGAGCATCAGAGGTCCCACACTATCTCATTGCCTGGGAGAGGATTGGAGTTCTGGTTGGTTAAATACCCCAGAATTCCTACCTCTCTTAATGGCTTTGAAGTATGGTGTAGTGGATACAGCATGCAACTGCCACCTTGTTGGCCAGTGTTCGAGTCCCCTGGTGGGTTGAGTGTCTAAAAAGTTATAAACTTCAGCTACTGGAATAGGGTAGTCTGTGCATTAAGCATTTGGCACTGAGTTTTCCCATATAACAGGAATCGATGAAAGAGCATCAGAGGTCCCACACTATCTCATTGCCTGGGAGAGGATTGGAGTTCTGGTTGGTTAAATACCCCTAGAATTCCTACCTCTCTTAATGGCTTTGAAGTATGGTGTAGTGGATACAGCATGCAACTGCCACCTTGTTGGCCAGTGTTCGAGTCCCCTGGTGGGTTGAGTGTCTAAAAAGTTATAAACTTCAGCTACTGGAATAGGGTAGTCTGTGCATTAAGCATTTGGCACTGAGTTTTCCCATATAACAGGAATCGATGAAAGAGCATCAGAGGTCCCACACTATCTCATTGCCTGGGAGAGGATTGGAGTTCTGGTTGGTTAAATACCCCAGAATTCCTACCTCTCTTAATGGCTTTGAAGTATGGTGTAGTGGATACAGCATGCAACTGCCACCTTGTTGGCCAGTGTTCGAGTCCCCTGGTGGGTTGAGTGTCTAAAAAGTTATAAACTTCAGCTACTGGAATAGGGTAGTCTGTGCATTAAGCATTTGGCACTGAGTTTTCCCATATAACAGGAATCGATGAAAGAGCATCAGAGGTCCCACACTATCTCATTGCCTGGGAGAGGATTGGAGTTCTGGTTGGTTAAATACCCCAGAATTCCTACCTCTCTTAATGGCTTTGAAGTATGGTGTAGTGGATACAGCATGCAACTGCCACCTTGTTGGCCAGTGTTCGAGTCCCCTGGTGGGTTGAGTGTCTAAAAAGTTATAAACTTCAGCTACTGGAATAGGGTAGTCTGTGCATTTAGCATTTGGCACTGAGTTTTCCCATATAACAGGAATCGATGAAAGAGCATCAGAGGTCCCACACTATCTCATTGCCTGGGAGAGGATTGGAGTTCTGGTTGGTTAAATACCCCAGAATTCCTACCTCTCTTAATGGCTTTGAAGTATGGTGTAGTGGATACAGCATGCAACTGCCACCTTGTTGGCCAGTGTTCGAGTCCCCTGGTGGGTTGAGTGTCTAAAAAGTTATAAACTTCAGCTACTGGAATAGGGTAGTCTGTGCATTAAGCATTTGGCACTGAGTTTTCCCATATAACAGGAATCGATGAAAGAGCATCAGAGGTCCCACACTATCTCATTGCCTGGGAGAGGATTGGAGTTCTGGTTGGTTAAATACCCCAGAATTCCTACCTCTCTTAATGGCTTTGAAGTATGGTGTAGTGGATACAGCATGCAACTGCCACCTTGTTGGCCAGTGTTCGAGTCCCCTGGTGGGTTGAGTGTCTAAAAAGTTATAAACTTCAGCTACTGGAATAGGGTAGTCTGTGCATTAAGCATTTGGCACTGAGTTTTCCCATATAACAGGAATCGATGAAAGAGCATCAGAGGATCCCACACTATCTCATTGCCTGGGAGAGGATTGGAGTTCTGGTTGGTTAAATACCCCAGAATTCCTACCTCTCTTAATGGCTTTGAAGTATGGTGTAGTGGATACAGCATGCAACTGCCACCTTGTTGGCCAGTGTTCGAGTCCCCTGGTGGGTTGAGTGTCTAAAAAGTTATAAACTTCAGCTACTGGAATAGGGTAGTCTGTGCATTAAGCATTTGGCACTGAGTTTTCCCATATAACAGGAATCGATGAAAGAGCATCAGAGGTCCCACACTATCTCATTGCCTGGGAGAGGATTGGAGTTCTGGTTGGTTAAATACCCCAGAATTCCTACCTCTCTTAATGGCTTTGAAGTATGGTGTAGTGGATACAGCATGCAACTGCCACCTTGTTGGCCAGTGTTCGAGTCCCCTGGTGGGTTGAGTGTCTAAAAAGTTATAAACTTCAGCTACTGGAATAGGGTAGTCTGTGCATTAAGCATTTGGCACTGAGTTTTCCCATATAACAGGAATCGATGAAAGAGCATCAGAGGTCCCACACTATCTCATTGCCTGGGAGAGGATTGGAGTTCTGGTTGGTTAAATACCCCAGAATTCCTACCTCTCTTAATGGCTTTGAAGTATGGTGTAGTGGATACAGCATGCAACTGCCACCTTGTTGGCCAGTGTTCGAGTCCCCTGGTGGGTTGAGTGTCTAAAAAGTTATAAACTTCAGCTACTGGAATAGGGTAGTCTGTGCATTAAGCATTTGGCACTGAGTTTTCCCATATAACAGGAATCGATGAAAGAGCATCAGAGGTCCCACACTATCTCATTGCCTGGGAGAGGATTGGAGTTCTGGTTGGTTAAATACCCCAGAATTCCTACCTCTCTTAATGGCTTTGAAGTATGGTGTAGTGGATACAGCATGCAACTGCCACCTTGTTGGCCAGTGTTCGAGTCCCCTGGTGGGTTGAGTGTCTAAAAAGTTATAAACTTCAGCTACTGGAATAGGGTAGTCTGTGCATTAAGCATTTGGCACTGAGTTTTCCCATATAACAGGAATCGATGAAAGAGCATCAGAGGTCCCACACTATCTCATTGCCTGGGAGAGGATTGGAGTTCTGGTTGGTTAAATACCCCAGAATTCCTACCTCTCTTAATGGCTTTGAAGTATGGTGTAGTGGATACAGCATGCAACTGCCACCTTGTTGGCCAGTGTTCGAGTCCCCTGGTGGGTTGAGTGTCTAAAAAGTTATAAACTTCAGCTACTGGAATAGGGTAGTCTGTGCATTAAGCATTTGGCACTGAGTTTTCCCATATAACAGGAATCGATGAAAGAGCATCAGAGGTCCCACACTATCTCATTGCCTGGGAGAGGATTGGAGTTCTGGTTGGTTAAATACCCCAGAATTCCTACCTCTCTTAATGGCTTTGAAGTATGGTGTAGTGGATACAGCATGCAACTGCCACCTTGTTGGCCAGTGTTCGAGTCCCCTGGTGGGTTGAGTGTCTAAAAAGTTATAAACTTCAGCTACTGGAATAGGGTAGTCTGTGCATTAAGCATTTGGCACTGAGTTTTCCCATATAACAGGAATCGATGAAAGAGCATCAGAGGTCCCACACTATCTCATTGCCTGGGAGAGGATTGGAGTTCTGGTTGGTTAAATACCCCAGAATTCCTACCTCTCTTAATGGCTTTGAAGTATGGTGTAGTGGATACAGCATGCAACTGCCACCTTGTTGGCCAGTGTTCGAGTCCCCTGGTGGGTTGAGTGTCTAAAAAGTTATAAACTTCAGCTACTGGAATAGGGTAGTCTGTGCATTAAGCATTTGGCACTGAGTTTTCCCATATAACAGGAATCGATGAAAGAGCATCAGAGGTCCCACACTATCTCATTGCCTGGGAGAGGATTGGAGTTCTGGTTGGTTAAATACCCCAGAATTCCTACCTCTCTTAATGGCTTTGAAGTATGGTGTAGTGGATACAGCATGCAACTGCCACCTTGTTGGCCAGTGTTCGAGTCCCCTGGTGGGTTGAGTGTCTAAAAAGTTATAAACTTCAGCTACTGGAATAGGGTAGTCTGTGCATTAAGCATTTGGCACTGAGTTTTCCCATATAACAGGAATCGATGAAAGAGCATCAGAGGTCCCACACTATCTCATTGCCTGGGAGAGGATTGGAGTTCTGGTTGGTTAAATACCCCAGAATTCCTACCTCTCTTAATGGCTTTGAAGTATGGTGTAGTGGATACAGCATGCAACTGCCACCTTGTTGGCCAGTGTTCGAGTCCCCTGGTGGGTTGAGTGTCTAAAAAGTTATAAACTTCAGCTACTGGAATAGGGTAGTCTGTGCATTAAGCATTTGGCACTGAGTTTTCCCATATAACAGGAATCGATGAAAGAGCATCAGAGGTCCCACACTATCTCATTGCCTGGGAGAGGATTGGAGTTCTGGTTGGTTAAATACCCCAGAATTCCTACCTCTCTTAATGGCTTTGAAGTATGGTGTAGTGGATACAGCATGCAACTGCCACCTTGTTGGCCAGTGTTCGAGTCCCCTGGTGGGTTGAGTGTCTAAAAAGTTATAAACTTCAGCTACTGGAATAGGGTAGTCTGTGCATTAAGCATTTGGCACTGAGTTTTCCCATATAACAGGAATCGATGAAAGAGCATCAGAGGTCCCACACTATCTCATTGCCTGGGAGAGGATTGGAGTTCTGGTTGGTTAAATACCCCAGAATTCCTACCTCTCTTAATGGCTTTGAAGTATGGTGTAGTGGATACAGCATGCAACTGCCACCTTGTTGGCCAGTGTTCGAGTCCCCTGGTGGGTTGAGTGTCTAAAAAGTTATAAACTTCAGCTACTGGAATAGGGTAGTCTGTGCATTAAGCATTTGGCACTGAGTTTTCCCATATAACAGGAATCGATGAAAGAGCATCAGAGGTCCCACACTATCTCATTGCCTGGGAGAGGATTGGAGTTCTGGTTGGTTAAATACCCCAGAATTCCTACCTCTCTTAATGGCTTTGAAGTATGGTGTAGTGGATACAGCATGCAACTGCCACCTTGTTGGCCAGTGTTCGAGTCCCCTGGTGGGTTGAGTGTCTAAAAAGTTATAAACTTCAGCTACTGGAATAGGGTAGTCTGTGCATTAAGCATTTGGCACTGAGTTTTCCCATATAACAGGAATCGATGAAAGAGCATCAGAGGTCCCACACTATCTCATTGCCTGGGAGAGGATTGGAGTTCTGGTTGGTTAAATACCCCAGAATTCCTACCTCTCTTAATGGCTTTGAAGTATGGTGTAGTGGATACAGCATGCAACTGCCACCTTGTTGGCCAGTGTTCGAGTCCCCTGGTGGGTTGAGTGTCTAAAAAGTTATAAACTTCAGCTACTGGAATAGGGTAGTCTGTGCATTAAGCATTTGGCACTGAGTTTTCCCATATAACAGGAATCGATGAAAGAGCATCAGAGGTCCCACACTATCTCATTGCCTGGGAGAGGATTGGAGTTCTGGTTGGTTAAATACCCCAGAATTCCTACCTCTCTTAATGGCTTTGAAGTATGGTGTAGTGGATACAGCATGCAACTGCCACCTTGTTGGCCAGTGTTCGAGTCCCCTGGTGGGTTGAGTGTCTAAAAAGTTATAAACTTCAGCTACTGGAATAGGGTAGTCTGTGCATTAAGCATTTGGCACTGAGTTTTCCCATATAACAGGAATCGATGAAAGAGCATCAGAGGTCCCACACTATCTCATTGCCTGGGAGAGGATTGGAGTTCTGGTTGGTTAAATACCCCAGAATTCCTACCTCTCTTAATGGCTTTGAAGTATGGTGTAGTGGATACAGCATGCAACTGCCACCTTGTTGGCCAGTGTTCGAGTCCCCTGGTGGGTTGAGTGTCTAAAAAGTTATAAACTTCAGCTACTGGAATAGGGTAGTCTGTGCATTAAGCATTTGGCACTGAGTTTTCCCATATAACAGGAATCGATGAAAGAGCATCAGAGGTCCCACACTATCTCATTGCCTGGGAGAGGATTGGAGTTCTGGTTGGTTAAATACCCCAGAATTCCTACCTCTCTTAATGGCTTTGAAGTATGGTGTAGTGGATACAGCATGCAACTGCCACCTTGTTGGCCAGTGTTCGAGTCCCCTGGTGGGTTGAGTGTCTAAAAAGTTATAAACTTCAGCTACTGGAATAGGGTAGTCTGTGCATTAAGCATTTGGCACTGAGTTTTCCCATATAACAGGAATCGATGAAAGAGCATCAGAGGTCCCACACTATCTCATTGCCTGGGAGAGGATTGGAGTTCTGGTTGGTTAAATACCCCAGAATTCCTACCTCTCTTAATGGCTTTGAAGTATGGTGTAGTGGATACAGCATGCAACTGCCACCTTGTTGGCCAGTGTTCGAGTCCCCTGGTGGGTTGAGTGTCTAAAAAGTTATAAACTTCAGCTACTGGAATAGGGTAGTCTGTGCATTAAGCATTTGGCACTGAGTTTTCCCATATAACAGGAATCGATGAAAGAGCATCAGAGGTCCCACACTATCTCATTGCCTGGGAGAGGATTGGAGTTCTGGTTGGTTAAATACCCCAGAATTCCTACCTCTCTTAATGGCTTTGAAGTATGGTGTAGTGGATACAGCATGCAACTGCCACCTTGTTGGCCAGTGTTCGAGTCCCCTGGTGGGTTGAGTGTCTAAAAAGTTATAAACTTCAGCTACTGGAATAGGGTAGTCTGTGCATTAGCATTTGGCACTGAGTTTTCCCATATAACAGGAATCGATGAAAGAGCATCAGAGGTCCCACACTATCTCATTGCCTGGGAGAGGATTGGAGTTCTGGTTGGTTAAATACCCCAGAATTCCTACCTCTCTTAATGGCTTTGAAGTATGGTGTAGTGGATACAGCATGCAACTGCCACCTTGTTGGCCAGTGTTCGAGTCCCCTGGTGGGTTGAGTGTCTAAAAAGTTATAAACTTCAGCTACTGGAATAGGGTAGTCTGTGCATTAAGCATTTGGCACTGAGTTTTCCCATATAACAGGAATCGATGAAAGAGCATCAGAGGTCCCACACTATCTCATTGCCTGGGAGAGGATTGGAGTTCTGGTTGGTTAAATACCCCAGAATTCCTACCTCTCTTAATGGCTTTGAAGTATGGTGTAGTGGATACAGCATGCAACTGCCACCTTGTTGGCCAGTGTTCGAGTCCCCTGGTGGGTTGAGTGTCTAAAAAGTTATAAACTTCAGCTACTGGAATAGGGTAGTCTGTGCATTAGCATTTGGCACTGAGTTTTCCCATATAACAGGAATCGATGAAAGAGCATCAGAGGTCCCACACTATCTCATTGCCTGGGAGAGGATTGGAGTTCTGGTTGGTTAAATACCCCAGAATTCCTACCTCTCTTAATGGCTTTGAAGTATGGTGTAGTGGATACAGCATGCAACTGCCACCTTGTTGGCCAGTGTTCGAGTCCCCTGGTGGGTTGAGTGTCTAAAAAGTTATAAACTTCAGCTACTGGAATAGGGTAGTCTGTGCATTAAGCATTTGGCACTGAGTTTTCCCATATAACAGGAATCGATGAAAGAGCATCAGAGGTCCCACACTATCTCATTGCCTGGGAGAGGATTGGAGTTCTGGTTGGTTAAATACCCCAGAATTCCTACCTCTCTTAATGGCTTTGAAGTATGGTGTAGTGGATACAGCATGCAACTGCCACCTTGTTGGCCAGTGTTCGAGTCCCCTGGTGGGTTGAGTGTCTAAAAAGTTATAAACTTCAGCTACTGGAATAGGGTAGTCTGTGCATTAAGCATTTGGCACTGAGTTTTCCCATATAACAGGAATCGATGAAAGAGCATCAGAGGTCCCACACTATCTCATTGCCTGGGAGAGGATTGGAGTTCTGGTTGGTTAAATACCCCAGAATTCCTACCTCTCTTAATGGCTTTGAAGTATGGTGTAGTGGATACAGCATGCAACTGCCACCTTGTTGGCCAGTGTTCGAGTCCCCTGGTGGGTTGAGTGTCTAAAAAGTTATAAACTTCAGCTACTGGAATAGGGTAGTCTGTGCATTAAGCATTTGGCACTGAGTTTTCCCATATAACAGGAATCGATGAAAGAGCATCAGAGGTCCCACACTATCTCATTGCCTGGGAGAGGATTGGAGTTCTGGTTGGTTAAATACCCCAGAATTCCTACCTCTCTTAATGGCTTTGAAGTATGGTGTAGTGGATACAGCATGCAACTGCCACCTTGTTGGCCAGTGTTCGAGTCCCCTGGTGGGTTGAGTGTCTAAAAAGTTATAAACTTCAGCTACTGGAATAGGGTAGTCTGTGCATTAAGCATTTGGCACTGAGTTTTCCCATATAACAGGAATCGATGAAAGAGCATCAGAGGTCCCACACTATCTCATTGCCTGGGAGAGGATTGGAGTTCTGGTTGGTTAAATACCCCAGAATTCCTACCTCTCTTAATGGCTTTGAAGTATGGTGTAGTGGATACAGCATGCAACTGCCACCTTGTTGGCCAGTGTTCGAGTCCCCTGGTGGGTTGAGTGTCTAAAAAGTTATAAACTTCAGCTACTGGAATAGGGTAGTCTGTGCATTAAGCATTTGGCACTGAGTTTTCCCATATAACAGGAATCGATGAAAGAGCATCAGAGGTCCCACACTATCTCATTGCCTGGGAGAGGATTGGAGTTCTGGTTGGTTAAATACCCCAGAATTCCTACCTCTCTTAATGGCTTTGAAGTATGGTGTAGTGGATACAGCATGCAACTGCCACCTTGTTGGCCAGTGTTCGAGTCCCCTGGTGGGTTGAGTGTCTAAAAAGTTATAAACTTCAGCTACTGGAATAGGGTAGTCTGTGCATTAAGCATTTGGCACTGAGTTTTCCCATATAACAGGAATCGATGAAAGAGCATCAGAGGTCCCACACTATCTCATTGCCTGGGAGAGGATTGGAGTTCTGGTTGGTTAAATACCCCAGAATTCCTACCTCTCTTAATGGCTTTGAAGTATGGTGTAGTGGATACAGCATGCAACTGCCACCTTGTTGGCCAGTGTTCGAGTCCCCTGGTGGGTTGAGTGTCTAAAAAGTTATAAACTTCAGCTACTGGAATAGGGTAGTCTGTGCATTAAGCATTTGGCACTGAGTTTTCCCATATAACAGGAATCGATGAAAGAGCATCAGAGGTCCCACACTATCTCATTGCCTGGGAGAGGATTGGAGTTCTGGTTGGTTAAATACCCCAGAATTCCTACCTCTCTTAATGGCTTTGAAGTATGGTGTAGTGGATACAGCATGCAACTGCCACCTTGTTGGCCAGTGTTCGAGTCCCCTGGTGGGTTGAGTGTCTAAAAAGTTATAAACTTCAGCTACTGGAATAGGGTAGTCTGTGCATTAAGCATTTGGCACTGAGTTTTCCCATATAACAGGAATCGATGAAAGAGCATCAGAGGTCCCACACTATCTCATTGCCTGGGAGAGGATTGGAGTTCTGGTTGGTTAAATACCCCAGAATTCCTACCTCTCTTAATGGCTTTGAAGTATGGTGTAGTGGATACAGCATGCAACTGCCACCTTGTTGGCCAGTGTTCGAGTCCCCTGGTGGGTTGAGTGTCTAAAAAGTTATAAACTTCAGCTACTGGAATAGGGTAGTCTGTGCATTAAGCATTTGGCACTGAGTTTTCCCATATAACAGGAATCGATGAAAGAGCATCAGAGGTCCCACACTATCTCATTGCCTGGGAGAGGATTGGAGTTCTGGTTGGTTAAATACCCCAGAATTCCTACCTCTCTTAATGGCTTTGAAGTATGGTGTAGTGGATACAGCATGCAACTGCCACCTTGTTGGCCAGTGTTCGAGTCCCCTGGTGGGTTGAGTGTCTAAAAAGTTATAAACTTCAGCTACTGGAATAGGGTAGTCTGTGCATTAAGCATTTGGCACTGAGTTTTCCCATATAACAGGAATCGATGAAAGAGCATCAGAGGTCCCACACTATCTCATTGCCTGGGAGAGGATTGGAGTTCTGGTTGGTTAAATACCCCAGAATTCCTACCTCTCTTAATGGCTTTGAAGTATGGTGTAGTGGATACAGCATGCAACTGCCACCTTGTTGGCCAGTGTTCGAGTCCCCTGGTGGGTTGAGTGTCTAAAAAGTTATAAACTTCAGCTACTGGAATAGGGTAGTCTGTGCATTAAGCATTTGGCACTGAGTTTTCCCATATAACAGGAATCGATGAAAGAGCATCAGAGGTCCCACACTATCTCATTGCCTGGGAGAGGATTGGAGTTCTGGTTGGTTAAATACCCCAGAATTCCTACCTCTCTTAATGGCTTTGAAGTATGGTGTAGTGGATACAGCATGCAACTGCCACCTTGTTGGCCAGTGTTCGAGTCCCCTGGTGGGTTGAGTGTCTAAAAAGTTATAAACTTCAGCTACTGGAATAGGGTAGTCTGTGCATTAAGCATTTGGCACTGAGTTTTCCCATATAACAGGAATCGATGAAAGAGCATCAGAGGTCCCACACTATCTCATTGCCTGGGAGAGGATTGGAGTTCTGGTTGGTTAAATACCCCAGAATTCCTACCTCTCTTAATGGCTTTGAAGTATGGTGTAGTGGATACAGCATGCAACTGCCACCTTGTTGGCCAGTGTTCGAGTCCCCTGGTGGGTTGAGTGTCTAAAAAGTTATAAACTTCAGCTACTGGAATAGGGTAGTCTGTGCATTAAGCATTTGGCACTGAGTTTTCCCATATAACAGGAATCGATGAAAGAGCATCAGAGGTCCCACACTATCTCATTGCCTGGGAGAGGATTGGAGTTCTGGTTGGTTAAATACCCCAGAATTCCTACCTCTCTTAATGGCTTTGAAGTATGGTGTAGTGGATACAGCATGCAACTGCCACCTTGTTGGCCAGTGTTCGAGTCCCCTGGTGGGTTGAGTGTCTAAAAAGTTATAAACTTCAGCTACTGGAATAGGGTAGTCTGTGCATTAAGCATTTGGCACTGAGTTTTCCCATATAACAGGAATCGATGAAAGAGCATCAGAGGTCCCACACTATCTCATTGCCTGGGAGAGGATTGGAGTTCTGGTTGGTTAAATACCCCAGAATTCCTACCTCTCTTAATGGCTTTGAAGTATGGTGTAGTGGATACAGCATGCAACTGCCACCTTGTTGGCCAGTGTTCGAGTCCCCTGGTGGGTTGAGTGTCTAAAAAGTTATAAACTTCAGCTACTGGAATAGGGTAGTCTGTGCATTAAGCATTTGGCACTGAGTTTTCCCATATAACAGGAATCGATGAAAGAGCATCAGAGGTCCCACACTATCTCATTGCCTGGGAGAGGATTGGAGTTCTGGTTGGTTAAATACCCCAGAATTCCTACCTCTCTTAATGGCTTTGAAGTATGGTGTAGTGGATACAGCATGCAACTGCCACCTTGTTGGCCAGTGTTCGAGTCCCCTGGTGGGTTGAGTGTCTAAAAAGTTATAAACTTCAGCTACTGGAATAGGGTAGTCTGTGCATTAAGCATTTGGCACTGAGTTTTCCCATATAACAGGAATCGATGAAAGAGCATCAGAGGTCCCACACTATCTCATTGCCTGGGAGAGGATTGGAGTTCTGGTTGGTTAAATACCCCAGAATTCCTACCTCTCTTAATGGCTTTGAAGTATGGTGTAGTGGATACAGCATGCAACTGCCACCTTGTTGGCCAGTGTTCGAGTCCCCTGGTGGGTTGAGTGTCTAAAAAGTTATAAACTTCAGCTACTGGAATAGGGTAGTCTGTGCATTAAGCATTTGGCACTGAGTTTTCCCATATAACAGGAATCGATGAAAGAGCATCAGAGGTCCCACACTATCTCATTGCCTGGGAGAGGATTGGAGTTCTGGTTGGTTAAATACCCCAGAATTCCTACCTCTCTTAATGGCTTTGAAGTATGGTGTAGTGGATACAGCATGCAACTGCCACCTTGTTGGCCAGTGTTCGAGTCCCCTGGTGGGTTGAGTGTCTAAAAAGTTATAAACTTCAGCTACTGGAATAGGGTAGTCTGTGCATTAAGCATTTGGCACTGAGTTTTCCCATATAACAGGAATCGATGAAAGAGCATCAGAGGTCCCACACTATCTCATTGCCTGGGAGAGGATTGGAGTTCTGGTTGGTTAAATACCCCAGAATTCCTACCTCTCTTAATGGCTTTGAAGTATGGTGTAGTGGATACAGCATGCAACTGCCACCTTGTTGGCCAGTGTTCGAGTCCCCTGGTGGGTTGAGTGTCTAAAAAGTTATAAACTTCAGCTACTGGAATAGGGTAGTCTGTGCATTAAGCATTTGGCACTGAGTTTTCCCATATAACAGGAATCGATGAAAGAGCATCAGAGGTCCCACACTATCTCATTGCCTGGGAGAGGATTGGAGTTCTGGTTGGTTAAATACCCCAGAATTCCTACCTCTCTTAATGGCTTTGAAGTATGGTGTAGTGGATACAGCATGCAACTGCCACCTTGTTGGCCAGTGTTCGAGTCCCCTGGTGGGTTGAGTGTCTAAAAAGTTATAAACTTCAGCTACTGGAATAGGGTAGTCTGTGCATTAAGCATTTGGCACTGAGTTTTCCCATATAACAGGAATCGATGAAAGAGCATCAGAGGTCCCACACTATCTCATTGCCTGGGAGAGGATTGGAGTTCTGGTTGGTTAAATACCCCAGAATTCCTACCTCTCTTAATGGCTTTGAAGTATGGTGTAGTGGATACAGCATGCAACTGCCACCTTGTTGGCCAGTGTTCGAGTCCCCTGGTGGGTTGAGTGTCTAAAAAGTTATAAACTTCAGCTACTGGAATAGGGTAGTCTGTGCATTAAGCATTTGGCACTGAGTTTTCCCATATAACAGGAATCGATGAAAGAGCATCAGAGGTCCCACACTATCTCATTGCCTGGGAGAGGATTGGAGTTCTGGTTGGTTAAATACCCCAGAATTCCTACCTCTCTTAATGGCTTTGAAGTATGGTGTAGTGGATACAGCATGCAACTGCCACCTTGTTGGCCAGTGTTCGAGTCCCCTGGTGGGTTGAGTGTCTAAAAAGTTATAAACTTCAGCTACTGGAATAGGGTAGTCTGTGCATTAAGCATTTGGCACTGAGTTTTCCCATATAACAGGAATCGATGAAAGAGCATCAGAGGTCCCACACTATCTCATTGCCTGGGAGAGGATTGGAGTTCTGGTTGGTTAAATACCCCAGAATTCCTACCTCTCTTAATGGCTTTGAAGTATGGTGTAGTGGATACAGCATGCAACTGCCACCTTGTTGGCCAGTGTTCGAGTCCCCTGGTGGGTTGAGTGTCTAAAAAGTTATAAACTTCAGCTACTGGAATAGGGTAGTCTGTGCATTAAGCATTTGGCACTGAGTTTTCCCATATAACAGGAATCGATGAAAGAGCATCAGAGGTCCCACACTATCTCATTGCCTGGGAGAGGATTGGAGTTCTGGTTGGTTAAATACCCCAGAATTCCTACCTCTCTTAATGGCTTTGAAGTATGGTGTAGTGGATACAGCATGCAACTGCCACCTTGTTGGCCAGTGTTCGAGTCCCCTGGTGGGTTGAGTGTCTAAAAAGTTATAAACTTCAGCTACTGGAATAGGGTAGTCTGTGCATTAAGCATTTGGCACTGAGTTTTCCCATATAACAGGAATCGATGAAAGAGCATCAGAGGTCCCACACTATCTCATTGCCTGGGAGAGGATTGGAGTTCTGGTTGGTTAAATACCCCAGAATTCCTACCTCTCTTAATGGCTTTGAAGTATGGTGTAGTGGATTCAGCATGCAACTGCCACCTTGTTGGCCAGTGTTCGAGTCCCCTGGTGGGTTGAGTGTCAAAAAAGTTATAAACTTCAGCTACTGGAATAGAGTAGTCTGTGCATTAAGCATTTGGCACTGAGTTTTTCCATATAACAGGAATCGATGAAAGAGCATCAGAGGTCCCACACTATCTCATTGCCTGGGAGAGGATTGGAGTTCTGGTTGGTTAAATACCCCAGAATTCCTACCTCTCTAAATGGCTTTGAAGTATGGTGTAGTGGATACAGCATGCAACTGCCACCTTGTTGGCCAGTGTTCGAGTCCCCTGGTGGGTTGAGTGTCTAAAAAGTTATAAACTTCAGCTACTGGAGTAGGGTAGTCTGTGCATTTAGCATTTGGCACTGAGTTTTCCCATATAACAGGAATCGATGAAAGAACATCAGAGGTTCCACACTATCTCATTGCCTGGGAGAGGATTGGAGTTCTGGTTGGTTAAATACCCTAGAATTCCTACCTCTCTTAATGGCATTGAAGTATGGTGTAGTAGATACAGCATGCAACTGCCACCTTGTTGGCCAATGTTCGAGTCCCCTGGTGGGTTGAGTGTCTAAAAAGTTATAAACTTCAGCTACTGGAATAGGGTAGTCTGTGCATTAAGCATTTGGCACTAAGTTTTCCCATATAACAGGAATCGATGAAAGAGCATCAGAGGTCCCACTCTATCTCATTGCCTGGGAGAGGATTGGAGTTCTGGTTGGTTAAATACCCCAGAATTCCTACCTCTCTTAATGGCTTTGAAGTATGGTGTAGTGGATACAGCATGCAACTGCCACCTTGTTGGCCAGTGTTCGAGTCCCCTGGTGGGTTGAGTGTCTAAAAAGTTATAGACTTCAGCTACTAGAATAGGGTAGTCTGTGCATTAAGCATTTGGCACTGAGTTTTCCCATATAACAGGAATCGATGAAAGAGCATCAGAGGTCCCACACTATCTCATTGCCTGGGAGAGGATTGGAGTTCTGGTTGGTTAAATACCCCAGAATTCCTACCTCTCTTAATGGCTTTGAAGTATGGTGTAGTGGATACAGCATGCAACTGCCACCTTGTTGGCCAGTGTTCGAGTCCCCTGGTGGGTTGAGTGTCTAAAAAGTTATAAACTTCAGCTACTGGAATAGGGTAGTCTGTGCATTAAGCACTGAGTTTTCCCATATAACAGGAATCGATGAAAGAGCATCAGAGATCCCGCACTATCTCATTGCCTGGGAGAGGATTGGAGTTCTGGTTGGTTAAATACCCCAGAATTCCTACCTCTCTTAATGGCTTTGAAGTATGGTGTAGTGGATACATCATGGAACTGCACCTTGTTGGCCAGTGTTCGAGTCCCCTGGTGGGTTGAGTGTCTAAAAAGTTATAAACTTCAGCTACTGGAATAGGGTAGTCTGTGCATTAAGCATTTGGCACTGAGTTTTCCAATATAACAGGAATCGATGAAAGAGCATCAGAGGTCCCACACTATCTCATTGCCTGGTAGAGGATTGGAGTTCTGGTTGGTTAAATACCCCAGAATTCCTACCTCTCTTAATGGCTTTGAAGTATGGTGTAGTGGATACAGCATGCAACTGCCACCTTGTTGGCCAGTGTTCGAGTCCCCTGGTGGGTTGAGTGTCTAAAAAGTTATAAACTTCAGCTACTGGAATAGGGTAGTCTGTGCATTAAGCATTTGGCACTGAGTTTTCCCATATAACAGGAATCGATGAAAGAGCATCAGAGGTCCCACACTATCTCATTGCCTGGGAGAGGATTGGAGTTCTGGTTGGTTAAATACCCCAGAATTCTTACCTCTCTTAATGGCTTTGAAGTATGGTGTAGTGAATACAGCATGCAACTGCCACCTTGTTGGCCAGTGTTCGAGTCCCCTGGTGGGTTGAGTGTCAAAAAAGTTATACACTTCAGCTACTGGAATAGGGTAGTCTGAGCATTAAGCATTTGGCACTGAGTTTTCCCATATAACAGGAATCGATGAAAGAGCATCAGAGGTCCCACACTATGTCATTGCCTGGGAGAGGATTGGAGTTCTGGTTGGTTAAATACCCCAGAATTCCTACCTCTCTTAATGGCTTTGAAGTATGGTGTAGTGGATACAGCATGCAACTGCCACCTTGTTTGCCAGTGTTCGAGTCCCCTGGTGGGTTGAGTGTCTAAAAAGTTATAAACTTCAGCTACTGGAATAGGGTAGTCTGTGCATTAAGCATTTGGCACTGAGTTTTCCCATATAACAGGAATCGATGAAAGAGCATCAGAGGTCCCACACTATCTCATTGCCTGGGAGAGGATTGGAGTTCTGGTTGGTTAAATACCCCAGAATTCCTACCTCTCATAATGGCTTTGAAGTATGGTGTAGTGGATACAGCATGCAACTGCCACCTTGTTGGCCAGTGTTCGAGTCCCCTGGTGGGTTGAGTTGTAACGGGGAAGGGGTGGGGGAAATAGCTCTATCTTGTCCATTATTCCACCCCCCAGTTAACTAACGAGGCCGGGGGAAACAGCTCTCTCTAGTCCGTTATCCCGTCCCCAGTTAGCTAACTATTCTAGAGCACTCCCAGAGTTCCTAAGGCAACCTCTCTCGTTCAACACCTTGTAACCTAGGTATTTGACTACCTAGGTTCCAAGACTACAAGGCGCCGTCACTTGATCAGTTACCCGAAACTCTAGAGAGAACTCTAGAATACAGAATCATTGCCACAAACGTATAAGAGAAAACGAAAGGAAAGAAATGAATAGTGAAGTAATTAGTGAGGGTTTGGGGTGAGAGGCAGAGAGGTGGGAGGGGCGAGGAAGGTCATTAGTTGAAAGTGAGAGTTTAGAGAGGGGGTGGAGGGAGAGGTGTAGATAGGTAGAAGTAGAAGAGTAGATAGTAGAAGTAGAAGAGTAGATAGTAGAAGACGAAATGCTGCCACCATCCATTCTAGACCATTACATACAAGACAAGGAATGGAACTTGCCTGTATCACAAAGTTCTCAAAAGATGTTATCATGAGTTCATTATTAGTATGTTCCCTCTGTACCATGTATCAACTCCAAACATGTACTCATTTATATCATGAATCTAGTAACCACCGAGGCTTTCTCAAATCCTCAACTCAAAGCTCTAGGGCACAAAGTTAAACACAATTTAAATAATAAATTCATAATTATATTTCACATGAAGTATCATAATTTAGCAATTCAATTAAAATGTTCCAGTTTAATATGCAAAGTGAGTCATCATCCAAGAATCTGAGAACCCTACAACTTGACTGCCCCTGATCATCACACAACATATGTAAACACGACCAAGTCACCTCACTGTTCACTCACCGAGGACGGAGTCTAAGTTGAATAGAGAGGGGGGGGGGGGGGTCTGTAGCTTGACAGAGACTGTCTCGCCCCTGCCGGCCGACAGCCTCCCTGATAGGGCTGTCTTCTCTCTGCTCTCCTGGCTCGTCTGCTGCTCTGTCTGTTAATGCTCTATGCTGGATAGCTCTCCGAGTTTATATTGGGGAACCTAGTAGCTAACTCCGCCCACAAGTAAATAGCCTCCGGCACTACCAAGCCACTCCTTAAACGTCGGCTTGTTTGAAGGCTACCAGACTACAATTAAGAGTTTAGCGGAAGCAAGGTGAAATTCTCATGATCTGACCTCAGGTCACTTGAGGTCATTAACGCTTTGAGGTGTGAGATCTCAGGCAGACAACTGGCGCCTCTCAGATCCTTGTCTGTGACTCATGTACTCTATGTATGTATTAAACTAACCCAAACACTTTTACAGTGTTACATCTCCCCTTCTCCCCGAAATAAAGTTTTTGCAACACTGCTAAAGCAAGCTAGCTGTGTGCGACAACTTTATTAAGGAAAAAAAAAATACATCCTAGCTAAACAAATATACATCATCCTACTCTAAAAAATGAAATATATAGACAGACGTCCATTGTCTCTGGCTGGGCGACGTCACTGCTTGGTCTTGTAGATAATCCTGTACCACATTTCTTCAACACAACTGCCTCCGTCGCTTCTCCGTCGTTAACGCACAACAACACTTGGTCAACCCGAAAGCCGTTACTACTTGAACTGAGCACAGGACCGTGGAATTCGGTTGTCCCAGCTGATCTGTAATTGGCCCTACGTCAGTCACCATGAGAGACGTATATTGGGGTTCTTCACAGCTATAGGGACTACAAGTTTCGAGACCTTCATATAGTTGCCAACAGTAGAAATCCCATCCTACTCTTCTTCCTCCCTGTTGCTCCAGCACGCCTCCTTCAGAGAGCTGCTTCTGACAGCCACATCAAGTCCGCATGACACAGGAAGAATCACTCAACAGAGCAACATGCTTGTAGGAGGGGCGGCCAGTTAAGGCAAACGATCCTGTCTTGCAATTACGCTCCATGCAATGATGCTGACACCAGCAAGGGACACTAGGTATCGTGTCTCAGCTTGTCTTATCTTCTTCTTTCTTCTCTCTTCTTTTTTCTCTCTTCTTTCTTCTCTCTTCTTTCTTCTCTCTTCCTTCTTCTCTCTTCTTTCTTCTCTCTTCTTTCTTCTCTCTTCCTCCTCCCATGGGTCTTTGACAAGCGACCTGGGGTCCATTGGGGTCTGTCCGTCCTGGGGTCCACTGGGTAGACCGATGTTGGTGGGACAGACTGGAGTCGTTGTTGCTCCTCTTCCATCTTTACTGGGTCGTCTGGGGTCGTCTGCAGAACGACCTGGGGTCCACTGGGGTCCGTCCGTTCTGGGGTCCACTGGGTAGACCAATGTTGACCGACCGAGAGGGCTGCATCTTGGGGTCCCCTGGGGTGGTGGTGGTGGTGGAGCCATGACCTCCAGGTAGTGGCTGGTCGTGGTGGTGGTGATAAAAGCCCGTGAGTATGGTACACAGCAGCCGTCTCCCTCTTTTGTATGTGCGTCTCTCCTCTCCTCTCTTCGGGCTCCCACCTGTGGATGAACATAAAGGCGACAATACCCGTGTTCCATGCTGTTGTGTGACCCTGTAGTTTGTATAGGGTTACACAGTCATAACATAACGCTCTCCTCCTGGCAACAACTACACTTCAATTTTTAATAATTCAATTAACTCTGAATGATATTGACTTGGTGGAACATAAAACAGTAACAGAGTAAAGTTAGAGAAGAGAGAATAAGGTCATCACTACTTTTAACTTGTCACAAAAAAAAATCAACACTAATAGACAAAACACTAGCCTAACTTAACTGTACCGTTCCTAATCTTAAGTACATAATTAAACATTACTCCCACCCTTAACCTACAGCCACCTACGTGACCCAGAGTGTCTCCCTAGCATCTCCGCCGTTCAACAACTCCAAACTGTTGCCACCCCTGTGACCAGACTATCTAACGTCGAGCGTCCCCAACGTGAAGTCTACTGACATACTAGTCCACACTAGCATGCTGTACAATACCAGTACACCTCGGGTTATTGCGTTCAAATGGAGTAAAACAGTCGATCGCAATAATCTGAGCAGAACCACACTTAAACTACTTAAGAACTACACCTGCCGCTCCCCACTGACCTGGAGACCAGCGGTGGCTGGGTGTCCCCGTGGGACATACGAGGTCACCTGTCACACTCAGCTGACCTGCACTACCAACACCGCTAAGTTCCCAAATCGCCAAATCTTATTACTAACATAAATCACTACACACGCAAGTTCTGGTGAACATTCCCTGAACTACACAAAACTCACAAAATCACTAAACACAACACCAGAGAATCACTATCTCCTAACCTGAAAAAAAGTTCGCTAACTCGCGAATAATAAACACCTGTCAAGATCTCCCTGATAGCGCCTGAGCGGCAAAAAGACACGTGGGACTGAACAATGTTAAAAGAACACCAATACCTTAAACATTGTTCAACACCGCTGCCATCATTGTAACGGGGAAGGGGTGGGGGAAATAGCTCTATCTTGTCCATTATTCCACCCCCCAGTTAACTAACGAGGCCGGGGGAAACAGCTCTCTCTAGTCCGTTATCCCGTCCCCAGTTAGCTAACTATTCTAGAGCACTCCCAGAGTTCCTAAGGCAACCTCTCTCGTTCAACACCTTGTAACCTAGGTATTTGACTACCTAGGTTCCAAGACTACAAGGCGCCGTCACTTGATCAGTTACCCGAAACTCTAGAGAGAACTCTAGAATACAGAATCATTGCCACAAACGTATAAGAGAAAACGAAAGGAAAGAAATGAATAGTGAAGTAATTAGTGAGGGTTTGGGGTGAGAGGCAGAGAGGTGGGAGGGGCGAGGAAGGTCATTAGTTGAAAGTGAGAGTTTAGAGAGGGGGTGGAGGGAGAGGTGTAGATAGGTAGAAGTAGAAGAGTAGATAGTAGAAGTAGAAGAGTAGATAGTAGAAGACGAAATGCTGCCACCATCCATTCTAGACCATTACATACAAGACAAGGAATGGAACTTGCCTGTATCACAAAGTTCTCAAAAGATGTTATCATGAGTTCATTATTAGTATGTTCCCTCTGTACCATGTATCAACTCCAAACATGTACTCATTTATATCATGAATCTAGTAACCACCGAGGCTTTCTCAAATCCTCAACTCAAAGCTCTAGGGCACAAAGTTAAACACAATTTAAATAATAAATTCATAATTATATTTCACATGAAGTATCATAATTTAGCAATTCAATTAAAATGTTCCAGTTTAATATGCAAAGTGAGTCATCATCCAAGAATCTGAGAACCCTACAACTTGACTGCCCCTGATCATCACACAACATATGTAAACACGACCAAGTCACCTCACTGTTCACTCACCGAGGACGGAGTCTAAGTTGAATAGAGAGGGGGGGGGGGGGGTCTGTAGCTTGACAGAGACTGTCTCGCCCCTGCCGGCCGACAGCCTCCCTGATAGGGCTGTCTTCTCTCTGCTCTCCTGGCTCGTCTGCTGCTCTGTCTGTTAATGCTCTATGCTGGATAGCTCTCCGAGTTTATATTGGGGAACCTAGTAGCTAACTCCGCCCACAAGTAGATAGCCTCCGGCACTACCAAGCCACTCCTTAAACGTCGGCTTGTTTGAAGGCTACCAGACTACAATTAAGAGTTTAGCGGAAGCAAGGTGAAATTCTCATGATCTGACCTCAGGTCACTTGAGGTCATTAACGCTTTGAGGTGTGAGATCTCAGGCAGACAACTGGCGCCTCTCAGATCCTTGTCTGTGACTCATGTACTCTATGTATGTATTAAACTAACCCAAACACTTTTACAGTGTTACAGAGTGTCTAAAAAGTTATAAACTTCAGCTACTGGAATAGAGTAGTCTGTGCATTAAGCATTTGGCACTGAGTTTTCCCATATAACAGGAATCGATGAAAGAGCATCAGAGGTCCCACACTATCTCATTGCCTTGTAACGGGGGGTGGGGGAAATTGCTCTATCTTGTCCATTATTCCACCCCCCAGTTAACTAACGAGGCCGGGGGAAACAGCTCTCTCTAGTCCGTTATCCCGTCCCCAGTTAGCTAACTATTCTAGAGCACCCTCCAGAGTTCCTAAGGCAACCTCTCTGGTTCAACACCTTGTAACCTAGGTATTCGACAACCTAGGTGCTAAGACTACAAGGCGCCGTCACTTGATCAGTTACCCGAAACTCTAGAGAGAACTCTAGAATACA
Source organism: Procambarus clarkii (assembly GCF_040958095.1). Classification (NCBI taxonomy): domain Eukaryota; kingdom Metazoa; phylum Arthropoda; class Malacostraca; order Decapoda; family Cambaridae; genus Procambarus; species Procambarus clarkii. Next base: position 51,168,366 of record NC_091156.1, read on the forward strand.
GAATCATTGCCACAAACGTATAAGAGAAAACGAAAGGAAAGAAATGAATAGTGAAGTAATTAGTGAGGGTTTGGGGTGAGAGGCAGAGAGGTGGGAGGGGCGAGGAGGGTCATTAGTTGAAAGTGAGAGTTTAGAGAGGGGTGGAGGGAGAGGTGTAGATAGGTAGAAGGAGAAGAGTAGATAGTAGAAGTAGAAAGAGTAGATAGTAGAAGACGAAATGCTGCCACCATCCATTCATGATCATTACATACAAGACAAGGAATGGAACTTGTCTGTATCACAAAATTCTCAAAAGATGTTATCAAGAGATCATTATTAGTATGGTCCCATCTTTATCATGTACTCATTCTAAACCATGAAACCAGTAACTACAGAGGCTTTCTCACCTCAACTCAAAATCTCTAGGGAACAAAGTTAAACACAATTTAAATAATAAATTCATAATTATATTTCACATGAAGTATCATAATTTAGCAATTCAATTAAAATGTTCCAGTTTAATATGCAAAGTGAGTCATCATCCAAGAATTCGAGAACCCTACAACTTGACTGCCCCTGATCATCACACAACATATGTAAACACGACCAAGTCACCTAAATGTTCACTCACCGAGGACTGAGTCTAAGTTGAATAGAGAGGGGGGGGGGGGGGTCTGCAATTTTCAGGCAGCGTCACCCCCCGTCTGGTGACGGCCTATCTCGACGGCTGGCCTCTGCTCTGCTCCGCTGGCCGGTCTCCTATTGCTTCATGCTCGATAGCTCTCCGAGTTTATATTGGGGAACCTAGTAGCTAACTCCGCCCATAAGTAGATAGCCTCCGGCACTCTACCAAGCCACTCCTTAAACGTCGGCAAGTTTGAAGGCTACCAGGCTCCAACTATAAGCTTAGCGGAAGCAAGGTGAAATTCTCATGATCTGACCTCAGGTCACTTGAGGTCATTAACGCTTTGAGGTGTGAGATCTCAGGCAGACAACTGGCGCCTCTCCGATCCTTGTCTGTGACTCATGTACTCTATGTATGTATTAACCTAAACCAAACACTTTTACAGTGTTACATCTCCCCTTCTCCCCGAAAATAAAGTTTTTGCAACACTGCTAAAGCAAGCTAGCTGTGTGCGACAACTTTATTAACGAAAAGAATACATCCTAGCTAAACAAATATACATCATCCTACTCTAAAAAATGAAATATGTAGACAGACGTCCATTGTCTCTGGCTGGGCGACGTCACTGCTTGGTCTTGTAGATAATCCTGTACCACATTTCTTCAACACAACTGCCTCCGTCGCTTCTCCGTCGTTAACGCACAACAACACTTGGTCAACCCGAAAGCCGTTACTACTTGAACTGCGCACAGGACCGTGGAATTCGGTTGTCCCAGCTGATCTGTAATTGGCCCTACGTCAGTCACCATGAGAGACGTATATTGGGGTTCTTCACAGCTATAGGGACTACAAGTTTCGAGACCTTCATATAGTTGCCAACAGTAGAAATCCCATCCTACTCTTCTTCCTCCCTGTTGCTCCAGCACGCCTCCTTCGGAGAGCTACTTCTGACAGCCACATCAAGTCCGCACGACACAGGAAGAATCACTCAACAGAGCTACCTGCTTGTAGGAGGGGCGGCCAGTTAAGGCAAACGATCCTGTCTTGCAATTACGCTCCCTGCAATGATGCTGACACCAGCAAGGGACACGAGGCATCGTGTCTCACTCAGCTTGTCTTATGTTCTTCTTCTTCTTTCTTCTTTCTTCTTTCTTCTCTCTTCCTTCTTCTCTCTTCTTTCTTCTCTTCCTCCTCCCATGGGTCTTTGACAAGCGACCTGGGGTACATTGGGGTCCGTCCTGGGTAGACCGATGTTGGTGGGACAGACTGGAGTCGTTGTTGCTACTCTTCCATCTTAACTGGGTCGTCTGGGGTCGTCTGCAGAACGACCTGGGGTCCACTGGGGGTCCGTCCGTCTTGGGGTCCGCTGGGGTCCGTCCGTCCTGGGGTCCACTGGGTAGACCAATGTTGACTGACCGAGAGGGCTGCATCTTGGGGTCCCCTGGGGTGGTGATGGTGGTGGAGCCATGACCTCCAGGTAGTGGGCTGGTCGTGGTGGTGGTGATAAACGCCCCTGAGTGTGGTACACAGCAGTCGTCTCCCTCTTCTGTATATGCGTCGCGCCTCTCCTCTGGCTCCCACCTGTGAATTGAACATAAAGGCGACAATACCCGTGTTCCATGCTGTTGTGTGACCCTGTAGTTTGTATAGGGTTACACAGTTATATCATAACGCTCTCCTCCTGGCAACAACTACACTTCAATTTTTTTTTTAATAATCCAATTAACTCTGAATGATATTGACTTGGTGGAACATAAAACAGTAACAGAGTAAAGTTAGAGAAGAGAGAATAAGGTCATCACTACTTTTAACCTGTCACACAAAAATAAATCAATACTAATAGACAAAACGCTAGCCTAACTTAACTGTACCGTTCTTAATCTTAAGTACATAATTAACCATTACTCCCACCCTTAACCTACAGCCACCTACGTGACCCAGAGTGTTTTCCTAGCTTCTCCGCCGGTCAACAACTCCAAACTGTTGCCACCCCTGTGACCAGACTATCTAACGTCGAGCGTCCCCAACGTGAAGTCTACTGACATACTAAGGCTCCCCCTAGCATGCTGTACAAGACCAGTACACCTCGGGTTATTGCGTTCAAATGGAGTAAAACAGTCGATCGCAATAATCTGAGCAGAACCACTAAAAACTACTTAAAATCTATTTAAGAACTACACCTGCCACTCCCCACTGACCTGGAGACCAGCGGTGGCTGGGTGTCCCCGTGGGACATGCGAGGTCACCTGTCACCCTCAGCTGACCTGCACTACCAACACCGCTAAGTTCCCAAATCGCCAAATCTTATTACTAACATAAATCACTACACCCGCAAGTTCTGGTGAATATTCCCTGAACACCACAAAACTCACAAAATCACTAAACACAACACCAGAGAATCACAATCTCCTAACCTGAAAACTCGCAAAATCGCGAAAGTAAAACACCTGTCAAGATCTCCCTGATAGCGCCTGAGCGGCAAAAAAAGACACGTGGGACTGAACAATGTTAAAAGAACACCAACTACCTACAACATTGTTCAACACCGCTGCCATCATTGTAACGGGGGGTGGGGGAAATTGCTCTATCTTGTCCATTATTCCACCCCCCAGTTAACTAACGAGGCCGGGGGAAACAGCTCTCTCTAGTCCGTTATCCCGTCCCCAGTTAGCTAACTATTCTAGAGCACCCTCCAGAGTTCCTAAGGCAACCTCTCTGGTTCAACACCTTGTAACCTAGGTATTCGACAACCTAGGTGCTAAGACTACAAGGCGCCGTCACTTGATCAGTTACCCGAAACTCTAGAGAGAACTCTAGAATACAGAATCATTGCCACAAACGTATAAGAGAAAACGAAAGGAAAGAAATGAATAGTGAAGTAATTAGTGAGGGTTTGGGGTGAGAGGCAGAGAGGTGGGAGGGGCGAGGAGGGTCATTAGTTGAAAGTGAGAGTTTAGAGAGGGGTGGAGGGAGAGGTGTAGATAGGTAGAAGGAGAAGAGTAGATAGTAGAAGTAGAAAGAGTAGATAGTAGAAGACGAAATGCTGCCACCATCCATTCATGATCATTACATACAAGACAAGGAATGGAACTTGTCTGTATCACAAAATTCTCAAAAGATGTTATCAAGAGATCATTATTAGTATGGTCCCATCTTTATCATGTACTCATTCTAAACCATGAAACCAGTAACTACAGAGGCTTTCTCACCTCAACTCAAAATCTCTAGGGAACAAAGTTAAACACAATTTAAATAATAAATTCATAATTATATTTCACATGAAGTATCATAATTTAGCAATTCAATTAAAATGTTCCAGTTTAATATGCAAAGTGAGTCATCATCCAAGAATTCGAGAACCCTACAACTTGACTGCCCCTGATCATCACACAACATATGTAAACACGACCAAGTCACCTAAATGTTCACTCACCGAGGACTGAGTCTAAGTTGAATAGAGAGGGGGGGGGGGGGGGGTCTGCAATTTTCAGGCAGCGTCACCCCCCGTCTGGTGACGGCCTATCTCGACGGCTGGCCTCTGCTCTGCTCCGCTGGCCGGTCTCCTATTGCTTCATGCTCGATAGCTCTCCGAGTTTATATTGGGGAACCTAGTAGCTAACTCCGCCCATAAGTAGATAGCCTCCGGCACTCTACCAAGCCACTCCTTAAACGTCGGCAAGTTTGAAGGCTACCAGGCTCCAACTATAAGCTTAGTGGAAGCAAGGTGAAATTCTCATGATCTGACCTCAGGTCACTTGAGGTCATTAACGCTTTGAGGTGTGAGATCTCAGGCAGACAACTGGCGCCTCTCCGATCCTTGTCTGTGACTCATGTACTCTATGTATGTATTAACCTAAACCAAACACTTTTACAGTGTTACAGCCTGGGAGAGGATTGGAGTTCTGGTTGGTTAAATACCCCAGAATTCCTACCTCTCTTAATGGCTTTGAAGTATGGTGTAGTGGATACAGCATGCAACTGCCACCTTGTTGGCCAGTGTTCGAGTCCCCTGGTGGGTTGAGTGTCTAAAAAGTTATAAACTTCAGCTACTGGAGTAGGGTAGTCTGTGCATTTAGCATTTGGCACTGAGTTTTCCCATATAACAGGAATCGATGAAAGAACATCAGAGGTTCCACACTATCTCATTGCCTGGGAGAGGATTGGAGTTCTGGTTGGTTAAATACCCCAGAATTCCTACCTCTCTTAATGGCTTTGAAGTATGGTGTAGTAGATACAGCATGCAACTGCCACCTTGTTGGCCAATGTTCGAGTCCCCTGGTGGGTTGAGTGTCTAAAAAGTTATAAACTTCAGCTACTGGAATAGGGTAGTCTGTGCATTTAGCATTTGGCACTAAGTTTTCCCATATAACAGGAATCGATGAAAGAGCATCAGAGGTCCCACACTATCTCATTGCCTCGGAGAGGATTGGAGTTCTGGTTAGTTAAATACCCCAGAATTCCTACCTCTCTTAATGGCTTTGAAGTATGGTGTAGTGGATTCAGCATGCAACTGCCACCTTGTTGGCCAGTGTTCGAGTCCCCTGGTGGGTTGAGTGTCAAAAAAGTTATAAACTTCAGCTACTGGAATAGAGTAGTCTGTGCATTAAGCATTTGGCACTGAGTTTTCCCATATAACAGGAATCGATGAAAGAGCATCAGAGGTCCCACACTATCTCATTGCCTGGGAGATGATTGGAGTTCTGGTTGGTTAAATACCCTAGAATTCCTACCTCTCTTAATGGCTTTGAAGTATTGTGTAGTGGATACTGCATGCAACTGCCACCTTGTTGGCCAGTGTTCGAGTCCCCTAGTGGGTTGAGTGTCTAAAAAGTTATAAACTTCAGCTACTGGAATAGGGTAGTCTGTGCATTAAGCATTTGGCACTGAGTTTTCCCATATAACAGGAATCGATGAAAGAGCATCAGAGGTCCCACACTATCTCATTGCCTGGGAGAGGATTGGAGTTCTGGTTGGTTAAATACCCCAGAATTCCTACCTCTCTTAATGGCTTTGAAGTATGGTGTAGTGGATACAGCATGCAACTGCCACCTTGTTGGCCAGTGTTCGAGTCCCCTGGTGGATTGAGTGTCTGAAAAGTTATAAACTTCAGCTACTGAAATAGGGTAGTCTGTGCATTAAGCACTGAGTTTTCCCATATAACAGGAATCGATGAAAGAGCATCAGAGATCCCACACTATCTCATTGCCTGGGAGAGGATTGGAGTTCTGGTTGGTTAAATACCCCAGAATTCCTACCTCTCTTAATGGCTTTGAAGTATGGTGTAGTGGATACATCATGGAACTGCACCTTGTTGGCCAGTGTTCGAGTCCCCTGGTGGGTTGAGTGTCTAAAAAGTTATAAACTTCAGCTACTGGAATAGGGTAGTCTGTGCATTAAGCATTTGGCACTGAGTTTTCCAATATAACAGGAATCGATGAAAGAGCATCAGAGGTCCCACACTATCTCATTGCCTGGGAGAGGATTGGAGTTCTGGTTGGTTAAATACCCCAGAATTCCTACCTCTCTTAATGGCTTTGAAGTATGGTGTAGTGGATACAGCATGCAACTGCCACCTTGTTGGCCAGTGTTCGAGTCCCCTGGTGGGTTGAGTGTCTAAAAAGTTATAAACTTCAGCTACTGGAATATGGTAGTCTGTGCATTAAGCATTTGGCACTGAGTTTTCCCATATAACAGGAATCGATGAAAGAGCATCAGAGGTCCCACACTATCTCATTGCCTGGGAGAGGATTGGAGTTCTGGTTGGTTAAATACCCCAGAATTCTTACCTCTCTTAATGGCTTTGAAGTATGGTGTAGTGAATACAGCATGCAACTGCCACCTTGTTGGCCAGTGTTCGAGTCCCCTGGTGGGTTGAGTGTCAAAAAGTTATACACTTCAGCTACTGGAATAGGGTAGTCTGAGCATTAAGCATTTGGCACTGAGTTTTCCCATATAACAGGAATCGATGAAAGAGCATCAGAGGTCCCACACTATGTCATTGCCTGGGAGAGGATTGGAGTTCTGGTTGGTTAAATACCCCAGAATTCCTACCTCTCTTAATGGCTTTGAAGTATGGTGTAGTGGATACAGCATGCAACTGCCACCTTGTTTGCAAGTGTTCGAGTCCCCTGGTGGGTTGAGTGTCTAAAAAGTTATAAACTTCAGCTACTGGAATAGGGTAGTCTGTGCATTAAGCATTTGGCACTGAGTTTTCCCATATAACAGGAATCGATGAAAGAGCATCAGAGGTCCCACACTATCTCATTGCCTGGGAGAGGATTGGAGTTCTGGTTGGTTAAATACCCCAGAATTCCTACCTCTCATAATGGCTTTGAAGTATGGTGTAGTGGATACAGCATGCAACTGCCACCTTGTTGGCCAGTGTTCGAGTCCCCTGGTGGGTTGAGTGTCTAAAAAGTTATAAACTTTAGCTACTGGAATAGAGTAGTCTGTGCATTAAGCATTTGGCACTGAGTTTTCCCATATAACAGGAATCGATGAAAGAGCATCAGAGGTCCCACACTATCTCATTGCCTGGGAGAGGATTGGAGTTCTGGTTGGTTAAATACCCCAGAATTCCTACCTCTCTTAATGGCTTTGAAGTATGGTGTAGTGGATACAGCATGCAACTGCCACCTTGTTGGCCAGTGTTCGAGTCCCCTGGTGGGTTGAGTGTCTAAAAAGTTATAAACTTCAGCTACTGGAATAGGGTAGTCTGTGCATTAAGCATTTGGCACTGAGTTTTCCCATATAACAGGAATCGATGAAAGAGCATCAGAGGTCCCACACTATCTCATTGCCTGGGAGATGATTGGAGTTCTGGTTGGTTAAATACCCTAGAATTCCTACCTCTCTTAATGGCTTTGAAGTATTGTGTAGTGGATACAGCATGCAACTGCCACCTTGTTGGCCAGTGTTCGAGTCCCCTAGTGGGTTGAGTGTCTAAAAAGTTATAAACTTCAGCTACTGGAATAGGGTAGTCTGTGCATTAAGCATTTGGCACTGAGTTTTCCCATATAACAGGAATCGATGAAAGAGCATCAGAGGTCCCACACTATCTCATTGCCTGGGAGAGGATTGGAGTTCTGGTTGGTTAAATACCCCAGAATTCCTACCTCTCTTAATGGCTTTGAAGTATGGTGTAGTGGATACAGCATGCAACTGCCACCTTGTTGGCCAGTGTTCGAGTCCCCTGGTGGGTTGAGTGTCTAAAAAGTTATAAACTTCAGCTACTGGAATAGGGTAGTCTGTGCATTAAGCATTTGGCACTGAGTTTTCCCATATAACAGGAATCGATGAAAGAGCATCAGAGGTCCCACACTATCTCATTGCCTGGGAGAGGATTGGAGTTCTGGTTGGTTAAATACCCCAGAATTCCTACCTCTCTTAATGGCTTTGAAGTATGGTGTAGTGGATACAGCATGCAACTGCCACCTTGTTGGCCAGTGTTCGAGTCCCCTGGTGGGTTGAGTGTCTAAAAAGTTATAAACTTCAGCTACTGGAATAGGGTAGTCTGTGCATTAAGCATTTGGCACTGAGTTTTCCCATATAACAGGAATCGATGAAAGAGCATCAGAGGTCCCACACTATCTCATTGCCTGGGAGAGGATTGGAGTTCTGGTTGGTTAAATACCCCAGAATTCCTACCTCTCTTAATGGCTTTGAAGTATGGTGTAGTGGATACAGCATGCAACTGCCACCTTGTTGGCCAGTGTTCGAGTCCCCTGGTGGGTTGAGTGTCTAAAAAGTTATAAACTTCAGCTACTGGAATAGGGTAGTCTGTGCATTAAGCATTTGGCACTGAGTTTTCCCATATAACAGGAATCGATGAAAGAGCATCAGAGGTCCCACACTATCTCATTGCCTGGGAGAGGATTGGAGTTCTGGTTGGTTAAATACCCCAGAATTCCTACCTCTCTTAATGGCTTTGAAGTATGGTGTAGTGGATACAGCATGCAACTGCCACCTTGTTGGCCAGTGTTCGAGTCCCCTGGTGGGTTGAGTGTCTAAAAAGTTATAAACTTCAGCTACTGGAATAGGGTAGTCTGTGCATTAAGCATTTGGCACTGAGTTTTCCCATATAACAGGAATCGATGAAAGAGCATCAGAGGTCCCACACTATCTCATTGCCTGGGAGAGGATTGGAGTTCTGGTTGGTTAAATACCCCAGAATTCCTACCTCTCTTAATGGCTTTGAAGTATGGTGTAGTGGATACAGCATGCAACTGCCACCTTGTTGGCCAGTGTTCGAGTCCCCTGGTGGGTTGAGTGTCTAAAAAGTTATAAACTTCAGCTACTGGAATAGGGTAGTCTGTGCATTAAGCATTTGGCACTGAGTTTTCCCATATAACAGGAATCGATGAAAGAGCATCAGAGGTCCCACACTATCTCATTGCCTGGGAGAGGATTGGAGTTCTGGTTGGTTAAATACCCCAGAATTCCTACCTCTCTTAATGGCTTTGAAGTATGGTGTAGTGGATACAGCATGCAACTGCCACCTTGTTGGCCAGTGTTCGAGTCCCCTGGTGGGTTGAGTGTCTAAAAAGTTATAAACTTCAGCTACTGGAATAGGGTAGTCTGTGCATTTAGCATTTGGCACTGAGTTTTCCCATATAACAGGAATCGATGAAAGAGCATCAGAGGTCCCACACTATCTCATTGCCTGGGAGAGGATTGGAGTTCTGGTTGGTTAAATACCCCAGAATTCCTACCTCTCTTAATGGCTTTGAAGTATGGTGTAGTGGATACAGCATGCAACTGCCACCTTGTTGGCCAGTGTTCGAGTCCCCTGGTGGGTTGAGTGTCTAAAAAGTTATAAACTTCAGCTACTGGAATAGGGTAGTCTGTGCATTTAGCATTTGGCACTGAGTTTTCCCATATAACAGGAATCGATGAAAGAGCATCAGAGGTCCCACACTATCTCATTGCCTGGGAGAGGATTGGAGTTCTGGTTGGTTAAATACCCCAGAATTCCTACCTCTCTTAATGGCTTTGAAGTATGGTGTAGTGGATACAGCATGCAACTGCCACCTTGTTGGCCAGTGTTCGAGTCCCCTGGTGGGTTGAGTGTCTAAAAAGTTATAAACTTCAGCTACTGGAATAGGGTAGTCTGTGCATTAAGCATTTGGCACTGAGTTTTCCCATATAACAGGAATCGATGAAAGAGCATCAGAGGTCCCACACTATCTCATTGCCTGGGAGAGGATTGGAGTTCTGGTTGGTTAAATACCCCAGAATTCCTACCTCTCTTAATGGCTTTGAAGTATGGTGTAGTGGATACAGCATGCAACTGCCACCTTGTTGGCCAGTGTTCGAGTCCCCTGGTGGGTTGAGTGTCTAAAAAGTTATAAACTTCAGCTACTGGAATAGGGTAGTCTGTGCATTAAGCATTTGGCACTGAGTTTTCCCATATAACAGGAATCGATGAAAGAGCATCAGAGGTCCCACACTATCTCATTGCCTGGGAGAGGATTGGAGTTCTGGTTGGTTAAATACCCCAGAATTCCTACCTCTCTTAATGGCTTTGAAGTATGGTGTAGTGGATACAGCATGCAACTGCCACCTTGTTGGCCAGTGTTCGAGTCCCCTGGTGGGTTGAGTGTCTAAAAAGTTATAAACTTCAGCTACTGGAATAGGGTAGTCTGTGCATTAGCATTTGGCACTGAGTTTTCCCATATAACAGGAATCGATGAAAGAGCATCAGAGGTCCCACACTATCTCATTGCCTGGGAGAGGATTGGAGTTCTGGTTGGTTAAATACCCCAGAATTCCTACCTCTCTTAATGGCTTTGAAGTATGGTGTAGTGGATACAGCATGCAACTGCCACCTTGTTGGCCAGTGTTCGAGTCCCCTGGTGGGTTGAGTGTCTAAAAAGTTATAAACTTCAGCTACTGGAATAGGGTAGTCTGTGCATTTAGCATTTGGCACTGAGTTTTCCCATATAACAGGAATCGATGAAAGAGCATCAGAGGTCCCACACTATCTCATTGCCTGGGAGAGGATTGGAGTTCTGGTTGGTTAAATACCCCAGAATTCCTACCTCTCTTAATGGCTTTGAAGTATGGTGTAGTGGATACAGCATGCAACTGCCACCTTGTTGGCCAGTGTTCGAGTCCCCTGGTGGGTTGAGTGTCTAAAAAGTTATAAACTTCAGCTACTGGAATAGGGTAGTCTGTGCATTTAGCATTTGGCACTGAGTTTTCCCATATAACAGGAATCGATGAAAGAGCATCAGAGGTCCCACACTATCTCATTGCCTGGGAGAGGATTGGAGTTCTGGTTGGTTAAATACCCCAGAATTCCTACCTCTCTTAATGGCTTTGAAGTATGGTGTAGTGGATACAGCATGCAACTGCCACCTTGTTGGCCAGTGTTCGAGTCCCCTGGTGGGTTGAGTGTCTAAAAAGTTATAAACTTCAGCTACTGGAATAGGGTAGTCTGTGCATTAGCATTTGGCACTGAGTTTTCCCATATAACAGGAATCGATGAAAGAGCATCAGAGGTCCCACACTATCTCATTGCCTGGGAGAGGATTGGAGTTCTGGTTGGTTAAATACCCCAGAATTCCTACCTCTCTTAATGGCTTTGAAGTATGGTGTAGTGGATACAGCATGCAACTGCCACCTTGTTGGCCAGTGTTCGAGTCCCCTGGTGGGTTGAGTGTCTAAAAAGTTATAAACTTCAGCTACTGGAATAGAGTAGTCTGTGCATTAAGCATTTGGCACTGAGTTTTCCCATATAACAGGAATCGATGAAAGAGCATCAGAGGTCCCACACTATCTCATTGCCTGGGAGAGGATTGGAGTTCTGGTTGGTTAAATACCCCAGAATTCCTACCTCTCTTAATGGCTTTGAAGTATGGTGTAGTGGATACAGCATGCAACTGCCACCTTGTTGGCCAGTGTTCGAGTCCCCTGGTGGGTTGAGTGTCTAAAAAGTTATAAACTTCAGCTACTGGAATAGAGTAGTCTGTGCATTAAGCATTTGGCACTGAGTTTTCCCATATAACAGGAATCGATGAAAGAGCATCAGAGGTCCCACACTATCTCATTGCCTGGGAGAGGATTGGAGTTCTGGTTGGTTAAATACCCCAGAATTCCTACCTCTCTTAATGGCTTTGAAGTATGGTGTAGTGGATACAGCATGCAACTGCCACCTTGTTGGCCAGTGTTCGAGTCCCCTGGTGGGTTGAGTGTCTAAAAAGTTATAAACTTCAGCTACTGGAATAGGGTAGTCTGTGCATTAGCATTTGGCACTGAGTTTTCCCATATAACAGGAATCGATGAAAGAGCATCAGAGGTCCCACACTATCTCATTGCCTGGGAGAGGATTGGAGTTCTGGTTGGTTAAATACCCCAGAATTCCTACCTCTCTTAATGGCTTTGAAGTATGGTGTAGTGGATACAGCATGCAACTGCCACCTTGTTGGCCAGTGTTCGAGTCCCCTGGTGGGTTGAGTGTCTAAAAAGTTATAAACTTCAGCTACTGGAATAGGGTAGTCTGTGCATTTAGCATTTGGCACTGAGTTTTCCCATATAACAGGAATCGATGAAAGAGCATCAGAGGTCCCACACTATCTCATTGCCTGGGAGAGGATTGGAGTTCTGGTTGGTTAAATACCCCAGAATTCCTACCTCTCTTAATGGCTTTGAAGTATGGTGTAGTGGATACAGCATGCAACTGCCACCTTGTTGGCCAGTGTTCGAGTCCCCTGGTGGGTTGAGTGTCTAAAAAGTTATAAACTTCAGCTACTGGAATAGGGTAGTCTGTGCATTAAGCATTTGGCACTGAGTTTTCCCATATAACAGGAATCGATGAAAGAGCATCAGAGGTCCCACACTATCTCATTGCCTGGGAGAGGATTGGAGTTCTGGTTGGTTAAATACCCCAGAATTCCTACCTCTCTTAATGGCTTTGAAGTATGGTGTAGTGGATACAGCATGCAACTGCCACCTTGTTGGCCAGTGTTCGAGTCCCCTGGTGGGTTGAGTGTCTAAAAAGTTATAAACTTCAGCTACTGGAATAGGGTAGTCTGTGCATTAAGCATTTGGCACTGAGTTTTCCCATATAACAGGAATCGATGAAAGAGCATCAGAGGTCCCACACTATCTCATTGCCTGGGAGAGGATTGGAGTTCTGGTTGGTTAAATACCCCAGAATTCCTACCTCTCTTAATGGCTTTGAAGTATGGTGTAGTGGATACAGCATGCAACTGCCACCTTGTTGGCCAGTGTTCGAGTCCCCTGGTGGGTTGAGTGTCTAAAAAGTTATAAACTTCAGCTACTGGAATAGGGTAGTCTGTGCATTAAGCATTTGGCACTGAGTTTTCCCATATAACAGGAATCGATGAAAGAGCATCAGAGGTCCCACACTATCTCATTGCCTGGGAGAGGATTGGAGTTCTGGTTGGTTAAATACCCCAGAATTCCTACCTCTCTTAATGGCTTTGAAGTATGGTGTAGTGGATACAGCATGCAACTGCCACCTTGTTGGCCAGTGTTCGAGTCCCCTGGTGGGTTGAGTGTCTAAAAAGTTATAAACTTCAGCTACTGGAATAGGGTAGTCTGTGCATTAAGCATTTGGCACTGAGTTTTCCCATATAACAGGAATCGATGAAAGAGCATCAGAGGTCCCACACTATCTCATTGCCTGGGAGAGGATTGGAGTTCTGGTTGGTTAAATACCCCAGAATTCCTACCTCTCTTAATGGCTTTGAAGTATGGTGTAGTGGATACAGCATGCAACTGCCACCTTGTTGGCCAGTGTTCGAGTCCCCTGGTGGGTTGAGTGTCTAAAAAGTTATAAACTTCAGCTACTGGAATAGGGTAGTCTGTGCATTTAGCATTTGGCACTGAGTTTTCCCATATAACAGGAATCGATGAAAGAGCATCAGAGGTCCCACACTATCTCATTGCCTGGGAGAGGATTGGAGTTCTGGTTGGTTAAATACCCCAGAATTCCTACCTCTCTTAATGGCTTTGAAGTATGGTGTAGTGGATACAGCATGCAACTGCCACCTTGTTGGCCAGTGTTCGAGTCCCCTGGTGGGTTGAGTGTCTAAAAAGTTATAAACTTCAGCTACTGGAATAGGGTAGTCTGTGCATTAAGCATTTGGCACTGAGTTTTCCCATATAACAGGAATCGATGAAAGAGCATCAGAGGTCCCACACTATCTCATTGCCTGGGAGAGGATTGGAGTTCTGGTTGGTTAAATACCCCAGAATTCCTACCTCTCTTAATGGCTTTGAAGTATGGTGTAGTGGATACAGCATGCAACTGCCACCTTGTTGGCCAGTGTTCGAGTCCCCTGGTGGGTTGAGTGTCTAAAAAGTTATAAACTTCAGCTACTGGAGTAGGGTAGTCTGTGCATTTAGCATTTGGCACTGAGTTTTCCCATATAACAGGAATCGATGAAAGAGCATCAGAGGTTCCACACTATCTCATTGCCTGGGAGAGGATTGGAGTTCTGGTTGGTTAAATACCCCAGAATTCCTACCTCTCTTAATGGCTTTGAAGTATGGTGTAGTGGATACAGCATGCAACTGCCACCTTGTTGGCCAGTGTTCGAGTCCCCTGGTGGGTTGAGTGTCTAAAAAGTTATAAACTTCAGCTACTGGAATAGGGTAGTCTGTGCATTTAGCATTTGGCACTGAGTTTTCCCATATAACAGGAATCGATGAAAGAGCATCAGAGGTCCCACACTATCTCATTGCCTGGGAGAGGATTGGAGTTCTGGTTGGTTAAATACCCCAGAATTCCTACCTCTCTTAATGGCTTTGAAGTATGGTGTAGTGGATACAGCATGCAACTGCCACCTTGTTGGCCAGTGTTCGAGTCCCCTGGTGGGTTGAGTGTCTAAAAAGTTATAAACTTCAGCTACTGGAGTAGGGTAGTCTGTGCATTTAGCATTTGGCACTGAGTTTTCCCATATAACAGGAATCGATGAAAGAGCATCAGAGGTCCCACACTATCTCATTGCCTGGGAGAGGATTGGAGTTCTGGTTGGTTAAATACCCCAGAATTCCTACCTCTCTTAATGGCTTTGAAGTATGGTGTAGTGGATACAGCATGCAACTGCCACCTTGTTGGCCAGTGTTCGAGTCCCCTGGTGGGTTGAGTGTCTAAAAAGTTATAAACTTCAGCTACTGGAATAGGGTAGTCTGTGCATTAAGCATTTGGCACTGAGTTTTCCCATATAACAGGAATCGATGAAAGAGCATCAGAGGTCCCACACTATCTCATTGCCTGGGAGAGGATTGGAGTTCTGGTTGGTTAAATACCCCAGAATTCCTACCTCTCTTAATGGCTTTGAAGTATGGTGTAGTGGATACAGCATGCAACTGCCACCTTGTTGGCCAGTGTTCGAGTCCCCTGGTGGGTTGAGTGTCTAAAAAGTTATAAACTTCAGCTACTGGAGTAGGGTAGTCTGTGCATTTAGCATTTGGCACTGAGTTTTCCCATATAACAGGAATCGATGAAAGAACATCAGAGGTTCCACACTATCTCATTGCCTGGGAGAGGATTGGAGTTCTGGTTGGTTAAATACCCCAGAATTCCTACCTCTCTTAATGGCTTTGAAGTATGGTGTAGTAGGATACAGCATGCAACTGCCACCTTGTTGGCCAAGTGTTCGAGTCCCCTGGTGGGTTGAGTGTCTAAAAAGTTATAAACTTCAGCTACTGGAATAGGGTAGTCTGTGCATTTAGCATTTGGCACTAAGTTTTCCCATATAACAGGAATCGATGAAAGAGCATCAGAGGTCCCACACTATCTCATTGCCTGGGAGAGGATTGGAGTTCTGGTTGGTTAAATACCCCAGAATTCCTACCTCTCTTAATGGCTTTGAAGTATGGTGTAGTGGATACAGCATGCAACTGCCACCTTGTTGGCCAGTGTTCGAGTCCCCTGGTGGGTTGAGTGTCTAAAAAGTTATAAACTTCAGCTACTGGAATAGGGTAGTCTGTGCATTAAGCATTTGGCACTGAGTTTTCCCATATAACAGGAATCGATGAAAGAGCATCAGAGGTCCCACACTATCTCATTGCCTGGGAGAGGATTGGAGTTCTGGTTGGTTAAATACCCCAGAATTCCTACCTCTCTTAATGGCTTTGAAGTATGGTGTAGTGGATACAGCATGCAACTGCCACCTTGTTGGCCAGTGTTCGAGTCCCCTGGTGGGTTGAGTGTCTAAAAAGTTATAAACTTCAGCTACTGGAGTAGGGTAGTCTGTGCATTTAGCATTTGGCACTGAGTTTTCCCATATAACAGGAATCGATGAAAGAGCATCAGAGGTTCCCACACTATCTCATTGCCTGGGAGAGGATTGGAGTTCTGGTTGGTTAAATACCCCAGAATTCCTACCTCTCTTAATGGCTTTGAAGTATGGTGTAGTGGATACAGCATGCAACTGCCACCTTGTTGGCCAGTGTTCGAGTCCCCTGGTGGGTTGAGTGTCTAAAAAGTTATAAACTTCAGCTACTGGAATAGGGTAGTCTGTGCATTAAGCATTTGGCACTGAGTTTTCCCATATAACAGGAATCGATGAAAGAGCATCAGAGGTCCCACACTATCTCATTGCCTGGGAGAGGATTGGAGTTCTGGTTGGTTAAATACCCCAGAATTCCTACCTCTCTTAATGGCTTTGAAGTATGGTGTAGTGGATACAGCATGCAACTGCCACCTTGTTGGCCAGTGTTCGAGTCCCCTGGTGGGTTGAGTGTCTAAAAAGTTATAAACTTCAGCTACTGGAAGTAGGGTAGTCTGTGCATTTAGCATTTGGCACTGAGTTTTCCCATATAACAGGAATCGATGAAAGAGCATCAGAGGTCCCACACTATCTCATTGCCTGGGAGAGGATTGGAGTTCTGGTTGGTTAAATACCCCAGAATTCCTACCTCTCATTAATGGCTTTGAAGTATGGTGTAGTGGATACAGCATGCAACTGCCACCTTGTTGGCCAGTGTTCGAGTCCCCTGGTGGGTTGAGTGTCTAAAAAGTTATAAACTTCAGCTACTGGAATAGAGTAGTCTGTGCATTAAGCATTTGGCACTGAGTTTTCCCATATAACAGGAATCGATGAAAGAGCATCAGAGGTCCCACACTATCTCATTGCCTGGGAGAGGATTGGAGTTCTGGTTGGTTAAATACCCCAGAATTCCTACCTCTCTTAATGGCTTTGAAGTATGGTGTAGTGGATACAGCATGCAACTGCCACCTTGTTGGCCAGTGTTCGAGTCCCCTGGTGGGTTGAGTGTCTAAAAAGTTATAAACTTCAGCTACTGGAATAGGGTAGTCTGTGCATTTAGCATTTGGCACTGAGTTTTCCCATATAACAGGAATCGATGAAAGAGCATCAGATCCCCACACTATCTCATTGCCTGGGAGAGGATTGGAGTTCTGGTTGGTTAAATACCCCAGAATTCCTACCTCTCTTAATGGCTTTGAAGTATGGTGTAGTGGATACAGCATGCAACTGCCACCTTGTTGGCCAGTGTTCGAGTCCCCTGGTGGGTTGAGTGTCTAAAAAGTTATAAACTTCAGCTACTGGAATAGGGTAGTCTGTGCATTTAGCATTTGGCACTGAGTTTTCCCATATAACAGGAATCGATGAAAGAGCATCAGAGGTCCCACACTATCTCATTGCCTGGGAGAGGATTGGAGTTCTGGTTGGTTAAATACCCCAGAATTCCTACCTCTCTTAATGGCTTTGAAGTATGGTGTAGTGGATACAGCATGCAACTGCCACCTTGTTGGCCAGTGTTCGAGTCCCCTGGTGGGTTGAGTGTCTAAAAAGTTATAAACTTCAGCTACTGGAATAGGGTAGTCTGTGCATTAAGCATTTGGCACTGAGTTTTCCCATATAACAGGAATCGATGAAAGAGCATCAGAGGTCCCACACTATCTCATTGCCTGGGAGAGGATTGGAGTTCTGGTTGGTTAAATACCCCAGAATTCCTACCTCTCTTAATGGCTTTGAAGTATGGTGTAGTGGATACAGCATGCAACTGCCACCTTGTTGGCCAGTGTTCGAGTCCCCTGGTGGGTTGAGTGTCTAAAAAGTTATAAACTTCAGCTACTGGAATAGGGTAGTCTGTGCATTAAGCATTTGGCACTGAGTTTTCCCATATAACAGGAATCGATGAAAGAGCATCAGAGGTCCCACACTATCTCATTGCCTGGGAGAGGATTGGAGTTCTGGTTGGTTAAATACCCCAGAATTCCTACCTCTCTTAATGGCTTTGAAGTATGGTGTAGTGGATACAGCATGCAACTGCCACCTTGTTGGCCAGTGTTCGAGTCCCCTGGTGGGTTGAGTGTCTAAAAAGTTATAAACTTCAGCTACTGGAATAGGGTAGTCTGTGCATTAAGCATTTGGCACTGAGTTTTCCCATATAACAGGAATCGATGAAAGAGCATCAGAGGTCCCACACTATCTCATTGCCTGGGAGAGGATTGGAGTTCTGGTTGGTTAAATACCCTAGAATTCCTACCTCTCTTAATGGCTTTGAAGTATGGTGTAGTGGATACAGCATGCAACTGCCACCTTGTTGGCCAGTGTTCGAGTCCCCTGGTGGGTTGAGTGTCTAAAAAGTTATAAACTTCAGCTACTGGAATAGGGTAGTCTGTGCATTAAGCATTTGGCACTGAGTTTTCCCATATAACAGGAATCGATGAAAGAGCATCAGAGGTCCCACACTATCTCATTGCCTGGGAGAGGATTGGAGTTCTGGTTGGTTAAATACCCCTAGAATTCCTACCTCTCTTAATGGCTTTGAAGTATGGTGTAGTGGATACAGCATGCAACTGCCACCTTGTTGGCCAGTGTTCGAGTCCCCTGGTGGGTTGAGTGTCTAAAAAGTTATAAACTTCAGCTACTGGAATAGGGTAGTCTGTGCATTAAGCATTTGGCACTGAGTTTTCCCATATAACAGGAATCGATGAAAGAGCATCAGAGGTCCCACACTATCTCATTGCCTGGGAGAGGATTGGAGTTCTGGTTGGTTAAATACCCCAGAATTCCTACCTCTCTTAATGGCTTTGAAGTATGGTGTAGTGGATACAGCATGCAACTGCCACCTTGTTGGCCAGTGTTCGAGTCCCCTGGTGGGTTGAGTGTCTAAAAAGTTATAAACTTCAGCTACTGGAATAGGGTAGTCTGTGCATTAAGCATTTGGCACTGAGTTTTCCCATATAACAGGAATCGATGAAAGAGCATCAGAGGTCCCACACTATCTCATTGCCTGGGAGAGGATTGGAGTTCTGGTTGGTTAAATACCCCAGAATTCCTACCTCTCTTAATGGCTTTGAAGTATGGTGTAGTGGATACAGCATGCAACTGCCACCTTGTTGGCCAGTGTTCGAGTCCCCTGGTGGGTTGAGTGTCTAAAAAGTTATAAACTTCAGCTACTGGAATAGGGTAGTCTGTGCATTAAGCATTTGGCACTGAGTTTTCCCATATAACAGGAATCGATGAAAGAGCATCAGAGGTCCCACACTATCTCATTGCCTGGGAGAGGATTGGAGTTCTGGTTGGTTAAATACCCCAGAATTCCTACCTCTCTTAATGGCTTTGAAGTATGGTGTAGTGGATACAGCATGCAACTGCCACCTTGTTGGCCAGTGTTCGAGTCCCCTGGTGGGTTGAGTGTCTAAAAAGTTATAAACTTCAGCTACTGGAATAGGGTAGTCTGTGCATTAAGCATTTGGCACTGAGTTTTCCCATATAACAGGAATCGATGAAAGAGCATCAGAGGTCCCACACTATCTCATTGCCTGGGAGAGGATTGGAGTTCTGGTTGGTTAAATACCCCAGAATTCCTACCTCTCTTAATGGCTTTGAAGTATGGTGTAGTGGATACAGCATGCAACTGCCACCTTGTTGGCCAGTGTTCGAGTCCCCTGGTGGGTTGAGTGTCTAAAAAGTTATAAACTTCAGCTACTGGAATAGGGTAGTCTGTGCATTAAGCATTTGGCACTGAGTTTTCCCATATAACAGGAATCGATGAAAGAGCATCAGAGGTCCCACACTATCTCATTGCCTGGGAGAGGATTGGAGTTCTGGTTGGTTAAATACCCCAGAATTCCTACCTCTCTTAATGGCTTTGAAGTATGGTGTAGTGGATACAGCATGCAACTGCCACCTTGTTGGCCAGTGTTCGAGTCCCCTGGTGGGTTGAGTGTCTAAAAAGTTATAAACTTCAGCTACTGGAATAGGGTAGTCTGTGCATTAAGCATTTGGCACTGAGTTTTCCCATATAACAGGAATCGATGAAAGAGCATCAGAGGTCCCACACTATCTCATTGCCTGGGAGAGGATTGGAGTTCTGGTTGGTTAAATACCCCAGAATTCCTACCTCTCTTAATGGCTTTGAAGTATGGTGTAGTAGGATACAGCATGCAACTGCCACCTTGTTGGCCAGTGTTCGAGTCCCCTGGTGGGTTGAGTGTCTAAAAAGTTATAAACTTCAGCTACTGGAATAGGGTAGTCTGTGCATTAAGCATTTGGCACTGAGTTTTCCCATATAACAGGAATCGATGAAAGAGCATCAGAGGTCCCACACTATCTCATTGCCTGGGAGAGGATTGGAGTTCTGGTTGGTTAAATACCCCAGAATTCCTACCTCTCTTAATGGCTTTGAAGTATGGTGTAGTGGATACAGCATGCAACTGCCACCTTGTTGGCCAGTGTTCGAGTCCCCTGGTGGGTTGAGTGTCTAAAAAGTTATAAACTTCAGCTACTGGAATAGGGTAGTCTGTGCATTAAGCATTTGGCACTGAGTTTTCCCATATAACAGGAATCGATGAAAGAGCATCAGAGGTCCCACACTATCTCATTGCCTGGGAGAGGATTGGAGTTCTGGTTGGTTAAATACCCTAGAATTCCTACCTCTCTTAATGGCTTTGAAGTATGGTGTAGTGGATACAGCATGCAACTGCCTACCTTGTTGGCCAGTGTTCGAGTCCCCTGGTGGGTTGAGTGTCTAAAAAGTTATAAACTTCAGCTACTGGAATAGGGTAGTCTGTGCATTAAGCATTTGGCACTGAGTTTTCCCATATAACAGGAATCGATGAAAGAGCATCAGAGGTCCCACACTATCTCATTGCCTGGGAGAGGATTGGAGTTCTGGTTGGTTAAATTCCCCCAGAATTCCTACCTCTCTTAATGGCTTTGAAGTATGGTGTAGTGGATACAGCATGCAACTGCCACCTTGTTTGCCAGTGTTCGAGTCCCCTAGTGGGTTGTGTGTCTAAAAAGTAATAAACTTCATCTACTGGAATAGGGTAGTCTGTGCATTAAGCATTTGGCACTGAGTTTTCCCATATAACAGGAATCGATGAAAGAGCATCAGAGGTCCCACACTATCTCATTGCCTGGGAGAGGAATTGGAGTTCTGGTTGGTTAAATACCCCAGAATTCCTACCTCTCTTAATGGCTTTGAAGTATGGTGTAGTGGATACAGCATGCAACTGCCACCTTGTTGGCCAGTGTTCGAGTCCCCTGGTGGGTTGAGTGTCTAAAAAGTTATAAACTTCAGCTACTGGAATAGGGTAGTC